>NC_135972.1:35036852-35358331 GCF_053455715.1 Rhinoraja longicauda
ATTGGATATTTTTATGGCGAGGATTGACAGATTTGTGATTAGTACGGATGTCAGGGGTTATGGGGTGAAGGCAGGAGAATGGGGTTGAAAGGGAAGATAGATCAGCCACGATTGAATGGCAGAGTATACTTGACGGGCCGAATGGCCTAATTCTGCTCCTTGAAGTTGTGAACTTCTGAACAATTCCCTTCAGCGGCCCAGCTGAGCATTAGAAGTAAAACCGCCACCTGTCTGCAGTATAAGCACCATTGACCTCAGTGTATTTCTGGGGTCAGGATCAAAGCCATGGGCTCGAGAAAGCTTGCCATCCAAGTTGAAAACTGGGACTGTGTCCAAAGTAACTTTTGGACTTGCTTGTTTTTTATTGGCTCAACTTCAAAAAATTAACACAGCTTTCCTTAGCAAAGTCTTTGATTTTTTTTTGAATTAGTGTTTCATTTGTTCTTAGACATGTCATGGAGCAATACAGCACAAAACAGGGCCTTCATCCCATCAAGTATGTGCTGACCATCAAACAGTTTTATTCGCTTCACATTCTCATCAACCCCCCCCATGTTTCTACCACTCGTCTGCAGATAATCTACAGTGGCAAGGACCAGCAATGGATCTTTGGGACTCCTGAGATGCTGCCTGACCCGCTGAGTTACTCCAGCATTTTGTGTCTACCTTCGATTTAAACTAGCATCTACAGGTTTTTTTCCTGTCGATCTTTGGGATATCAGAAGAAACGAGAGCACTCGGTTGCAAGAATTAAAAATTTGTAAATAATACATCTGGTCACAAGCAAGACATTTATGCAAAGTTAATATTTTCTAAGCGTACAACTTATGACTGGAAACTGATACTCCGTGCAGTTAGAACAGTGGCTTGCTATATTTTTTATATATCCAAAAAGTGTTAAGCATTTTGGAACATATCTCAATAACTCAATATTTTATGATGCAATTGTCATTGTTTGAATGAAATCCCTATTAGTGCTGTGTGTCCAGTTAATTTGTTGATTTAAACAAAAAATTATATTAACATTTTTCTCAAATACGACGTAAATATTTGTGATTGATTTTGCTGATATTTAACCACTGTGCGGCTGACCTTTCTGATGACTGTGTAAAACAACTTTTGCAAGGAAACTGCTTTATCAAGTTAAAATGTTTTAACAGCATAAATGTAGGCACCTGTGAACTTAGCAAGGAGTCAAGTGATTGAAATTCCATTTAGTCTTGGACCAACCTGAATTCTTTGGTCATATTTGACACTTCTGTGTCATTTTTTTTCGGGCATTGTAACAACCACTTCAATAAAATCTACAAATGTTTGCCTCCTTCAAACTGAATGCACTTCATTTTAAAGCTCTAACTTTAAAGCTCTGGCTTCTTAATCAGCAGCAATGCAGAGTTGCCATAGAATATCCCTATTCATTGAGGCCAATTGGTTCATGTTTTTGTGGGTACGATTGCGATCCTATCTTTTGGCCTGTTCTATTCTTTCTTTTACATGGGCAGATTCATTCTGAATTTGTAAAGCTGACTTGATGTGTGCAAGCTGGTAGCCGAGTGAAATCAGATGGTAGTCATTTTATCCATGGACAAAAGACGAAGACTTTTATAGCCATTGGAGGAGAACTTACTGCAGGTTTTCTTAATTATATAACCAATTATTCCAGCATCTGCAGCTCCTTTCATCTCCTTCTGGAGGCATGTTTTGAGCCTACCTGAATTCTTAGCTCATATCAATGTATTTGCCTCCTTTTTGGGGCAGAGTGATTCAGTGCTGCAGAATATTTGTTTGGTGAAGAGTAAATATTGGTGCAGTCCACTTGGGCTGAATGATTCCTAATCCCCATGGTCATTAACGTGCTTTTCTGATTTCAAAAGACCACTTTTGGCTTGGAAGGTTTGATCTTGGGAATATTACAGTTTCTATAGACTACTTCACACTAACATCATGAGAAGCATTTGCCAGGCCACACTGCAGAGGTCCTAGTGGTTGAGAAGGTGAATATCCTGGCAGCGCAGATCTCGGTACATTTCATTCCCTAACTCACCCACTTCAAAGCTGGGTTGCACGTACAAAACCAGCTGCTGTATCCTGCCGGTATTTCAGTTGGGTCCTGACAATCTCTCTCTGGTTGTGTTTAAAAAGAGCCTCACCAGCTCCATGTCGTCACACTTGCCAGATTAGAAACTCAATGGATCAATGGATATTTAGATTTTTTTAGATGTAGATTTAGAGATACAGCGCGGAAACAGGCCCTTCGGCCCACCGAGTCCGTGCCGCCCAGCGATCCCCGCACATTAACACTATCCTACACACACTAGGGACAATTTTTACATTTTACCCAGTCAATTAACCGACATACCTGCATGTCTTTGGAGTGTGGGAGGAAACTCAGGTTCGATCCTGACTACGGCCGCCGTCTGTACGGAGTTTGTACGTTCTCCCCGTGACCTGCGTGGGTTTTCTCCAAGAACATGGATAGGTGCCATTTTGGGACAAGACTCTTCTTCATACTCTGGAACAGGGCCCTGAACGCAGGTGAGTTGACGGACCCCTCCTGCTGGCAGCGGGGGAGAAGTGAGGATCAGCGGAGTCGTTGGTTGTAGTCCACGGGCGGCCAGACTGTAGGCTAGGGTCGGCGGCGGCAGCAGGCACAGAGTCGGCAGCATGGCCTGGCTGTGAGGGTCACCAGGTTCATCCGCCATAACCGAAATCCCTTACAAAGAGGTCCATAAAAATGAGGAAGAGTCTGTAGAAGGGTCTCGACCCGAAAGGTCACCCATTCCTTCTCTCCTGAGATGCTGCCTGACCTGCTGAGTTACTCCAACATTTTGTGAATAAATACATAAAAATGAGGGTTCACTTCCCATCATGAGTCCCAGAGACAATGACAATAATAGGGTTTTTTGTGATACATTTAAGTTGATTTTAGTTAATTACATTTAAATAATTCAGTTAAAACAAATTAGGTCCAGAACAATTGGGAATACCAACGAATGTATATCAAAATACTGTAGGTTATGTACGTCTGAAATAAAAACCACATGTTGGGAACACTCAGTAGGTCAGGCAGCATCTGTGGAAAGAGATGCAGTTAACATTTCAAGTCAAAGACCTTTCATCAGAATGAGAGAAAAGAAGAAACTCAAACAAAGACGAAGGAAGTATCCTTACCCTTTCATATCTCTAATGTTTCCCTCTCCCCTGACTCTCAGCCTGAAGAAGGGTCTTGAGTCGAAACGTCACCCACTCCTCTCCAGAGATGCTGCCTTTCCTGTTGAGTTACTCCAGCTTTTTGTGTCTATCTTTGGTGTAAACCAGCATCTGGAGTTCCTTCCTACACAAGTATCTCGGCCTGGCTGAGTCCAATCTTGCCACACCGGACAAGATATTGATGAAGTAATCTGGTCGATACGTTATTGAGAGAAGTCAAAGAAAAATAACAAACAAAGAAACATTAAAATCTATGATCGGAACGCAGTTAGAGAAAGGAAACGCAAAGGAATGGAAAAGCAGTAAAATGCATAGTTTGGGGAAAGTTAAGCGGGGCAGGCAATGGAGATTTAGAAATAAAGCCAATATTACAGATATTAATGAAGCCAATATCAGTCTGGAGAAGGGTCTCGTCCCGAAACGTCACACATTCCTTCTCTCCAGAGATGCTGCCTGTCCTGTTGACTTACTCCAGCATTTTGTGATCTACCTTTGATTTAAACCAGCATCTGCAGTTCTTTCCTGCACCTTACAAATGAATGAATAGACAATAGGTGCCAGAGTAGGCCATTCGGCCCTTCGAGCCAGCACCGCCATTCAACGTGATCATGGCTGATCATCTACAATAAGTACCCTGTTCCTGCCTTCTCCCCATATCCCTTGACTCCACTATCAGTAAGAGCTCGCTCTAACTCTCTCGAAAGCATCCAGGAAATTGGCCTTCACTGCCTTCTGAGGCAGAGAATTCCACAGCTTCACAACTCTCCGAGTGAAAATGTTTTTCCTCATCTCCGTTTTAAATGGCCTACCCCTTATTCTTAAACTGTGGCCCCTGGTTCGGGACTCCCCCAACATCGGGACATGTTTCCAGCCTCTAACATGTCCAATCCCTTAATAATCTTATGTTTCAATAAGATCCCCACTCATTCTTCTAAATTCCAGAATATACAAGCCCAGTCGCTCCACTCTTTCAACATATGACAGTCCCGCCATTCCGGGAATTAACCTTGTGAACCTACGCTACACTCCCTCAATAGTAAGAATGTCCTTCCTCAAATTTGGAGACCAAAACTGCACACAATACTCCAGGTATGGTCTCACTAGGGCCCTGTACAACTGCAGAAGGAACTCTTTGCTCCTATACTCAACTCCTCTTGTTATGAAGGCCAACATGTCATTAGCTTTCTTCACTGCCTGCTGTACCTGCATGCTTACTTTCAGTGACTAATGCACTAGGACACCCAGATCTCGTTGTACGTACCCTGTTCCTAACTTGACACCATTCAGATAATAATCTGCCTTCCCGTTCTTACCACCAAACTGGATAACCTCACATTTATCCACATTAAACTGCATCTGCCATGCATCTGCCCACTCACACAACCTGTCCAAGTCACCCTGCATTCTCATAGCATCCTCCTCACAGTTCACACTGCCACCCAGCTTTGTGTCATCCGCAAATTTGATAGAATTGGCCAGTTCTGATACAAGCAGTGAGAAAGCGAGTAGTTGCTGAATTGATTGGGTCTAGAAGGCAGCAACCCATATAGACAGAAGATGTGCTGTTCCTTAGGCATATGTTGGGGCTCAATATAACTTTACAAGATGCTACAGATAAATGCATTTAGAATGGAGCAAGATACAAGGTCAAATAATGAAGGGTCTTTGACTTGAACTCTGTATCTCTCTTCACTGATGCTATCTAACTGCTGAGAATTTCCAAGCATGCTCATATTGGTTCATATGACACAGATTAGACTATTGGTTGACAGACAGAAAGCAAAGAGTGGGGATAAATGGGTCCCTTTCAGAATGGCAGGCAGTAACTAGTGGGGTACTGCAAGGCTCGGTGCTGGGACCGCAGATATTTACAATATACATTAATGACTTGGATGAAGGGATTAAAAGTACCATTAGCAAATTTGCAGATGATACAAAGCTGGGTGGTAGTGTGAACTGTGAGGAAGATGCTATGAGGTTGCAGGGTGACTTGGACAGGTAGTGTGAGTGGACGGATGCATGGCAGATGCAATTTAATGTGGATAAGTGTGAGGTTATCCACTTTGGTGGTAAGAACAGGAAGGCAGAGTATTATCTGAATGGTGTCAAGTTAGCAACAGGGGATGTACAACGAGATCTGGGTGTCCTAGTGCATCAGTCACTGAAAGGAAGCATGCAGGTACAGCAGGCAGTGAAGAAAGCCAATGGAATGTTGGCCTTCATAGAAACATAGAAAATAGGTGCAGGAGTAGGCCATTCGGCCCTTCGAGCATGCACCGCCATTCAATATGATCATGGCTGATCATCCAACTCAGTATCCCGTACCTGCCTTCTCTCCATACCCCCTGATCTCTTTAGCCACAAGGGCCACATCTAACTCCCTCTTAAATATAGCCAATGAACTGGCCTCAACTACCTTCTGTGGCAGAGAATTCCACAGATTCACCACTCTCTGTGTGAAAAAAAACGTTCTCATCTCGGTCCTAAAAGACTTCCCCCTTATCCTTAAACTGTGACCCCTTGTTCTGGACTTCCCCAACATCGGGAACTATCTTCCTGCATCTAGCCTGTCCAACCCCTTAAGAATTTTGTAAGTTTCTAATAAGATCCCCCCTCAATCTTCTAAATTCCAGCGAGTACAAGCCGGGTCTATCCAGTCTTTCTTCATATGAAAGTCCTGCCATCCCAGGAATCAATCTGGTGAACCTTCTCTGTACTCCCTCTATGGCAAGAATGTCTTTCCTCAGATTAGGACACCAAAACTGTACGCTTCATAACAAGAGGAGTTGAGTACAGGAGCAAAGAGGTCCTTCTGCAGTTGTACAGAGCCCTAGTGAGACCGCACCTGGAGTACTGTGTGCAGTTTTGGTTTCCAAATTCGAGGAAGGATATTCTTGCTATTGAGGGCGTGCAGCGTAGGTTTACTAGGTTAATTCCTGGAATGGCGGGACTATCGTATGTTGAAAGACTGGAGCGACTAGGCTTGTATACACTGGAATTTAGAAGGATGAGAGGAGATCTTATCGAAACGTATAAGATTATTAAGGGGTTGGACACGTTAGAGGCAGGAAACATGTTCCCAATGTTGGGGAAGTCCAGAACAAGGGGCCACAGTTTAAGAATAAGGGGTAGGCCATTTAGAACTGAGATGAGGAAAAACTTTTTCAGTCAGAGAGTTGTGAATCTGTGGAATTCTCTGCCTCAGAAGGCAGTGGAGGCCAATTCTCTGAATGCATTCAAGAGAGAGCTGGATAGAGCTCTTAAGGTTAGCGGAGTCAGGGAGTATGGGGAGAAGGCAGGAACGGGGTACTGAATGAGAATGATCAGCCATGATCACATTGAATGGCGGTGCTGGCCGAATGGCCTCCTCCTGCACCTATTGTCTATTGTCTATAGAATTTTTTTTGGTGGTTATTCATTTAAAGTTTGTTGTTCATGAAAAGGTCCAGACGTTTACCTGAAATATTATCTCCTGTCTGTTCCTATATAGATGCTGCTTGACCTGATAAATAGTTTAAGCAATAAATGCTGTTATTTCAGATTTCCAAGATCTACAGTATTTTGGTTTTGCTGTTTCTTTTGGCTGATATGTCAGTTCCAGGAGAATTAGAACAACTAGTTCATCTAACATGACAAAAGCTTGCAGTAATTAAGCAGACTGTTCTTTTTAACTCTCTCTCTCTCTAAAGAATATTTGGGAATTTATTCCACTTCCATTGTGTAACAGCATGTTTTTGCTTCTTTACAGGAACACGCAGTGTTGCAGTTGGCAGAAAACCAGAAACTGAAGAAATTTGGTGTCTGTACAATAAAAGCACAGTTGGACAATAAGTCCATTTTGTCTTCTGTTGTTAATTCATTTCAATGGCTGTGATCCAAGAGTGAAGAATGTTTAATTATACGAAACAGAACAATGAAGATGGGGGTGGGGGTGGGGTGGGGAGAGTGGGGTGCGGGCCGGGAGAGTGGGGGTGGGGGGAGGGGAGGGAGGTGGGGGTGAGGGGAGGGGAGGGGGAATAGGGGTGGGGAGGGGGGAATAGGGGTGGGGAGGGGGGAAGAGGGGTGGAGGCAGGGCTGGGGGAAGTGGGGGTGGGGCATGGGAGGTGCAAATGGGGGTGGGATAGGGGGGATGGAGTGGGTCAGTGGGGGGAGGAGGGGGGGGGGGGATAAGGGGGATTGAGTGGGTGATTGAGGGTGCTACACCAATACAGGAGGCTTTGGGTCCAGGGCCCACTCAGTGACACCCTCTCCCCTTCCCTGTTCCCCCTCTATGAGGAATGAGCCCAACAGGTCCACTTGGTCTAAAGCTCTGTGTCCGTGTGTATGTGTGTATGTATGTATGTGTGTAGCATAACTTTTGTCATTCGCACTGCCAAAATGGTACTCCATAGCTCCACAATGTTTGCAGCACCTTACTCACCATTATCCTGGGAATATAATGTAACAACACTCAATCAAATTGAAGCTATATTTTTAAAGCTAGAGCGATTTTAAAGTTTAAAAAAATCATTTCTAACCCATTTCTTGAAGGTCTTCAGCGTGACATCACAATGGCACCCGCACGTCTTCAAGAGATCAGCTCACTCTCGCCCCCCCCCCCCCCCCCCCCGGACCTTTAACTAATGCGCTCCCCCCCCCCATGCACTGCCGCCCGTCCCAGCATGCCTCGCTCCTGAGAGAGGGTGAGAGAGAGTGGGGGTGGGTGGGAAGGGGGACAGTGCGGGGCGGGGTGGGTGGGAAGGGGGACAGTGCGGGGCGGGGAGAGTGGGGGTGGGGAAGAGGGAGGAGTGGGGGAAGGGGGTGGGGGAGGAGAGAGTGGGGGTGTGGGTGGGGAGGAGGGAAGAGGGGGTGGGGGTGGGGGGGAGGGAAGATTGGGGGTGGGGGAGAGTGGGGTGCGGGAAGGGAGCGTGGGGGTAGGGGGAGGAGAGGAAGGTGGGGGCTAGTGGGGGTGAGGGGAGGGGGGAATACGGGTGGGGAGGGGGAAATGGGGGTGGAGGCAGGGCTGGGGGAGTGGGGTGGGGGAGGGGCAAGTGGGGGTGGGGGCAGAGGAGGGTCAAGTGGGGGTGGGTAGGGGGGATGGAGTGGATCATTGGGGAGGAGGGAGGGATAAGGGGGACTGAGGGTGCTGCAGGAGAGGCTTTGGATCCAGGGCTCACTCACTCACACCCTCTCCCCTTCCCTGTCCCCCTTCTACGAAGAATGGGCACTTGGTCTAGTTTAAAATAAATGCACCAGTGACTGGGTAGACAAGTACAATTTACTAGCCTGTAACGCTAGACTCTATTCAGTATTAGACATTAATGGTCCCCCCAGGGCTAAACACTGACTTCAAAGGGAAAAGTACACGATGGTTTAAAGCATTTAGAAAGATAAATAAGGATTGGAAGGCTATTTTTCCTATACTTTCATGTTTTTTTAGCCATCTAATGCAGGCAAAGCGAATTAAGGGCACTCTCAACACTGTACTTAAACCAGAATCTTTAACAGAATAGTGCATCTAACTTTGGCAGTTTTTATCATGAATTCAACGGATCAATTGCTCTTTTGATACAGTTGACTGGTGTTTGAAACAATTATTAAGACCAATCTGCAGAGATGCGAGTAGTTGACATTCTATGGTCACGGTCTTTGCATTTGCAAGCATCAGCGGTAACATCGACCTCCTGCAGTCTTATTTCAATCCGTGGTGGCACATTCCTTAAATACTTTCAGAACAGGGCCCAGATCCAGGAGGGCTTGGGACCAGGGACTGCTTTACATGAGCAATACAAAGTGGCAAATAAATCTGAGGTTTATGAAATAGTCAAATTAATTCTGAACAAATTGAATGTTGTCGAGGGGAAAGTTCAACTCGTATTTCTTCCATAATATTTACATTCGATCTAGGTATTGCGTTACCTGTGACCTCTGTCACGTACTGTAGTTGTCATATTGAATGAGATAAGTTTTAGTTGCCATGCTAACCATGCAAAACGGGAACTGAACTCCATATATATGAAATAGGGGAGTTTTAGACGTTGCAGAGCAACAGAATGGCATTTACGACACATATAGACAGAGGTCGCAGTGTGACTGCTCTAGTGGACTATTTTGAGTCATAAGAAAGCTTTGGGAAAGCTTCCCTTTTTTAAATGTTTGCATAAATAGGAACAGCAGACATGGTTAAACTAAAAGGCCAGTAGTTACTGTCTATGGTAATTCTGATTTTAACAGGTGGTACAGCAGTGTGGAGAGTGGAGCTGCCGCCTCATATCTCCAGCAACCCTGACCTTTGTTGATGGCAGTGTGCACATTCTCACTGTGTTCACATGGGTTTTCTTCTGGTGGTCTAGTTTTCTCCACATTTCCAAAGACGTGCAGGTCAGTTGGTTAATTGACCCTGTCAATTGTTCCAAGTGTGTAAGTGCAGGATCAAATTTAGTTTAGTTTAGAGTCACAGCGTGGAAACAGGCCCTTCGACCCACCGAGTCCGCACCGACCAGCAATCCCCGCACATTAACACTACCCTATACACACTGGGGACAATTGACATTTATACCAAGCCAAGTAGCCAACAGACCTGTGCGTCTTTGGAGCGTGGGAGGAAACAGAAGATCTCGGAGAAAACCCACGCAGGTCACAGGGAGAACGTACGAACTCCAGACAAGCACCCATAGTCAGGATTGAATCTGGGTCTCTGGTGCTGTAAGGCAGCAACTCTACCACTGCACCACCATGCTGCCCTGGGAAGATAGGAATATGGGGAAAAGAAAATGAGATTAATGTAAAGGGGTGCTTGATGATTGGCACAGATGTGATGGTTGGGCTTGTGTCCATGCTTTATCACTCTCTTGTTCTTTGTAAATCTTGAATAAAGTTGTTGCATCGGCTATTTTCCAGTCCTCTGGCACCTCAACAAGTCTTGACAGCATTGGAAGATTTGGGGAAAACTCTCTGCAACTTTCATTCCACTTAAGAACCCAGACCTGCATGCTTTTACTTTTGGCAAAACCACCCCTTTCCCAATAAAAACTCGTACCAAGCACTCATTTAACATTCCTAATCATCTCCGCACCTCCCGATCCTGCCCACTTTGTTCCCACATGCCCACGTAAAATGCTTGGCCTCCCTTCTGATAATTGCTTTTGTCTTAGAGTCATAGTCTTCGGGCCAACTTGCCCACACCAACATGTCCCATTTATACTTGTCCTACCTGCCTGCATTTGACCCATATTCCTCTAAACCTGTCCTGCCCATGCACCTATCTAAATGTTTCTTAAACGTTGCAAATGTACTTGGCTCAACTGCCTCCTCTGGCAGCTCGTTCCATACACCTACCACCCTTTGCTTGAAAAAACTACCCCTCAGGTTCCTATTAATTCCTCCCCCCCTCACCTTAAATCTATGTCCCTACTCTGGGTAAGAGACTGTGTGCGTCTTCCCGATCTATTCCTCTCATGATTTTGTACACCTGTATAAGATCATCATCCCTCATCCTCCTGTGCTCCAAGGAATGGACTCCTAGCCTGCTCAACCTCTCTCTACAGCTCAGGCCCTCGAGTCCTGGCAACATCCTCGCAAATCTTCTCTGCACCCTCCTCCCATACCTGCTCTTTGCTTGTCTTCTTTTCCTTTCCATTCCCCCTCTCGGTTTATTTTATTCAGTCTGATTCTTACTGAAGTTCTTTACGAATCTTATTTCTTCATCTTTATTGTCGATTTCTGCCTATTCCTGACACATCTGTCCTTAAAAGGCCACCCAGTGTTCGGTAACAATTTTATCTTCTAATATTTGATCTCACTACATGCTTCCTAGGTCTGTTCTCTAGCCCTCAAATCTAGCCCTCCTCCAGCTTTGGGTTTCTCCTCACCTCTCCCACTAATTGATTTAAACCTTGTGATCTGTTGACCACTGTTCCCCAGGACCTTTAACATATGATTTTGACACACTTCATTCCTGAGAATCAAATTGAACAAAGCCTGCTTCTTTGTTGTAATGTGAGAATGCTGATCATGTTTTCCTATAGTGTACATCTCTCACATACTATGATGTGATTACTTATTATATTACGATGACTCCCTTCTTGCTTCTGAACACTAAACCAATATGTTTCATTTCTCAAGAACATCCCCCACAACACCCACCTTAATTTTTACAATCACTCTGCTTCCTTTTTATGCTTCCCTTATGTTTTTAAAACATCTTAAAGCCTGCAATGTTAAGAGCCCAGTCTTGTCCCTTAAGAGATGTTGTAATTATTACCACCACATCACAATCCCAACTGCTGATTTGAACTCACAGCACAACAATCTCATTCCCTGTATTTTATGCCTTTACTTGCATTTTAAATCTTCTGTTGCACCTTCCACCATCTCCAATCAAACACTGTGCAATTATCTTCCCTACCTCTGGCACTCCCATTACTTTTTGAAGCTATTCCTGCTATTGCTACATGCTGGACCCAACCCCAGCCAATTAAGATTAAACTCTTGCCAGGCTCATTAATGAGATCCCCCAGTAGAACATTGGTTCCAGTCCTCTGAAGTCCAACCAGATATCTCCTGCTGTGGAACTGATCCCAATGCCCATTAACCAGGGTCCTTTTTTTTTAAGGGTCTTAACTTCTAACTTAACTTTTAACTTCCTCCCCAGCTCTTGTTCATCTGATTGTAGAGAATCGATTCCCATCCTCCCTATGTAGTTGGTTCCAATGTGTAGCAGAAATATCGCATACCACTCATTAGTCCATGCCCAACTATTGTTGAGGTCTTGCTATTTGCAGACATAAGCATTCTATTTGCAAAGTTTTAATTAAGTAATTGGGGCGGTGCGGTGGCGTAATGGTTAAGCTACTGCCTTGCAGCACCCGGGTTCGATCCTGACTATGGGTGCTTGTTTCTACGGAGTTTGTACGTTTTCAATGTGACCTGCGCGGGTTTTCACCGGGATCTTTGGTTTCCTCCCACACACCAAAGACGTACAGGTTTATAAGGTTAATTGGTTTGGTATAAATTGTATAAATGTGAAATTGTCCCTAGTGTGTGTAGGGCAATGTTAATGTATGTGGATTGCTGGTCGGTGTGGACTTGGTGGGCCAATGGGCCGGTTTCCGTGCTATATCTCTGAACCAAACTAAAACAAAACTAAACTAAACTAAACTAATGAGACATTAAACATCAAGTTAGGAAAAGGGGACATACAACGAGATCTGGGTGTCCTAGTGCATCAGTCACTGAAAGGAAGCATGCAGGTACAGCAGGCAGTGAAGAAAGCCAATGGAATGTTGGCCTTTGTAAAAGAGGAGTTGAGCATAGGAGTAAAGAGGTCTTTCTGCAGTTGTATAGGGCCCTAGTGAGACCGCACCTGGAGTACTGTGTGCAGTTTTGGTCTCCAAATTTGAGGAAGGATATTCTTGCTATTGAGGGCATGCAGCGTAAGTTTACTAGGTTAATTCTCGGAATGGCGGGACTGTCATACGTTGAAAGACTGGAGCGACTAGGCTTGTATACACTGGAATTTAGAAGGATGAGAGGGAATCTTATCGAAACATATAAGATTATTAAGGGGTTGGACACGTTAGAGGCAGGAAACATGTTCCCAATGTTGGGGGAGTCCCGAACCAGGGGCCACAGTTTAAGAATAAGGGGTAGGCCATTTAGAATGGAGATGAGGAAAAACTTTTTCAGTCAGAGAGTTGTAAATCTGTGCAATTCTCTGCCTCAGAAGGCAGTGGAGGCCAATTCTCTGAATGCATTCAAGAGAGAGTTAGATCGAGCTCTTAATGATAGCGGAGTCAGGGGGTATGGGGAGCTGGCAGGAATGGGGTACTGATTGAGAATGATCAGCCATGATCACATTGAATGGTGGTGCTGGCTCAAAGGGCCGAATGGCCTACTCCTGCACCTATTGTCTATTGTCTATTGTCTATCAGTGGTAAATTACGGTCTTTAGAAAGGCATTTAATAAGGCACAGTCTCTGTTCCATCCAATGGACCCTCGACTTTCTCATTGCCGGACCTCCATCAATAGGAATTGATGACGATAATTCCTCCTCTACCATCATCAGCACAGGAACACATCAAGGCAGTGGGTTCAATCCCCGCCTCCACTCTCCAGAGCCATGAATGCACATCCAGAGGCAGCACTGTCACCATCTTGAAATTAGCCGCTGGTGTTGGACGAATACCAAGTAATGTTGATTCGGAGAGAGATTGGAAATTTGAATGAATAACAACCTTGCTCTCAACGTTAACAAGTGCCAAGAGCTGATCATTGAATTGAATTGAATTGAATAAATTTTATTAGCCAAGTATGTATACATACAAGGAATTTGCCTTGGTGCTTTGCTCGCAAGTAACAACACGATATACAGTAAACAATTAAGAATAAAACATTATAATTTAAACATGTGAAGAATTAAATAAAATACCAGAGAAAAAGGAGGCTATAGACTTTTGGCTGTTGAGTAGAGCTACTGCTCGTGGGGAAAAAGCTGTTTTTATGTCTGGCTGTGGCTGCTTTGACAGTCTGGAGTCGTCTTCCAGAGGGAAGTGCTTCGAAGAGTTTGTGGCCAGGGTGAGAGGGGTCAGAGATGATCTTGCCCGCTCGCTCCCTGACCCTTACAGTGTACAGTTCGTCAATGGGGGGAAGGTTGCAGCCAACAACCTTCTCAGCTGATCGAACGATGCACTGCAGCCTCTGGATGTCGTGCTTGGTGGCTGAGCCAAACCAGAATATGATGGAGAAGGTGAGGACGGACTCAATGATAGCAGTATAGAATTGGACCCTCATTGCCTGTGGCAGATTGTGTTTCCTCAGTTGCCGCAGGAAGTACATCCTCTGTTGGGCCTTTTTGACTGTGGAGTCGATGGTGGCCCCCCATTTAAGGTCCCTGGAGATGATGGTTCCAAGGAACTTAAATGACTCCACAGATGTCACTGGGGTGTTGTTGATGGTGAGTGGGGGGAGGGGAGGGGGAGCTCTCTTAAAGTCTACATTCAATTCCATTGTCTTAAGAGCATTGAGCTCCAGGTTGTTGCGATGGCACCAGGACACCAGCTGTGTCACTTCCTGTCTGTAGGCAGATTCTTCCCCATCCTGGATCAGTCCAATCAGGGTCGTGTCATCCGCAAACTTGAGAAGCTTCACAGAGGAGTCTGTGGAGGTGCAGTCGTTGGTGTAGAGAGAGTAAAGGAGAGGGGAGAGTACGCAGCCTTGCGGTGCTCCTATGCTGAGGGTCTGCGGGTCCGAGATGTGCTTTCCCAGCCTCGCATGCTGCTTCCTGTCAGTCAGGAAGTTGATGATCCACTGACAGAGGGGATCAGGCAGAGTCAGCTGGGAGAGTTTGTAGTGTAGTAGCTCTGGCACAATGGTGTTAAAAGCAGAGCTAAAATCCACAAACAAAATCCTTGCATAGGTCCCCTTGTGGTCTAGGTGCTAGAGGATGAAGTGCAGGCCTAGATTGACTGCATCATCCACTGATCTATTGGTCCTGTTTGCAAACTGCAGGGGGTCCAGCAGGGGGTTTGTGATATTTTTCAGGTGGGCCAGCACAAGTCTTTCAAGGGCCTTCATGACTACAGAGGTCAGTGCGACAGGCCTGTAGTCATTAAGACCAGTAATCCTTGGCTTTTTGGATTAACTTCAGGAAGGGAAAGCTAATGATCCAGGAACCTGTCTTCATCAACATGATGGTGGTGGAGAGAGTCACCAGCTTCAGGTTCCTGGCACACGTATCTCCAAAGATCTGTCCTGGACCCAGCACATTGATACAAGCACAAAAAAGCTCATCAACGTCTCTACATATATGATTGAGAAGATTCAGAAATTTTGCCAAATACTCTATTGATTTTCTCTAGGTGTATGGCAGAGGGCATACTGACCGGTTGTATCATAGTCTAGGTCGGAGCTCAAAAGTCCAGGAATGAAGGAGGCGGCAAAAGTGGTAAACACGGCCCGATCCATCACAGGTATTCATTCGCCTCCTCACCATTGAAGGGATCCATAGGAAAGGTTGCCTCAGAAATGGAAACTAATAGAACATAGAATGGGGGCCATGTTCTTATCTCACTACTACCATCAGGAAGATAGAGTACAGGGGCCCAAGAACTGTGACCTCCAGGTTCAAGAATAGTTTCTTTCTAGAAACCATCATGTCCATTGAAAAACTGCATAACTCCAAGTACAACCCCTTCTCAGCAATGATCTGCAATAGACTTTGCTTTGGTTGCTTTGCGTACTTTGGTTTTGCACTACTATGGTCTGGTTACTTAGTATTACTGATGATCAATTTATGTATTATAGATTATTGATTTGGCTGACATGGCTGATCAGCCATGATCACATTGAATGGTGGTGCTGGCTCGAAGGGCCGAATGGCCTTCTGCTGCACCTATTGTCTATTGTCTATTGTCTATTGATTTGTTGTGGTATTGTGTTAATGAGCCTACAAAGCTGCAGCAGGTGAGAGTTTCATTGTCCTGTTCCCTATGCATATAACGGTTAAACACTCTTGACAATTGAGAGTGCTTGAAGTTTCTATGCATTCTGTGCATGCGTCATTTGCAGAATGTAATCAAGTCACACAGCATGGAAACAGACACTTTGTTGTGACTTCTCCACGCTGATCGAGGTGCCCCATCTACCTGCTTGCCTGCGTTTTTCCCATTTCCATTTACACCTTTCCTATTCACGTACCTGTCCAAAGGCCTTGTAACTATTGTTATTGTACCTGCTCAAACGCTTACTCTGGCAGCTCGTTTCAATAAGACAATAGACAATAGGTGCAGGAGGAGGCCATTCGGCCCTTCGAGCCAGCACCGCCATTCAATGTGATCATGGCTGATCATTCTCAATCAGTACCCCGTTCCTGCCTTCTCCCCATACCCCCTGACTCCGCTATCCTTAAGAGCTCTATCTAGCTCTCTCTTGAATGCATTCAGGGTATTGGCCTCCACTGCCCTCTGAGGCAGAGAATTCCACAGATTCACAACTCTCTGACTGAAAAAGTTTTTCCTCATCTCAGTTCTAAATGGCCTACCCCTTATTCTTAAACTGTGGCCCCTTGTTCTGGACTCCCCCAATATTGGGAACATGTTTCCTGCCTCTAACGTGTCCAACCCCTTAATAATCTTATACGTTTCGATAAGATCTCCTCTCATCCTAAATTCCAGTGTATACAAGCCTAGTCGCTCCGGTCTTTCAACATATGACAGTCCCGCCATTCCGGTAATTAACCTAGTAAACCTACGCTGCACGCCCTCAATAGCAAGAATATCCTTTCATATGACCACCACCCTCTGTCTCAAAAATTTGCCCCTCAGATTCATAATACATTTTTCCCCTCTCACGTTAAACCTCTGCCCTCTAGTTCTTGATTTCCCTACCTGGGAAAAATACTCTGTGCATTCACGCTCTCTAGACTTTATACACCTCAATTAGATCATCCCTAAGCCTCCTATTTTCCAAAAAATATAATCCTAGGCTGCCCAAGTTCTCCTTATAGCTCAGGTCCTCAAATCCAGGCAACGTCATAGATACATAGATACATAGACAATAGATGCAGGAGTAGGTCATTTGGCCCTTCGAACCAGCACCGCCATTCAATGTGACCATGGCCGATCATCCACAATCAGTACCCCATTCCTGCTTTCTCCCCATCTCCCTTGATTCCGCTGGTCCCGAGAGCTCTGTCTAACTCTCTTTTGAATGCATACAGTGAATCGGCCTCCACTGCCTTCTGAGGCAGAGAATTCCATAAATTCACAACTCTCTGTGTGAAAAAGTTTTTCCTCATCTCAGTTCTAAATGGCCTACCCCTTATTCTTAAACTGTGGCCCTTGGTTCTGGACTCCCGCAACATCGGGAACATGTTTCCTGCATCTAGCGTGTCCAATCCCTTAATAATTTTATATATTTCTATAAGATCCCCTCTCATCCTTCTGAATTCCAGTGAATACATCCCAGTCGCTCCGTTCTTTCAACATACCACAGTCCCGCCATCCTGGGAATTAACTTAGTGAACCTACGCTGCAGGGCCGTCTTAACGCATGGGCCTGATGGGCACTTGCCAGGGGGCCCACGAGCATAGGAGCCCCATGCTGATCTGTGTATGTTAAGTGACTTGCAATTAATAAATACTACTTTAAAAATGTAGGTTCAATAAGTGCTTTTTTCGCAACATTTTCGGTCACTAAGTGCTTCTCACAGTGATCTGTAAGTGCTTTTCGCAACAATGTAGCACCCTAAGTCCATCGCTAAGTGCTTTTCGGTAAGTGCTTTTCGCCGGCACGACAGGGGGGGGCTGGTAGGGAAAGGGGGGCGGGGGAGAGAACCTACGCTGCACTCCCTCAATAGCAAGAATGTCCGTCCTCAAATTAGGAGACCGAAACTGCATACAATACTCCAGATGTGGTCTCACTAGGGCCCTGTACAACTGCAGAAGGACCTCTTGGTTCCTATACTCAACTCCTCTTGTTTTGAAGGCCAACAGGTCATTAGCTTTCTTCACTGCCTACTGTACCTGCATGCTTACTTTCAGTCTGATCAGTCTGAAGAAGGGTCTCGACCCGAAACATCACCCATTCCTTCTCTCTTGAGATGCTGCATGACCTGCTGAGTTACTCCAGCATTTCGTGTCTACCTTCGATTTAAACCAGCATCTGCAGTTATTTTCCTACACTGCTTACTTTCAGTGACTGATGTACAAGGACACCCAAGTCTTGTTGTACTTCCCCTTTTCCTAACCTGACACAATTCAGATAATAATCTGCCTTCCCGTTCTTGCCACCAAAGTGGATAACTTCACATTTATCCACATTATACTGCATCTGCCATGCATCACTCAACCTGTCCAAGTCACCCTGCATCCCCATAGCATCCTCCTCACAGTTCATACTGTCACCCAGCTTTGTGTCATCTGCAAATTTGCTATTGTTACTTTTAATCCCAGCATCTAAATCATTAATGTATATTGTAAATAGCTGCGGTCCCAGCACCAAGCCTTGTGGCACCCCACTAGTCACTGCCTGCCATTCTGAAAGGGACCCGTTAATCCCTACTCTTTGTTTCCTGTCTGCCAGCAAATTTTTAATTCATGGCAATACCCTACTCCCAATACCATGTGCTCTAATTTTGCCCACTAATCTCCTGTGTAGGACCATATCAAAGACTTTCTGAAAGTCCAGGTATACTACATCCACTGGCTCTCCCTTGTCCATTTTAAATTGATGCACTACTTCCAGCTTAATGGCATTTTTCTTTTAGCATGGTGACCAAAACTGAACACAAAATTCTAAGTGTGGCCTCATCAATATCTTGTACAACTATAACATAATGTCTCATTTTCTATATTCAGTTCCCTGACTTATGAAGGCCAGTGTGCCAAAAGCCTGCTTCAGCACCCTATCTACCTCTGATACCACTCTCAGGGGCTTATGTACTTGTACTGCCAGGTCCTTCTGATCCCTAGGATCCTGGCTTAGACAATAGACAATAGGTGCAGGAGGAGGCCATTCGCCCTTCGAGCCAGCACCGCCATTCAATGTGATCATGGCTGATCATTCTCAATCAGTACCCCGTTCCTGCCTTCTCCCCATACCCCCTGACTCCGTTATCCTTAAGAGCTCTATCTAGCTCTCCCTTGAATGCATTCAGAGAATTGGCCTCCACTGCCTTCTGAGGCAGAGAATTCCACAGATTCACAACTCTCTGACTGAAAAAGTTTTTCCTCATCTCTGTTCTAAATAATAATAATAATAATAATAATAATACATTTATTTTATATAGCGCTTTTCAAGATACTCAAAGACGCTTTACAAAGCGAACAAGACATAAAAACAAACAAACAAACAAAAGATTTGTCCTGCCTACCCCTTATTCTTAAACTGTGGCCCCTTGTTCTGGACTCTCCCAACATTGGGAACATGTTTCCTGCCTCTAACGTGTCCAACCCCTTAATAATCTTATACGTTTCGATAAGATCCCCTCTCAACTTTCTAAATTCCAGTGTATACAAGCCTAGTTGCTCCAGTCTTTCAACATATGACAGTCCCGCCAATCCGGGAATTAACCTAGTAAACCTACGCTGCACGCCCTCAATAGCAAGAATATCCTTCCTCAAATTTGGAGACCTAAACAGCACACAGGCTTGGTTTGACTTACTAAATTGTAACACCTCTGACTTATTTGAATCAAATTGCTTATGTCGTCTGAAGAAGGGTCCTGACCCGAAACATCACCCATTCTTTTCCTCCATTGATGCTGCTTGACCCCCTGAGCTACTCCAGCACTTTGTGACTGTCAATTAGCCATTACTTGGCCCACTCACCCCATTGTAACTCTTGATACCCAGATCTTCACTGTCTACACTACCACCTATTTTAGTGTGAACATTCTAGATAGCTAGCTCCCCCTGGATCCTGTGCGATCTAAATTTCCAGAGTGGCTTACCATGGGGAAGCTTATGAAAGGCCTTGCGGAAGTCCATGTAATCTGTCTACAGCCCTGCTCTCTTCAATTTTCTTAGCTACTTCAAAAATCTCAATCAAATTTCTGAAACATTATTTTCCATACCTAAAACGCTGCTGACTCTCTCCAATCAACAAGTCTTTCCTTATGCATATATACCTAATCCCTCAAAATCCTCTCCATTAATTTCCTTACCATAGATGTCAGGCTTACTGGTCTATAGTTTCTAAGTTTTTCTCTGCAGCCCTTCTTAAATATATTTTCTAGCACACAAGCTGTGCTTCAATAGCCTTTGAAGGTTATGTTCAGGAAGGATTTAAAAGTTTCCTTGTTTTCACTTCCAAATAAATTGGAAGTTTACTTGGAAGTAAAAACAAGGAAGAATCTGGAGACTGATTAACCAAAGCAGAGATAGAGCATGGAAACAAGCCCTTCGACCCATTTATTCCACACTGACCATCGATCACCTGTTCACACTAGTTCTATGTTATCCCACACTTGCATCCACTTCTTAGACACTAGGATCAATTTGCAGAGGCCAATTAGCCTACTAACCTGCTTGTCTTTAGGATGCGGAAGAAAACCCACATGATCACAGGGATAATATGCAAATCCCACACAGACAGTGCCCGAGGTCAGGATTGGAACGGACTCTGGCACTGTGAGGTAGCAGCTCGACCAGCCACGTCTCGGCCATGTCTGACGTTTACTTGCATTGGTTAACAACCAAAATTCAACCGGCAGCATTTGAAAACAGCAGGTCTTGTACAGAGCGAACTCTATCATTGTGGATAGACACAAAATGGTGGAGTAACTCAGGTGGCAACTCCGGAGAGAAGGAACGGGTGACGTTTCGGATAGGAGGATCTTGACCCAAAACATCACCTATTCCTTTTCTCCAGAGACGCTGTCTGTCCCGCTGTGTTACCCCAGCATTTTGTGTTTATCGTCGGTGTAAACCAGCATCGGCATTTCCTTCCTACACATCCATCATTGTAGTTCAGTTGTTCACAATTGGAAAAGAAAACACAATTATTATTTTGTGGTGAATCAACTGCTAGTTATTACTCGTCAAAACTATATTTAACGAGCACATTTTGCAAAATTGGGAAGCTGCAAAAATTGGAAAATTTGGGTGCTTGGAGCAAACTTTTATTTGAGGAAGTTTGTGTTCGGAGATGTTTGTATAAATTCCAGATTCAGTTCCAGTCTCTGTCATTACCGTTATCTGTGCTTCTGCACTTTTCATGGAGCTTGTCAAGAAAATTATACAAACCTAACCTTTGGAGGATAGCAAATGTTATCCCACTTTTTAAGAAAGGAGGGAGAGAGAAAACGGGTAATTATAGACCAGTTAGTCTGACATCAGTGGTGGGGAAGATGCTGGAGTCAATTATAAAAGACAAAATTGCAGAGCATTTGGATAGCAGTAACAGGATCATTCCGAGTCAGCATGGATTTACGAAGGGGAAATCATGCTTGACAAATCTACTGGAATTTTTTGAGGATGTAACTAGGAAAATTGACAGGGGAGAGTCAGTGGATGTGGTGTACCTCGACTTTCAGAAAGCCTTCGACAAGGTCCCACATAGGAGATTAGTGGGCAAAATTAGGGCACATGGTATTGGGGGTAGGGTACTGACATGGATAGAAAATTGGTTGACAGACAGAAAGCAAAGAGTGGGGATAAATGGGTCCCTTTCGGAATGGCAGGCAGTGACCAGTGGGGTACCGCAAGGTTCGGTGCTGGGACCCCAGCTATTTACGATATACATTAATGACTTAGACGAAGGGATTAAAAGTACCATTAGCAAATTTGCAGATGATACTAAGCTGGGGGGTAGTGTGAATTGTGAGGAAGATGCAATAAGGCTGCAGGGTGACTTGGACAGGTTGTGTGAGTGGGCGGATACATGGCAGATGCAGTTTAATGTAGATAAGTGTGAGGTTATTCACTTTGGAAGTAAGAATAGAAAGGCAGATTATTATCTGAATGGTGTCAAGTTAGGAGGAGGGGGAGTTCAACGAGATCTGGGTGTCCTAGTGCATCAGTCAATGAAAGGAAGCATGCAGGTACAGCAGGCAGTGAAGAAAGCCAATGGAATGTTGGCCTTCATAACAAGAGGAGTTGAGTATAGGAGCAAAGAGGTCCTTCTACAGTTGTACCGGGCCCTGGTGAGACCGCACCTGGAGTACTGTGTGCAGTTTTGGTCTCCAAATTTGAGGAAGGATATTCTTGCTATGGAGGGCGTGCAGCGTAGGTTCACTAGGTTAATTCCCGGAATGGCGGGACTGTCGTATGTTGAAAGGCTGGAGCGATTGGGCTTGTATACACTGGAATTTAGAAGGATGAGGGGGGATCTTATTGAAACATATAAGATAATTAGGGGATTGGACACATTAGAGGCAGGAAACATGTTCCCAATGTTGGGGGAGTCCAGAACAAGGGGCCACAGTTTAAGAATAAGGGGTAGGCTATTTAGAACGGAGATGAGGAAGAACGTTTTCAGTCAGAGAGTGGTGAAGGTGTGGAATTCTCTGCCTCAGAAGGCAGTGGAGGCCAGTTCGTTGGATGCTTTCAAGAGAGAGCTGGATAGAGCTCTTAAGGATAGCGGAGTGAGGAGGTATGGGGAGAAGGCAGGAACGGGGTACTGATTGAGAGTGATCAGCCATGATCACATTGAATGGCGGTGCTGGCTCGAAGGGCTGAATGGCTGAATGGACAGGACAGGTGCGACTGGTGCAGGTGGGGCATGTTGTCTATTGTCTATTGTCTATTGTCTATTGTCTATTGATTTACTAACCTTTTAAGTTTTGGAAGCAAGTATTCTATAAGCAAGCCATCCTTTATTAATATTAGAGAAATGATTCAGATCTCAGTTATTTAATGTTCCCACCCACGTTAGGAGTCCTTTCCAATGCCAGAAGTTAGCATTTTTTAAAGTTATAAAACCTTTGGTACGTATGAAAAGATTGAGCATTACGACTCCTTTGGCAATAGCTGTAAAATTTTAGTAGACTTTCATCCCTCTATGCTTCCTGGTAAAATTGTGACATTCTGCCGTTCTGACATTCCTCCATTTTCCTGGCAATGACTACAGTGTTACAACTCCCTGGAGAAACGCTGAGTTGGAGGCCAAAGGATCGGAGGGTTGGCCAAGATGGAGGTCAAAGGTCCTGAGAGTGGTCAAGTGGATCGGCAACTGTGGGAATAACAGAGAGGGAGGCCAGACACCACAAGGTGGAGCAGACCAGCCAACCCATTTCCCTCATGATTTTGCACACCTCTATAAGATCACCCCTCAGCCTCCTGCACTCCAAGGAATAAAGTCCTACCTTGCCCAATCTCTCCCAAGAGCTCAGCCCCTCAAATTCTGGCAGCATCCTCATAAATCTTATTTCCCCTCTTTCAGCTTCATGACATCCCTCCAAAAGTAGGGTGATCAAAACTGAACATAGTACTTCAAGTGTGGCCTTATCAACATCTTGTACAACTACTATACTCAACACCCTGGCTGATGAAAGCCAATAGATCAATAGCTGTCTTTACCACCCTATCTACCTGTAGCGTCACCTTCAGTACATAGGGTATTGTACCAGGGTATTGAGTATAGAAGTTTGGATGTTATGTTACAGCTATGAATGGCACTGATGAGGCCACAATTAGAGTATTGTGTTCAGTTTTGGTCACCCTCCTAGGGGAAAGATGTTGTAATAAAGGTGGAAAGAGTGCAGAGGAGATTTACGAGGGTGTTGCCAGGACTTGAGGGCCTGAGCTGTAGAGAGAGATTGGGCAGGCTAAGACTGTATTTCTTGGAGAATGGGAGAATGAGAGGTGATCTTATAGAGGTGTATAAGATCACGAGGGGAATAGATAGGGTGAATGCACAGTCTTTTACCCAAAGTGCAATGATTGATGCAATCATAAAGAAAGCCCATCAATGCCTCTACTTCCTTAGTTTGAGGAGATTCTGTATGTCGCTGAATACTCCCTTGAACCTTTATAGGTGTACAGTGGAGAGCATATTGACTGGTTGCATCATGGCCTGGCTCGGCAACTTGAATGCCCAACGTCCTATCTCTTGTACTACCACAAGTAAGAATTTAATTGTTCCGTTTCAGGTCTTTTGACAATAAACAACTCTTGACTTGACTCTTGAACACATTTGATAAATTCTATCCCATCTACGCCCTTGACACTATGACGATCTCAGTCTAAATCGGAAAAGTTAAAATCACCTACGATGATGACCAGATTAGCCTAATTCCAGCAAATTTGTTTTTTCTAATTTCCATTGAACATTTGGGGGCCTATAGTACACTCCCAACAAGGTGATCATCCTGATTTTATTTCTCAGGCTCTGCTCATATAGCCTCACTCGACAAGCCATTAGTAACGCCATCTTGGACGACTCCGGTAACATTCTCCTAAATCTGAAGAAGAAGGGTCTTGGCCCGAAACGTCACCAATTCCTTCTCTCCAGAGATGCTGCCTGTTCCACACAGTTACTCCAGCCTTTTGTCTCTACCTTCCTGCATTTGCCTGTCAAACTGATAGGAAATATGGACTTTATCAAATTTACAGAATGTAAGTCTCCAGTGTTCTTTACTGGATGCTTTTCTTGGAAATGCAATTATATGGAACATATTAGCATTATGTTCTCCAGGAAATAACCTCAACCAATCTAGCGTGCTCTGGGAGTATGTGATAATGGATTTCATTAGTCTCATTAAGCCCGCTCAAGGTGCTGTACTGTGGCAGGGACTTGCCTGGTCCTCTTGTGCATGATTGCTTTGAATCCCACTTACAAAATGCAAATACACAGCCCAACGCATGTGCAGGCAGGCATTAATTACACGGCATGACACGTGACATTCGGCTTCAGCTCACACTATGACCAGTGGATGGCGCTACCTCACTTTTGAAATTGCAGTTGCTTTGTGCATCTCTTAAAGTTTCAAGGCCTACCTCCCGTTAGATCTACTTTCAGCAACAGCACAGTGTTATTAGTTCAACTAAATCAACAACATTAAGAAATCGTTGTCAGATCACGTATCGTTATTGAGGTTCGCCACAAATTAAACTTCTCAGGTTGGCATGGTGATTAGGGCATCGCATTGGTTCAATATTTTGAACATTATTTGGAAGGTGCATTGAGGATAACAAGGACACTGAGTGTACTCTTTTGAATGGAGGATTTCACAGTTCAACACAAAGTCACTTAATTACAATAGACAATAGACAATAGACAATAGACAATAGGTGCAGGAGTAGGCCATTCGACCCTTCGAGCCAGCACCGCCATTCAATGTGATCATGGCTGATCATTCACAATCAGTTCCCCGTTCCTACCTTCTCCCCATACCCCCTGACTCCGCTATCTTTAAGAGCTCTATCTAGCTCTCTCTTGAAAGCATCCAGAGAATTGGCCTCCACTCCCTTCTGAGGCAGAGAATTCCACAGTTTTACAACTCTCTGACTGAAAAAGTTTTTCCTCATCTCCGTTCTAAATGGCCTACCCCTTCATTACGCCATCACTGTCTGAGATGGCCGGATTGTGAAGGTAACAGTAACCAGTCTTGGTCTGTAGCAATAAACCAACATGATGTTATCCTTGCCACTCTCCTTGCTGGAGTTGCACAGGAATGACCACTGCAATGTGCTGCAGATAACTTTCACCTTTGTCCTGAGCACTCTTTCCATGCCAACTTTTTCAGGGCATTAAGGGACAGGTAATAAATGCTGGCCATCTCAGGACACCATATCCTTTATCTGAAAAAGAAAAATCTCTGGTAAGTTAAAACACCGATTTGGTGTACTATATATGTCTGCATTATAAAACAATATATGGAGGCTTAGCATATTGAAAAACCTAACTTTTCAAACCTTTCCTGGTGGATATTATTTACTGGTGTCTTTTTCAGAAGCAGTCAGCTTTGGTGTTAACCATAAGTGCCAGTTTCAGAAATGTGCGAATGGTCTCTTTATTTTTAGATGATTTGCGAAGAAAAAAGGATACGCTTTTAGAGATCTGTTCTGTAGAAACCACTACCAAAGAAAGAACTCTCCAGTTAGCAAGAGGAAATCTGGGCATCTGAAAGGTGAAGTTGGGATTCCCATTTGGAATATGGATTTTATTTGCTTCTTCCTCGCCATTAATGGAACTGCTGACTGAGACTTTTTGGGAAATGGTTCCTGCCTGCCTGCTGGAAGGCCAACACACAAAGTGCCTGATCCTGCTGATTCAGTACAGTTTGGCACAGTTAACCTTGTTGCTATGAAAGAGGTCAGCACAACATGGTAAGCAGCCGAGCACAGGCTGTGGAAACCTGACCCATCGGTGCTAATCTTAGCTCAGCCAAGGCAACAGAATAAACTTTTTAATCTGGCCATCTGCTTTTAGCGTATGTAGAAATCTACTGACTTAGTTAAAGAATATATTATCTCTCGCGCTTACTAATATGTTATCCAGGAATATTTACAAGCTAGACCATATGTGATTTGTATTCAAAACAATATTTTTGTTTGAAGTATTCATGGTTTTAAAAATATTCCCCAATTTCCACACCCCCAGCTTTCACATCTTAAAGGTAACATCCCGTATAGATTAGAACAATGATAAATGGAAAGTATCATCCTTCAAACTATTTACTGTATCTGTAGCAGAAATAGTTATGTATGTGCCACATCACACAGGATAATATATTTAGAGTAATAGGAAATCATTCCCTTCAGCCCAACTCATCCATGCCAACCAAGGTGCCTTTCTGAGGTAGTGCTATTTGTCTGTGTTCACCCCACATTCCTCTATACCTATCCGAGCCATGAACTTGTGTGGGAAAGAACTGCAGATTCTGGTTTAAATCGAAGGTAGACACAAAATGCTGGAGTAACTCAGCGGGACAGGCAGCTTCTCTGAAGAGAAGGAATAGGTGACGTGAATGGTTCATCCATTCTTTCTCTCACAGAGATGCTGCCTGTCCCGCTGAGTTACTCCAGCATTTTGTGTCTGCCTAGCCATGAACCTGTCCAAATGTCTTTTGAACATTGGTCCTCGAGGTTAGTTTTCAGATGTTCCTAATGGTGGAAAGAAAGGCTGAGAAGAGTATCAGACATGGAGTGAGATCTGCTGAAAGGTCTTTAAACTGAAATATTGACTCTATTTCTCTTTTCCTACATGTTACCTGACCCACTGGGTGTTTTCTGTTTTATGTCAGATTTCCATCATCTGCAGTTTTAAAAAAAAATCAATTACTCTTGAATCGCCAACGTTCACAGCATTTTCTGTTTATACGTCAGAACCTGGGCTGGGTTTTCACCTGACTGTAAACTCCTGCCTGCTCACATGGACATCCCTTCAATTAGTTTAGTTTTAGTTTAGTTTAGAGAAAAAGCACGGAAACAGACCCTTCAGCCCATCTAGCCCATGCCGGCCACCAATCCCCGCCCACTAACACCATCCTATACACTAGGGGCAATATACAATTATACCAAGTCAATTAACCTACAAACCTGTATGTCTTTGCAGTGTGCGGGAAACCGAAGATCTCGGACAAAACCCACGCTGGCCACGGGAGAACGTACAAACTCTGTACAGACTCCGCAGTCAGAATCTAACCAGGGTCTCTGGTGCTGTAAGGCAGCAACCCTACCGCTGCGCCCATTGACTTTCACCAGTCACTAATCATTTCACCTGCACCCTGACCTCAGTCAAGGTTGTGCTAATAGGTCTTTCAAGGTCCTTCAAGATCTTGGTCGCACATTACGGTCTCCTTTACTCAGTCTTGATCCATCTAATTTGAATATATGTTGATAACTTCCTGCATCCTCCAGTAATGTCAACGTTCTCATTGGAGTACGTTAATGCTCCAGATATTAATAAGCAGCAAATTGCATACATTTATCAACCTCAACATAAGTCAAGAGTGTTTTATTGTCATATGATAGAACAATGAAACTCTTACTTGCAGCAGCACAACAGAATATGTAAATATGGTACACTGTAAACAATATTTATTAAATGAGAAAAGAAAAGTTCAGTGTGTGGGTATATTCAGAAATAATAATAATAATAATAATAATAATACAATTATTTTATATAGCGCTTTTCAGGATACTCAAAGACGCTTTACAGAGCAAACAAGACATAAAAACAAACAAACAAACAAAAGATTTGTTCTGACGGAGAAGCGGCGAACAAACAGCGCCAGCGTCCTCTCACGTCAGGGTCCGTCAGTAGACAATAAAGAACACAAGACACACAATTACAATTTAACACAAACAGCCATCACAGTGATTGCTCCAGGCACACCCTCACTGTGATGGAAGGCAAAGAAAAGTCTTATCTCCTCCTCATTCTTCTCCCGTGGTCAGGCAGTCAAACTGCTGCCTCGAGGCGATCGAGGCTCCCGACTTTTGAAGCCCCCGCCGGGCGATGGAAAGTCCCAGGCCGAGCCGAGCAGGCCGATGAAGGTCTCACATATACACAAATATTATAAGAAAATAACTGCAGATGCTGGTACAATTCAAAGGTATTTATTCACAAAATGCTGGAGTAACTCAGCAGGTCAGGCAGCATCTCAGGAGAGAAGGAATGGGTGACGTTTCGGGTGACTGATGTCAGGGGGGCGGGACAAAGGAAGGATATGGGTGGAGACAGGAAGATAGAGGGAGATAGATAACACAAATATTATATATATATATATGAAGGAACTGCAGATGCTGGTTTAAACCGAAATGTCACCCATTCCTTCTCTCCAGAGATGCTGCCTGTCCCGCTTACTCCAGCATTTTGTATATTATATATATAATATTTGTGTATGCATGCATTTGTCTGTATATATTTTTGTGTACATATATATACAGTATAGTTATAGATACATACATATGTCTCACAATTTGTGTCTGAGCTGTACCAAATGCCAAACCTAGGCGTCCAAATAAGATTTTTCCGAGTTAGCTATTCAGGACTGGATTGAAACAGCCATTCTGTTTTTATACATTCCCATCATCTCCTTTTAGAAGCCTGGCCCCCACTGAGCTGCGCTCAACACTTATAGTTGCTGTCAGTCGGTCAGTCACTGGGCACTGAATCCAGGCAGAACAGCTGAACTATGAATGACAAGGCCACTAGATCCGAAGCGAACCATCAGTCAATCACCAGATACTGAAAGAACAGTCTGGCCGGAATGGTTTAATTCTTAATAAACAGCTGCCAACTGCAAACTAAGGAAGGCGGAGAAATCAGGCTCTGTTTTCTTGGTACTTCCAATATAGCCTTGTCAGGTCTGGTTTACGCTTAGGAGCAATGCACATTCAGAAATATCCAGTGTCAAACTTTATTAATTCATCAGATCATTTTAAGCTTAAAATCAGTGCACTCTTTATTTTAAACCAATCCCCGCACTTGATTGGATTCCAAATCCCCCGTGCAGTCCAGTATGCCACAGTCTTGCAGTGGATTGGAGAGCATTCTATCTGACTTACAGTCACTTATTTAGTGACTGTTGCTGTCACGTACCAATTAAAAAGGAGGTAACTGGTGTTTTGTTGAAGTCTGAGTCTGAGTCTGGAGAAGGGTCTCTACCTGAAACGTCACCCATTCCTTTCCTCCAGAGATGCTGCCTGAATCTCTGAGTTACTCCAGCATTTTATGTCTAACTTCCTATCAATATCTATGTTCAGTGCTGAAGGGAAGTAACTTTGGACAAATATCTGAAGTAGAACAGGTACCTTGCTGCCTCAGCAAGGCCAGCAGCATTATCAAGGACAAATCGCATCCTGGTCATTCCCTCTTCTCCCCTCTCCCATCAGGCAAAAGGTATAGAAGTGTGAAAACACACACCATCAGATTCGGGGACAGTTTCTTCCCAGCTGTTATTGGGCAACTGAATCATCCTACCACAACCAGAGAGCAGTCCTGAGATATTATCTCCCTCTTTGGTGACCCTCAGACTCTCTTTGATCTGACTTTGCTGGCTTTACCTTGCACTAAACGTTATTCCCTTATCATGTATCTATACACTGTAAATGGCTCGATTGTAATCATGTATTGTCTGCCGACTGGATAACACACAACAAAAGCTTTTCACTGTACCTTGATAGGCGTGACAATAAACGAAACTAAACTAAACTTCTATGTTTGCAGTAGTTAGATGAGACTAAAGTTAGTTAATTATTATTTTAAAGATTTTATATAATTATTTGACATCAAACATCTGTTTCTTTTAATAAGTGCCTTGTGCAAACACATAAATTATTAGCAGGAATAAGTCACTCTATCTCTTGATCCACGCCCATCATTTAATGCGGTCATGGCTGATCTGATTGTAAACTCAAAGGTAGACACAAAATGCTGGAGTAACTCAGCGGGTCAGGCAGCATCTCGGGAGAGAAGGAATGGGTGACGTTTCGGGTCGAGACCCTTCTTCAGACTGACCCATTCCTTCTCTCCTGAGATGCTGCCTGACCCGCTGAGTTACTCCAGCATTTTCTGTCTACCTTCGATTTAAACCAGTATCTGCAGTTGTTTTTTCCTACACTGATTGTAAACTCAACTCTCCTGCATTGCAGCGGTAATTCTTTCACTCCTTTTCTGATCATGAATCCATCCATCGACGCCACAAAAATATTCTAAGACTTGCTTCAGCTGTCGTCTGAGGAGGAAGTCGCTCTGAGAGAATAAAAATCAAAGAATCTCTATCTTAAATGGGCGACCTTTTTTTTATAAAATGTCCTCCGATTTCAGATTCTCCCACAAGAGCCAATGTCCTCTCCATATTCGCCCTGCCAAGGTATTTTATTCAACCAAATGTCTCCAATGTTTAGTGCAGGAAGGAACTGCAGATGCTGGTTTAAACCGAAGATAGACACAAAAAGCTGGAGTAACTCAACGGGTCAGGCAGCATCTCTGCAGAAAATGCAGTCAAGACCCTTCTTCAGACCTTAGTAAGGGTCTCGACCCGAACCATCACCTATTCCTTTTCTCCAGAGATGCTGTCTGACCCGCTGAGGTCACTCCAGCTTTTTGTCTCTGTGTCCAACTTTTAGATGAATTAAATAAACTGGAGGATTGATTTTCCTATTTTTGGACCTCAAATGTCAGGCAGGGCAATGGGAGGAGAGGGTCAGCCTGGTAGGTTACAAGATGATGGTGCAGGAGACGAGTTCCAGATCGAGAACAAGTTGGGGGAGTGGTAGCTGCCTAGTGCTTGGCTTGTGGAGGCATTGGGATCACATGGGGTTGGGGAATGGCGGGAGAGTGAGGGCATCTAAGGTAAGTATTTAACTTGGAGCATGATGCTGGATTTCCAACATCGTGGTCCAAGGTCTAATGTCCATAATCGCTGCATCCCCAGGTGAATATTAAGGAAGTGGTATCCAGGCAGACTCCAAGGTCCAGATCCTTGCAACAGCACCTCAGACACAGAGAGGACCAGAGGAGAAAAATTAGCCTTAAAAATATCCATTGATATGGCTTCCACAGCCATCTGTCGCAATGAATTCCACAGACACACCACCCTCTGAATAAAAAAAATCCTCCTCATCTCGATTCTAAAGGTACGTCCTTTTATACTGAGGCTATACCCTCTTGTTCTAGACTCTCCCATTAGTGGAAACATCCTTTCCGCATCCACTCTATCCAGGCCTTTCACGATTCGGTAAGTCTCAATGAGGTCATCTCTCATCCTTTTAAACACCAGTGAGTACAGGCCCAGTGTTGTCAAACGCTCATCATATGTTAACCTAGTCATCCTCAGGATCATTTTTGCAAACCTCCTCTGGATCCTCTCCAATACCAGCACATCCTTCCTCAGATATGGAGCCTAAAACTGCTCACAATATTCCTCAATGGTTATCTGAAGTATATCTGAAGTAAAGAAGACCCAGAGTGAGTACCTGCAAGCATGTGCTTTCAAACTTTTGTATTCTCTACCTGAAAAGAGAGAGGAGAAGAGGTAATGGTCCACATGTAAATGGTCCTTGATTACAATAGCTGAAGCAGTGAGAACACATGAGCCCATCATTAGTTTTGTCAGGCTTTCACTTGGATACATTGAGTAACTAGAACAGCACAACCACTAAACCAGGAACGGGGTACTGATTGAGAATGATCAGCCATGATCACATTGAATGGCAGTGCTGGCTCGAAGGGCCGAATGGCCTCCTCCTGCACCTATTGTCTATTGTCTAAACCCGGTTGAAGGGCGTGCAAGGATAAGCTGGCAGTGACGACAGGCTTGTACCAGCTCAGCGGATCACAGCACTGCACTGCCAAAGGCAACGGCCAAGAATATCCTGACCTTTTAACTAGAGGAGAAAAACGTAACAGCAAGAAGTGCAATGGACACCTAATGGGGAAATATTCATTCACTTTTATTTGGAGGTCTAAAAATAGCCAGGTGAAAATGAAATACATCGGATTTGATTGCACTTGACACCAAAGAAAGAAAAACTTTTCATCGTTATTCTATCATTGGCTCTGGACATCTCCATGGTTAGAGCTAGAAGTATTTAATTCTGGAACATATATGTGCTCGTAGAACAGAAATTAAGCAGGTGAGCCAATCGCCACCGGGTTTCTGGCTCTGAAGTAACCAGGGAAAATGTTCTGACTTCGGCACAGAGGCTAATCTCTGGCTGCTGGCTCCCACGGGGATCTTCCTTGACATATGTACCAGGACCCAGATCAGGTTCGGCACGTTAGCATTATTTATTCAACTCAGGTTCAACTTAATGATCATATTTATTCGCCATTTGCAGATTGTTTCAAAATTGTGTTTCCCCCTGACTGGGTTATGAATGCAGGCTGCTTGCAATGCTCTGCTGGCCAGAACATGTTGACTGTTGTCAGCAGGTCTGATTGGGTTTCCCACTTCCTGGGCCTGGGGCCTAATGGTTTAGTGCACATAGCAACCGATCCTGTGCAACTCAAGGCAAAAATGACCTTTTCTCTCAAGCTTCGCAATGGCAGAGATGGTGGAGAAACTTGGCTGGGTATTGGTTCATGAGCCGTGGACCACAGTGGAGAAGGGAGATGGACAAATATGTGTGATGGAGCACTTGGGGAGGTGGGGGAAGATTGAGAAGTTAAAGGTTTGCTTGAGACACATGAGGATGGTGGTTGGCTACTGACAGGAATGTCATAAGTATGACTGGACCAGCGACAGGTGGTGGTCAATGTAAAGAGGGCCCAGAGTAAGGGCCTGTAATCTTGGCCTGGTGCGATATTAGGCAGAATCGTAAAACGGACTTAGCTGCAAATGGAAACAGGGAAGCCATTTCCATATTATGTCACATCTACCAAGATGCAGTCAAAAACGTTTGTGTTCAATATCCGGTCCAACCATGCCATATGTGAGTCCCATCAAGTCATAGACAAGCACAGCAGGTGGTGCAAAGACAGAGTGAGAATAGAGTGTGACAGCATCACAGCGTTACATCTACAGAGCAAGTGCAAAGGCACAATGAGGGAGATTGTGACTACACCCTTAGTTTATGAGATCACCGCTCAGTCGTCTGAAAGAAGTCGTCCCTGAATCTGGTGGTATGTGCTTTCATGATTTTGTATTCTCTGCCTGGCAGGAGAGGGCAGAAGAGGGAATGATCCGGATGTAAATGGTCCTTGATTACAACAGCTGCTTACTCAAGGCAACATAAAGTGTAGATGGAAAGTAGACACAAAATGCTGGAGTAACTCAGCAAGTCAGGCAGCACCTCTGGAGAGAAGGAATGGGTGACGTTTCGGGTCGTGGCCCTTCTTCAGACTGAGGTGTCGATGGTATGGATGGGGCAAGGCTGGTTTGGGCAGCGGAGTGGGCTGCATCGACAGCTCTCCGCAATTTCTTAAAGTCTTGGGAAGAGCCAAACTAAATTGCGATATAAGGAAAAAAAACCTGCAGATGCCGGTTTCAATCGAAGATAGACACAAAATGCTGGAGTAACTCAGCGGGTCAGGCAGCAGATGCTGCCTGAGCCGCTGAGTTGCTCCAGCATTTTGTGTCTACCTAAAATTGTGATGTATGCTGATGGGATGGACATGATCATTGCACTGCATGGTAGTAACACTTCTGGATCACCATCTCTCAATGTCATTCTAGTGGTCCCCAGCTTAGATATCAACATTACATGTAAATATAATGCAGTGAAAGGGTGTGAACATGGTGACGCACTGCCTGGAAGGAGCAGCAGGAAGGGTGGTGCAGGTAGACGTTCATATGTTAGTCTACTACAGAGGGCGGCTGCAAGTAGGCCCGTGTGGAAGGTTACAAGAGAAAGCCAACACATCCGCATGGTAAAATAGTTGGGACAATGAGAAGGTTGCCAGAGATCATGCCATAAGGTCAAAAGCCATAGGTGATAGGACTAGAATCAGGGCCATTCGGCCCATCAAGTCAGGGGGTATGGGGAGAGGCAGGAATGGGGTACTGATTGTGAATGATCACCCATGATCATATTGTGTAAGAAAATAACTGCAAATCAAAGGTATTTATTCACAAAATGCTGGATTAACTCAGCAGGTCAGGCAGCATCTCAGGAGAGAAGGAATGGGCGACGTTTCGGGTCGAGACCATTCACATTGAATGGCGGTGCTGGCTCGAAGGCCCGAATGGCCTACTCCTGCATCTATTGTCTATCAAGTCTACTCTGCCATTCAATCATGGCTGATCTATCTCTCCCTCCTAACCCCATTCTCCTGCCTCCTTCCCATAACCTCTGACACCCGTACTAATCAAAAGTCCTATCTATCTCTGCCTTAAAGATATCCACTGACTTGGCTTCACTTCTGGAGCACTGGTTTTGACACAGGGCTCTGTGCTGACCTCTCCGTTCTAGAGTGCTGGGCCTGTCCAAATCTGTTTGCAGATTCTGAATCCATCCAAGATACATTGCCAGAAGACAGTTCCACTGCAACACAGCAATCGCCTCTAATGTTGGAATACCGCATTGGAAGCATTGGAGTGAGGGGGTAATACGTGCTTGTTGGTAGGTGGAGTGATGGCAGTGCGGTGGGTAAGTAATGCTTAAGGTTAATGGTGCACTTCATGACATGCGCTGTTTGTGAACGTGATCACTATTTTCATTCCGGCTGGTGGCAATGAGGCTTGCCGAGTCTCTCAGTAGCCCATTATTCTTGCCTCAAAGTGATCGCGGGACTGCTGGGGCAGTGGCTGGCGGGTCTACAATGCAAAAACCCAGTGAATTCTCCAACGAAACTCACCTCCCATTCCAACCAGAGTGAAATTGTCTTTGCTTTTGTGTATCATGAACTTAACATTTGAAGTTGCTCATTGGAAATGGAAACAGGAATTTGCCGTTTGACCCGTTGAGCCTGTTCTGCCAATCAATAAAATCATGCCTGATCCTGCTTTCTCCCAGTCCAATATTTCATCATCTCACCATAACCTGTGATTCTCTTCCTAATTAAGAAGCTTCCTCTTTCAGCGTGGAATACATTAAAAGATTGTGTCTCTACAGCTAACGTGGCCAAGAAATGCATGACTCACATCCTTTTGAGAGACTAAATTTGTCCTCATTTAGTCCTCACCCCATGTTAAATGGGCATTCCTTTATTCTGAGACTATGCCCTCTGGTCCAGGACTCTTTAATGAGGAGAAACATCCTCCCAGTATTTATCTTTTCAACCATCCTTAATACCAATGAATACCAACCCAACCTGTCCCATGTCAAACAATCTTTCCAAACCCGGGATCATCCTAGTCCTAGAGAACTGAGCTAATATATCTTTCCTTAAATAAGAGGTCCAAATCTGTACAGAGTACTCAAAATGTGTTCTCATTAACACCTTGTATGGTTGTAGTAAGACTATACTCCACTCCATACTATACTAAGACTATACTTTTCTACTCCAACCAGTTTGCAATAAAACCCAGCATTCTAGAGTTGGGACATTATGTTAAGATGTTGGTGAGACGCCATTTGGAGTCTTGTGTGCAGTCCTGGCCACTAGGCTATAGGAGGGATGTGATTAAGCCAGAGAGGGTGCAGCAAAGATTCACAAGGACGCTGTCTGGTCTGGAGGACAAGTTATATGAAGAGACTGGATAGGCTGGGACTGTTTTCCCCAGAGTGAAGGAGGCCAAGGAGTGACTTTGTGGAGCTTTATGACATTATGTGAAGCAGAGACGGTGTAGATAGTCACAGTCTTTTCCCAAGGTAGGGCTGTTAAAAAACCAGAAGGCACACGAGTAAGGTGAGAGGGGAGCATTTAAAGGGGACATGAGGGGCTATTTCTTCACACAGAAGTTGATGGGTGTAAGGAATGCACTGCGAGAGGAAGTAGGTAAAGGGGGTACAATTACAATGTTTAAAAAATATTTCGACAGGTAGATGGATCGGCAAGGTTTGGAGGGATATGGGCCAAATACGGGAAATGGGGCCAGCTAAGGTAGGCACCGTGGTTGACCGAGATGACTGGTGCTGAGGGGCCAGTTTATATGCTGCATGACTCAATGACTCTCTAACTTTCATCTTCAACATTACTTTCATGAATGAGAATCCCCAAGTCTCTCATTAATCTTTTTGTAGGAAAGATACTTCGTGTATTCTTAAGAATGACTAAGACAATTTTGTTTTGTTTAGTTTAGAGATACAGCGTGGAAACAGGCCCTTTGCCTCACCACACTGACCAGCGATCCCCACTCATCAACACTATCCCACACACACTAGGGACAAGTTACAATTTTACCAAGCCAATCAACCTCCAAACCTGTACGTCTTTGGAGTGTGGGAGGAAACTGGAGCTCCCGGTGAAAACCCACACAGGTCATGGGGAGAACGTACAAACTCCGTACAGACAGCACCCGTAGTCAAGTTCGAAACCTGGTCTCCCCCGCTGTAAGGCAGCAACTCTACTGCTGCGCCAATGAGGTGGAACTTTTAATTTATCTGGATCATTTATATGCAAGAGAGAATCAGGGAATCATAAATATTAATCTCTCGGAGTTTTCAAATAATTTGTTATGTTCTTACATTATCGTCAAAGATCATTGCATTCGTGATGAAATTGTGAGCAGAATATTGCTGATGATTTCCACTCCAAGTGTATACCTGAAGCACGTGATTAGCAATGGTGTAAACTGACATGACCAATTGAAGTTTCAGTCCACCCTATTCTGAATAAAATAATCTTTCAACATTCTTTGTGGAATGCACCAAATTATATAAGTGTTGTTAAAGTTATAGCCTTGACTTAAATATCTTTGTGGTGCAAAGGGCAATCTGAACATATTTTCTTCTCAAAGAGTTGCCTTTCACTTCATGCCTTGAGAGAGAAAGGGGGTAAAGCGAGAAGCAGAACCAGTTCTGTGTAATCTATCAGCGGGAATGGACGGTGGTTTCAAGGGATGTTCTTGTGCTGATTATATTGATTCGTACGGGTGTCAGGGGTTATGGGGAGAAGGCAGGAGAATGGGGTTGAGAGGGAAAATTTGATCAGTCATGATTGAATGGCGGAGTCGACTTGATGGGCTGAATGGCCAAATTCTGCTCCTAGAACTTATGAATTTATATACACAAAAGAATGGAATAGGGAAGAATTTTCCTAGAACCTCTTCCGATTGACTTTCTGGAATTGTGATTGAATCTGTTTATTAACTTAATTCATGAATGGTTTTGACTCTTGGATGCATTACCATTACATTGCTTGGCGTTATAGCATTAGGGTTTTGGCTTTCAAATAGGGTGGTCACGGTGGCGCAGCGGTAGAGTTGCTGCCTTACACTGAATGCAGCACCGGAGACCCGGGTTTGATTCTGACTACGGGTGCTGTCTGTACGGAGTTGGTACATTCTCCCCGTGAATCGCGTGGGTTTTCTCCGAGATCTTCGGTTTCCTCCCACACTCCAAAGACGTACAGGTTTGTAGGTTAATTGGCTTGGTAAATGTAAAATTTGTCCCTAGTGGGAGTAGGACAATGTTGATGTGCGGGGATCGCTGGTCGGCGCGGACCCGATGGGCCGAAGGGCCTGTTTCCGTACTGTATTTCTAAACTAAACTAAAATTAAATAAAGCTACAGACTCTTTCATGTCATGAAATCCAGCTAGCAGCAGAGGAGATTATGTAAATAGAACCAGCAAGGGAAACGTAGCCAATTAAGTAGCATTGACTACCACAGGAGGCCCCAGGCAAAAACAAATAATAATTTCAAAATTCTGTTTGGTCTCAAACTTAATATTAGAAATACATCCAGTTTTTGGGAGCTGGAAGTCGCTGGCAAGGCGAACATTCATTTCCCAATATTAATTGCATTTGAGAAGTTTGCTTGCGAGTTCCCTGCCTGAATTACTGCCAAACTCCCGGTGAAGGAGCTCCCACATTAATTACTGTTGCAGACGAAGTTCCAGGATTTAGACCTAATGATCATTGAGAAATGTGATGTCTTTACCACAGGATGGCGTGCAGTATGAAAGGGAACATGCAAATGGTTGTGTCACATTCTCTAACATTCACATATCAAGCAACGATATTGAGCCAAAAAAAGATGCAGATAGAAAAGAGTGCAAATGAATGCTCAGTAATTATTTGGTATTCACCAGGGATACTGACAACCAAGCGGAAGGAGCAGGTTAATTGGAGCATCTGAATACATTGTACACCAAGGAGCACCTGCACCTTGACGTGCATGTTGACTAAAGAAAACAAACAACTCCTTGCCACTGCCCTAGATACCTGGCAAGATGTATATGAGTGGGGAGAGAGCAGGGGCTGCAGTTTTCTGTTAAAATGACATTCAGCACTGTTACTGCAGCTGCAAGACCACCTCATTTTATTATCTACGTTCTTCATGCAAATGACTGATTTCTGCAGAGCTGGCTGCTGGCAACCAATAATGACAATCTTGCCAACACTGCATTTTGACGTTTCACATGCTTCACTATACTTAGCTATTTATGAGCCAGTACGTCTTTGGCAAGTGCCCCTCCTCTTTTACATGAAACAGCACTTGGCTTTTCCTTCCTATGTGGCGAATGTGACAAATGTACAAACAACTTTTAGGCTCAGACTGCTCAATCTTTTCTGAACTGAATACAAGACAAATCGCATTAGGAAACTGCCAATGGCAGTGAGCCTTGGTGTAAATAGCAGTTCACTCACTCCTCTCGAGGCAGCCCATTTGGCCAATATAAATATGGGATAAACATTTATTTTTGGAACCTGAAGCTTTTCAGTCCTGTGGAAAAGTTTTAATGATCACTTACTTCTCTACAAATTCAAAATGAGTTTATTTTTACTCTTTTTCCATTTAAAACCTACTCTGCATCAATGTCTAATCTGAGCCTTAATATAAGGCCCAAGAAACATGGGGATGTAGAAATGTTATTATATTAGAGTGTAACAATATCCGTTGTGCTGGTTAATGGTTCTATTTGTGGACTTGCGTTCAATATTTAATGATGTTATTTGTCTTCAAATTGATCATCTTACATCGCCATATCACAGGTAGCAACTAATGAGGAAAGCCATTTAATCCACCAGGATTAAAGATTTACTTTTCTCCAGCACGTTATTAAAATGTCTCTATTGAGCAACCATTCTTTTTCACTGCTATTGTGAAGAAGTGTTCCTCACACAATTATAGATATATATCTTTCACCTCTTTAACTGAAGACTTTCTTCCTGATATAAACTGAAGTAATGCTCCAGATAAATCATACCTATGCCCGTATATTTCCATAATGTTATCTTTTGGCTGATTTTGTTCACAGTTCAAGAGCTCCCTTTGCTCTAGTTGTTTCTCTTCCTTGAGCCCGTAGGCATTGTGGATCAACTGAACAGGCTGCACCATCTCGATGGTTTTGAATACTTCCTTTTGAATATCCTGGTGAACATAATCAAGCAGAAGTGAGATACAAAATGGTGGAGTAACTCAGCGGGAGAGGCAGCATCTCTGGAGAGAAGGGATGGGATTCCAGGGATGCTGCCTGTCCCGCTGAGTTACTCCACCATTTTGTGCCTATCTTCGGTGTAAACCAGCATCTACAGTTCCTTCCTACACATAATCAAGCAGAAGTTTGATCAAGGCTCTATTCAGTTTTAGCATGACATCTTCTGACATGCGCTTAATGGATCTAGTAATATAATTAACCATTCTGCTTGCTGTTGCTCCACACGTAATCAGTATGTCATGTGCCATCACGATGATCACATACAGATGTACTTCCATTTCAGTTCTGCTCTTTCTGGTTCGTGGTTCTGGTTTCTCGCTCGCCCTTGGTTTATGGTAGTTATTATTTTCTCCAACCAATGTGTAACGTCTAATTTCATCTATGTCTAGTTTTCCTATTTGCAGATTTTATCCAGCTCTTTTTTGTAAGTCTTTAGCTATCTCTAACACCTTTTATAATTTCACCTGTTTGAGCATGGTATCTGAATCCAAATCATTAATGTAGGTTAGGAAGAGTTGGTAGGAAGGAACTGCAGATGCTGGTTTACACCGAAGATAGACACAGAATGCCAGAGTAACTCAGCAGGACATGCAGCATTTCTGGAGAGAAGGAATGGGTGATGTTTCGGGCCGAGACCCTTCTGGTTTGAAGAAGGGCCTTGACCCGAAACGTCACCCATTCCTTCTATCCAGAGATGCTGCCTGACCCTCTGAGTTACTCCAGGATTTTGTGAACAGTTGGGTTTGGCCCTAATCTTTAGAAAACTTCATCTTGACAATTGGGCACAATGGGAATCAAAACATGCAGGGGTTGTGTCTCAACATAGACAAAAGGCATATGATATATTGATAGATGGAGCAGATTTGAAGGCATCTGTAACACTTCTATTTCTTATATTATTGTTTTTGTTATCAGTAATGCTCCTGTTTTTGATATCAGTAATAATTTTCCATGAGAAACTTACCAATGGCCATTTGGAAATCCTTCCACACCATATTATATTGTTTTCTGCTCCATCTTGTGATTTCATAAAATTAAACAACATGGTAAGACAATATATTTCTGTTTTAAAACTACATTGATACTTTTTACTGAATCGTGTTTCAGCAGGCTTGCTCCTAATCATTGATCCTAGTATTTTCCCAGATATTGCTCTTGGCTTCTGTTCATCCAATAGTTTTGTTTTCTTTCTTTATTGCTAATATAAATCTGTTCCCAATGTTGTGGTACCTCTAAACAGCTGTGAGGATGAGCATTTGAAAGGTTTCAGCCGAGTCCCTCCCTGTGCACTGGAATAGATGCTGCTCTTTCCCACAGACAAATATATATTTTTTTTCAAAAATGAAACTTTGCTGAAGGTTCTTTACCCTGAAACAATAACTATGTTTCTCTTCCTATTGATGAATTCTGACCCAACAGCATTTGCTGTTATTCTACATTCAGCACTGAAGCCTGGCACTTATGGAATTCACCCATTGGTAATATGGGACGTACACCGATGAGCCAAAACATTATGATCACTAACAGGCGAAGTGAATAACATTGATCACCTTGTTACAATGGTACCTGTCAAGGGGTGGGATATATTAGGCAGCAAGTGAACAGTCAGTTCTTGAAGTTGATGTGTTGGATGCAGGAGAAATGGGCAGGAGTAAAGACCTGAGCGACTTTGACAAGGGCCAAATTGTTATGGCCAGATGACTGGGTCAGAGCATCTCTGAAACGGCAAGGCTTGTGGGGTGCTCCCGGTCAGCAGTGGTGAGTACCTACCGACAGTGGTCCGAGGAGGGTCAAATCACAAACCGACGACAGGGTGTTGGGCGCCCAAAGCTCATCGATGTGCGAGGGCAACGAACGCTATCCCATCTGGTGCGAACTGACAGAAAGTCTCCGGTGGCACAAATCACAGAAAATTTTAATAGTGGTCACGGGAGGAATGTGTCACAATACACAGTGCATCGCACCCTGCTGCGTATGGGGCTGCACACGGAGGACAGCATATTAGGCAGGTAGTCATAATGTTTTGGCTCATCAGGTCATAATGTTTTGGCTGATCTGTACTGAAATCCCTGAACAGCTCGCCTTTATCACAACTCCACACATCACCCCCTCCCCAACACTTGTATCCACCTATCACTTGCCAGCCTTTGCCTCCCCCGCTCTTTTTTCCAACTTTCTTTCCACTGCTTCAACAGTCCGAAGAAGGTTCCGGAAGGTCCAAAAGGTCGTCGCTCCATTCCCTCCGGAGATGCTGCCTGGCCCATTGATTTCCTCCAGCGCTTTGCTTTTTGATATGTCTTTACGGTTAGATGATTAGAACAAAGTCCAAGAGACTATAATAATAATTGGATGTGTTTCTATGCTGTAAATTCTGAGTCATTCTATGCATTTTAGATCAAATCTATAGACAACAGACTGGGGTGGATTTCCATCCATTCACAATGCTTATCATGTTCTTGGTTAAATATTATCAAGCTCTGCTGTTGCTTGGAAGAATGCAAATGACGTAATAAATTAGTAAGTATCACAAAATGCTGGAGTAACTCAGCTGGGCCAGGCAACATCTCAGGAGAGACCGCCCCCTCCCCTGACATCAGTCTGAAGAAGGGTCTCGACCCGAAACGTCGCCCATTCCTTCTCTCCTGAGATGCTGCCTGGCCTGCTGAGTTACTCCAGCATTTTGTGATTCCTTCGATTTGTACCAGCATCTGCAGTTATTTTCCTAATAAATTAGTAAGCTCCCTATCTATCATTGCATTAACCATCACAGGTAGGGTTAAAGTTTTCTCTTCTCTGTTAGCTTTAAAGGGAAAAATCGAATTTGCTGTATCCTGCATTTCTTTTTACAATCAGTCATTATATCTTTTTAAATATTAGATTACCTTCTCATCATTCTAGTCCTGAACCTGCACTGCAAACAACTGGTGCATGTATCGGCAGAGAACCGTGACTACTCTGACCCGCGAAACTGCAGGAGACTCCAAAACTGCTTCCTGCAACAATAAAGAGTTGAAAATGATTCAAAATTTGACATGAAATCCCCAGTCATATTGGTGGAAATCCGGCTGGCTGGAGTCAACAGTTGCAACGGGAATTGACAGCAGACATTGAAACTCCAGCAGCACTTAGACCTCTGTGCGCCTGCTGTTCAATGTGCTGCAGCTCAGAACTCACTGACAGGCAAGTGTTGGTGTATCTGTCACCATGCTCTGTCACACAAGGTCAGACCTAACACAGGGTATGTGATCACGTTGACTTGTGTGCATATTCTAGGCTTGTCGATTAGGAGGCAAAGGAGAAGCTGGGTGTTTTATTGAATGATTTTACTGTCACTTAATGTTTTTGATTATTTCCGTTTGTTTTTGTGTGCTTTTAATTAACTTTGCGTTTTTGTTAAAAATTATCAAATATATAATACGTTAAATGTCAGAGGCATTTCATGACTGTTAAAACGCCCCAGTAGTTTGACATATGGCAAAAACATCTGCCAGCGTTGCCTTCTGTGAAAGCCTGCAAGGTCGTTCTCTGTGCCATGTCACCTCTGGCCTACACGCTGTTCAGACCTTTTCTGCCTGATTCAAGGGTGTGGAGGTCCTGCAGTATCAGCCCCTTAGATCGGCATGAGTTAGTGAGGGAGCACAGAGATCCCAGATGAACCTCTGGGTGGTGGTAGGCCAGGCCCTGCACAACTGCACCAATATGACAACTTGGCCAGGATTCCCATAATCCCACACATCCACTTCTCTTCCAAAAATAAATATTCTCTGCTGGATGAAAGCAACGGAAAGTGTGGTACAGGTTTGTGGAAACTCGTGTCATTTTCAGTGGGGAAGGTTTTTAATTGCATTGCTGCAGTGCATTGAAAACGTAAACATCTCCATGTTGTTGTTCTTACAGAAGGGCAAAAAGCTAGATTCACAGATTTCTGCCGGGTAATTATAGATTTCTTGTTGTTGTACTTCCCTTGACAAGTCTGCTAAATTTAAAGCTGTGCATCGAGCTCTAAACACATGATGAAATAACACATCATCGAAGAAAACCAGCAAGCTGTGCTTTGGTTCAAGTGGACTTGAGCACTTTCTGTCACTGTAAGCAAACTCTCCGCAGAGCACGGTATGTCTTCTATTTTAATCTGCAGTGGCTTTACACAAAAAGAAACATGATATTCCTGCATTAAATTACTGAAACCATATATGGTAAGAAAGCACCTGTCTTGCTCCAACCTTGGTTAAACACAACAATCCACAAAGCACACTTCAGCAAAATTGTTATTACTCAAAGTAAAGCATGTGGAGCACTGTGTACAGATCTGGTCCCCCGACTAGAGAAAGGTTGTTACTGAGCTGGAAAGGGTGCAGAGAAGATTGATGAAGATGTTACTGGGTTTGAGGAGGTTGAGTTATAAGGGGAGGCCGGAATAGGGCTGGGCCTTTTTACACTCAAGTGTAGGAGGCAGAGGGGGGACATTGTCGAGGTTTGTGAAATCATGGGGGCCATAGATAAGGTGAAAAGCCACAGTCTTTTCCCCAGGGTAGTGAGTCTAAAACTAGTGGGAAGACTGTTGATTTAAAACGTATCTGAGGAGCAATGTATACAGAAAGAGGGTGGTGTAAATATGGAACGAGCTGCGAGACAAAGTGGTAGAGATGGGTACAATTATGACATTTAAAGGAACGGACAGCTATATGGAAAGGAAAGGAAAGTTTTGAAGGGATAAGGAGCCAGGTATGGGCAAGTGGGACTGTGTCGACTAAGCAGCTTGGTTGGCATGCATGAGTTGGGTTATGTAGTCCGATGACTTGATGACCCCAAAGATAGATTCATACTCTGGATCTTTTGCAACATTGTTCATCGGTAATCTTAGTCTGAACATGTTTGTGGCATTTAAATCCAAATGTGGGCTTGCACTTAAGACCACTGTTCTGACTGGGAAATGTCAGTTATTGTGATCATTTGGAAATAGTTGATGTCAACAAAGGACAGTTGCAAATGCTTCTAAATTTCAGGCTCCAAAATGAGTATCTCACCTTGACTCGAAATTCCATCCATAATGATGTGTGGCTATGGAATTGATAAATTGTGCCAGATCCAGGGAGAATATATATGGGCCATAAAGTCTCACGGGTCTTGAGGTTGGTGGAATGAAAGGTTGTGCCACATCTTTCTCATATTATTTCTCGTATTTATATCAATAACATGGTGGGCCATTTATTTCAGCAACTCTGTGCTGGCTCCCAGAGCATTGTTCTCAGTACCTTTTGCCCACTTTTCTCACCAACCCATATGTATTTGGAATGTGGAAGGAAACTGAAGTGCCAGTAGGAATCCATGCAGTTACAGAGGGAACATGTAAACTCTACATAGACACCATCTGAAGTTGGTGTTGAACCTGGCTATCTGGAACTCTGGTGCACTGGCATTAATTTAAGTTTAGTTTAGTTTAGAGATACAGCATGGAAACAAATACTTCGGCCCACCGGCTCCGCGCCGAACAGCGATCCCCGCTCAATAACACTATCCTACACGCACTAGGGACAATTTTTACATTTACCAAGCCAATTAACCGACATACCTGTACGTCTGTGGAGTGTGGTAGGAAACCAAAGATCCCGGAGAAAACCCATGCAGGTCACGGGGAGAACGTACAAACTCCATACTGACAGCACCTGTAGTCAGGATCGAACCAGGGTCTCCGGCGCTGCATTCGCTGTAAGGCAGCAACTCTACCGCTGCGCCACCGTGACCACCCAAAAGTACTTCACTCTATGTCACCTAAAAATGGGCTTGAATGGCAAGAGGCCTGCACCACTGATGGGCAAGAGATGCTCATTACTGTTGGGTGAGTATTCTCTGCCTCAGTGTTGGGCAACTGTTCACTGTTTCACTGTTTACCAGGTGTTCACTGCTCCACTGTTGGGCAATTGTTCCCCAAAGCCATGGTTGGTGAGGCAAAGGCGCATGCGTGCCTGCTGGTGAGGACAAAGCTCATTCTGCTCTTGAGCAGGAAACTTGCCTCACTAATGACCAAGAGGCCTTTCTCAGTAGTGGGCAAAGGGCATTGCCCGTTAGAGATAAGAGCTCAACTTCCCGGGCAAAACGCCTGTGCAGTGGCCGACAGGAACTTAGCCTGTTTGAGGTGCATCTCATTCAGCTGGAAGGCACACTGCTCACCCACAGAGAGACAAGAGAAAGGAAGCCTTTTGGTAGTTCCAGCAGGGTTACAGGTCTGCTCAGGTATAACATTAAAATCCAAACTGACCCCAGATTGACCCTTAAATTGGAGACCCAAGTTGGAGACATTAGGTTTAGGTATGGACGATTGAGAGGGATCTCGATCAAACATGGGCAAGTGTGACTAGCTAAGATGGGCACGGTTGGCATTGTCAAGTTGGGCCAAGGGGCCTGTTTCTGTGCAGTATGAATGTGGAACACTTTGGCTTTATTATCACATCCAAACACTGCTGATGAATCAGACTTGACATTCATGTTTAGTTTAGTTTAGTTTAGAGTTACAGTGTGGAAACAGGCCCTTCAGCCCATCGAGTCCGCGCTGGCCAGCGATCACCCCGTACACTCTCCTACACACTAGGGACAATTTACAATTCTTCCCAAAGCCAATTAACCTACAAACCTGCACGTCTTTGGAATGTGGGAGGAAACCGGAGCAGCCGGAAAAAAACCCAGGCGGTCACGGGGAGAACGTACAAACTCCGTACAGACAGCGCCCATAGTCGGGATTGAACCCTGGTCTCTGGCACTGTAAGACAGCCACTCTACCGCTGATGGCTGGAAAATCACTCCAATCCTGTCCGTGCTCCCAGAGATGGATGTCGTGGCCTGGCTGTGACACTGAGACAAATCTATATCAGGGGAAACACTTTCTGAGCTGAGGTAATGTTCCCCATCCACGCTCTTGAGTGTCTGACCTGCTAAATGGGTGTTGTTAGGATGCGGGGGGGGGGGGGGGGTGGCGGGGGGGGGGGGAGGTTGTGCGGGGGGGGGGTGGGGGGGGGGGTTGTGCGGGGGGGGGGGTGCAAGAGGAGTTTCACTGCCTCCCTCGCTGCCTAATGCTGGCAGTAACCAATGCATTGAAATACAGTAAGATCTGAGCACAGCGGAACGTTGCTTCCAAAGCAAACATTAGCAACTGAACACGAGCTCTTGCCATGCAAAATATTTACATTCGTATTCATTTTCACTTAACATTAGCAGATGTATAACTGCAGGTTCATGAAATAATATTGTCACTGCTTTCGTTAGCTGTCTTTCATCTGCCTATTACAGAAGCAAGATGCTCCAAAGGATACAGACCTTTCTTCATGTTCTCTCCACCCAATTCTCCCTATCCTAAACCTTATTTAATTTCTAATCTTTATCGGTTCTAATGAAAGGTCATTGAAATATTGAAATGCTCAAATGCTGCCTGATCTGCTGATATTCTCCAGATTTCCTATTCATTTTATATTTCCACTCCTAATGCTATTTTGCTTTTGGGTTTATTCTTAGTTTTTAAACAGAGTACATTTACAATTTTGCAACGCCACTGGAGATACTAAAAAGGAATTAGGTAAATTTTTGAAAGATCAGGGAAATGAGCATTTTGGGAAATGGACACAGATAAGATGAGACACAAAATGCTGGAGTAACTCAGCGGGACAGGCAACATCTTTGGATAAAAGGAATGGGGGGCCTTTTGGGTCGAGACCCTTCTTCAGAACGTCAAAACGTCACCCATTCCTTCTCTCCTGAGATGCTGCCTGCCCCACTGAGTGACTCCAGCAATTTGTGTCTATCTTCTGTGTCAACCAGCATCTGGAGTTCTTTCCTACACAAATGAGATGAGAACTGGAGCAGATCAGTTATGTTGGGATAGGCTTGAGAGGCCGAGTGGTCCACTCGTGCTCTTATTTTCCTATGTTCTCAAATTATACTACAGCCAAGTGACTTGCGAGGCCATTTCACAAAGCAGGTAAAAGTCAGTCATCTTACGATGGGTCTAGGGTTACACAGAGGCCAGACAGGGTAAAAATGGCAAATTTCCTTTTGCTGAAAGACATTGGACACTTTATGATTCTACTCTGATGGAAAATGCAGTAAAATGTTTAAATTACCTGATCATTCATTGTGTTTTTATTTCCAGAGCTTTATGTGTACAGAAGTCTTCTATTTTAGTCCAAAAGAAATAGTTTTTTTCTTCAAGAGATCAAAGAAATTGTAATCTTAGCCCTTTCCTTACAAAGAATATTAATTATGAACAGCAAATATAAAGAATGAACCTTTGGCCAATGAACCTTGACTCTCTGACAACTAACAATCATGATAATCATATGAACTGAATGCAAAATATGCCTCTCTTTTAACTCACTGCATAACATGTCTTCTATGATTAAAAAAATACTTAAATATGATGGTTTTACATTAATAAATGGGGCAACCTGGCATTAAAAATGAATGCATCCAACAGAGCGAATCATCCTAAGGGATATTGCCTAATTAAGGTAATGCCCGATCATCACATATAAAGATAATTAGCAGCACAATTATTGTTTCTTTTTAAAACAAAGCACACTTGCCATCAGGCACGTGAGATCAAGCGTTGCAAACTTGCCTTCTGTGTTAATTAATTATCCATTGCTATGATAATTGAGTCTGAAGAACCTTTAGGTTACCTTTGTAAAATTTCAGCCACCAGTCAATGCACTACTATCAAGTGCGTTGTATATTACCAATACAATTAACACCATTAAGTGCAGTTTCCACCGTAACGCACTCCCTGGTCGCTAAAGAACATATGTGGATTTGGCTACTAAGAGTGGAATATTTTCCGCTGGCCTACACGGGACACGATATGCTGCAGTGAATGTAACTTGCAAAACACGTTTAAAAGCCTGGGGTAATAAAATCACAGAAGTAAAGGAAAGAGCGTTTGCGTAATTTACAAGGAGGGAGACACCAGGGTTCGTCTATTTTCCTCCCCACTGATGCCTCAGACGGAGTCCTGTTGGTGAATTTGAATGTGCATTTGGGGACTGGACATATACCTTGCAAGCCACTTATTTTTCACTCTTCTAAGATGCTGTCCTAGAAGCATATCTGACCAACTCATTTTGGTGTTTATATCATTAAGGAGGAAATCACAAGTACTGTATAAAACTGCAATATAAAACTAACATTTTAGTGGTGGTGGATTGTAGTTATTCACCACCTATATCACTAAGCTGGACCATGGGGATTGAAAATGGTCTCATAGACAATAGACAATAGGTGCAGGAGTTGGCCATTCGGCCCTTCGAGCCAGTCTCATGGATTGGTTTCCGTAGGTTATCTAGCACATAAGGGCAGAGCTGAGATTTTCTTCTGTTACACGAACGATATTTACTTAATGCTTTCCCGGTGGATTCGGACACCTCCTTTAACAGAGTAGGAAAGTGCAGTGGTTTCACATCTGGCAGTTCAATAATGTATTGGATAGTTAAGCTCATTCTGTGTGCACCATCAGATGAGATGTTATTACCATTTGCACTCATCACTGGACCTGGGCAACGGATGATACGTGACAAATATGCTGCATTTTGTCGTGCATTTGTTCAAACACCAACAACCAGCGAATATTAGTGAGGTGGGAACTTGCCTTTCCAAATAACTCTAGTGCCAGACACAAAATGCTGGAGTAACTCAGCAGGACAGGCAACATCTCTGGAGAGAAGGAATGGGTGACGTTTCGGGTCGAGACCCTTCGTCAGTCTGAAGAAGGGTCTCGACCCAAAATGTCACCCATTCCTTCTATCCAGAGATGCTGCCTGTCCTGCTGAGTTACTCCGGCATTTTGTGTCTATCTTCGGTTTAAACCCGTATCTGCAGTTCTTTCCTACACATTAACTCTAGTGTTAAGTTAGAATGCCCATCACTCTTTGTTTTCTTAAAGGGTATGGACTAAATTCTATAGACTAACAAGGACCATTCTCAATTAATGCTCTCTCCATCGGTTTACAAAATGACAGTCAGGTTGTTAAAAATGATCATTGTTCTTGCCTCTGTTCTATAGAGTCCTTGGGTCATACAGCACAGAAACAGGCCCGTTAGCCCACCATGCCCATTCCAACCATCAAGTACTCATCTACACTAATCCAATTTATCTGCACTTGATTCATAATTCTCTCTACCTCAGTGATTCAAATGTATATCTTATGTATTCAAATGTATATCTTAAATGAATGTCTGCCTCACCATTACTCTTGCCACGTATGTATCGCCATTATCCTCCTCTACTCACTGGTGAGACACTGGAAGTAGTCTGGAGATTACTACTTTCGAGGGCCTGGTTCTTAGTTCTCATTTCTAGATTTTTAAAACTTCCTGCAGGAATTCCCTCTGACCGATACTGATACGAATCATGACCTACTGTGTAGGAAGGAACTGCAGTTGCTGGTTTAAACCGAAGATAGACACAAAAAGCTGGAGTAACTCAGCGAGACAGGCAGCATCTCTGGAGAGAAGGAAAAGGTGACATCTGAGGAAGGGCCTCGACCCGAAACATCATCCTTTCCTTCTCTTCAGAGATGCTGCCTGTCCCGCTGAGTTACTCCAGCTTCTATCTTGAATCATGACCTACTGCTGTGACGATTCCCCTTCCAGTGTGCTCTGCAGCCTTTCAGTTATCTCCTTGACCCAGGCCCCAGGGAGGCAAGATACTAACGTCGAATCAAATCTGCAACAATGGCAAAACCTGTCCAGTCTGCTATCTACACAATCCTCTGTAGCTATCACTCACTTCAACTTTCTTCTCCTTCTCGCCATAGGTAAACCACCCAAAGTTATTATTTCAATATATTGCCAGGCATCTGCCTTTCTGACATGCAAACGGTTCAGTTAAGGACAGTTCTCAGAACCAGAACCCTGTTGGAAAGGACCTGTAATATGGACTCTGAACTGAAAGTTACATTCAGTCTTTTATATGCTTATCCTTAAAAATATAATATCCCTGTACAAATTATCATCTATTTGCATTCATAAAACAATTCTAACAGTTAGCTATTCATAGATATGAAATTATATAATCACCAATTATTTACAGAGAGATATAAATGCACTTGTTAACGTAACCAAATACAGTTCACAATCTCATGGGTTTCTCAAGTGAAATCTTTTAGTTGATTTTGACATTTCTAAAGGGGTCTAGTTCAGGTATTGTCACTCCAGTGGATCACTTCCCCACATAGCCTCTTGTACGTCTGATTTCATGTTCTGTGCCATAATTATTACCTTACAATAGTTATTTCCATAACTGGACATAACCCAAAGTACATTGCATGAGATGTTGTCTAAACATCAACGGTTGACATTATACTTCGTATGGATTAATAACCCTTACCAACCTTTACTGTAGGTACATTGCAATGTATATTGTTGGCAATTATGAACTCAATTACAAAACTTCTAATTGAGTTGTCCCTTTATGCGCCCCATGTTTGTGCCATTCACTTTGTCCTCCATCCTGACTTCCATTCAGATTTCAGATTGGTTTCTTGCCATCTACACCAAGATGCAGTGAAATTTCTTGTTCAGTTGAAGTTCGCAGAATACAGAGTAATGATAATTACAACAATAAATATAGGGCTGAGTGGAAAACAACAGAATGGTGCAAGATTTTAAGACACATTTTGATTAATGTAAAAACAAAATATCAAAGTTCAAAAAAGTAATAACAAAATGATCCAGGTTTCAGCTCCTCTGGGAATGGAGAATGAAAAAGACAATTGATTTAGGAGTTTGACTTACTGTAGACACCAAATCTTTCCTACTTACTTTTATCTTTTTTGAAACTACGAAGCCATCTCATCTGACCTTTCTTCCCGGGATTGTTTCTATGTTTGCAATTCTGCCCTGAGTTTTTAACCCTCTCCTGTCACATTCTGGCCACACTGTATTGGGCACTCACTACTAAGATCAAAGACAGACACTAGATGCTGGAGTAACTCATCAGGACAGGCAGCATCCCTGGAGAGAAGGAATGGGTGATGTTTCGGGTCTTGACCTGAAACATCACCCATTCCTTCTCTCCAGAGTTACTGCCTGTCCTGCTGAGGTACTCCAGCATTTTATGTCTGTCTTCGGTTTAAACCAGCATCTGCGGTTCCTTCCTACACTATTAAGATCATCTCTCTAAAGATCCTCTGATGGTTTGGAACACTACTACATCACAACCCTCTCTGCCATTAAAATATGAATCTGTGCTTGGTTTAGGCACAATTCCAAGATTCCAGCATTTGCTGTTCCCAGCAGACAAGTTTGGAAAGTAATATGGGTGAAAATTACATGGGAAATAATTTTTGCAATTATTTTAATGAAGAGAGCTTCCTCATAGGACAATAAACAACTGTCTTTAAGTGTAATTGCATCTATCTGACAAGGAAGTACATGCCTGGGCAATCACTGTATCTGTTGTAACTACTTAGATATTTTTATAGCAAACTTATCAATGTGAACAGCCTTGATGTTTTTATTTGTCACGGTTGGAATGCAAATGTTTCCATGTCCTTTGATTTGTAAGGCAGTTCTAAAATTCCACCTTTTAAATATTATTTATGCATTATTTAGGAATTTCAGATCTTGCAATTAATAAAGTAAACCTGTGAGTTGTTTTAATCTCCAGTGATACATCAGGAAACACTGCACAGAACTAACTGGCTTTGAGAAGAACAAAAGTCAAACAGGAAAATGTGCATCATTTTAAATACACCCTAATAACATGCTACATTTCACAGCAAAGAGCAATGGAATATTGCCATGGCAACAAGACAATAGCATGGTCTCCCAAGACACTTCAGGTGCATTGGAAATGGGTACATTTTTCACGATGAACAATTGATCATTTCATATTGTGAGGGGAGCAATAATATAATTACACTAAGGAGACTTAGTGTTAGGCAGTTCTGAGATGTGTGGTGAATCGTGGATAATAAAGGAATCTTCCATTAGTTTCATTTTGTATTCTTGAAATTAATTACTCTGTACGTCGCATATTAATTCGTTCCCACAAAATGAATCTTATGATATTGCATTAATCATAATGTCACGAGATGAATCTTGCAGGCAATGACTCATTGTTGAAAACAATGAAAAGTGATTCAGCTCAATATCTGTTTATCTTAATATTTTGATCACTGTCTTCATATTCTACATAGAGTCATGTATTTACAGTGTGGAAATAGGCGGTTCAGCTCAACTTGCCCACACCGGCCAACTTGTCCCATCTGCACTAGCCCCACCTACCTGCGTTTTGGCCCATATCCCTCCAAACCTGTCCTATCCATGTGCTAGGTAATCCAAGCAAGAATCTTTACATCTCTCAAAAGGGCTTTTCATGAGTCACCTTCTGATGACTTTCTCTGTCAACTTCTATTATTATTTTAATTTCCTCGCTATTGATGTTTGTTTCATAATAATGTGAGATGCTTTATTTGATAGTTTGTCACTGCAACTTTAGTCAACACAAATAATGATTACAAACCTGTGGACAAGATCAGTCAAGAGAAAGTTTGTTTTAATGCTGCATGTTTGCATTAGGGTTATTTTATCACTCAGCTCAATGCAATGTCTGTTGGGAGGGTTATCTTGCTTCAGGACTTCAGAGTTTAAAATTGTAAATATTTACTTAATGTGCAAAGTTTGATAAAAGTGGCATGCAGTTTGAGAGTCAGGTGTAAAAATGGAGAGCACTTGGAGGAACTCAATGGGTCAGGCAGCATCTGAAGAAGGGTCTCAACCCAAAACGTCATCCATTCCTTCTCTCAAGAGATGCTGCCTGTCCCGCTGAGTTACTCCAGCATTTTGTGTCTACCTATAGAGGGAACTGGACAGTTGATGTTTCGGGTCAAAACACTTCATCTTGATTGAGAATTAACTACTTATTTCAATATAAAAGCCCTTAGGCCCACAAATCACACGAGACTAATCAAAAACAATGTCCTCTTCTTCTTGAGCAGCCATTCAGTATTGGCAGTGACCTGATTCCCATTGTGAGGAGTGAAATGGGGAGTGAATAGTGAAAGACCTGGATATAGTGAACGTGGAGAGGATGTTTCCACTAGTGGGAGAGTCCAGGACCAGAGACCATAGTCTCAGAATAAAAGGACGTACCTTTAGAAAGGAGATGAGGAGTGGAGAGGATGTTTCCACTAGTGGGAGAGTCCAGGACCAGAGACCATAGTCTCAGAATAAAAGGACGTACCTTTAGAAAGGAGATGAGGAGGAATTTCTTTAGTCGGAGGGTGGTGAATCTGTGGAATTCATTACCACAGATGGCTGTGGAGGCCAAGTCAGTGGATATTTTTAAGACAGAGATTGACATATTCTTGATTAGTAAAAGGGTTATGGGATGAAGGCAGCAGAATGGGTTGAGAAGGAGAGATAGATCAGCCAAGATCGAATAGCAGAGCAGACTTGAAGGGCCGAATGGCCTAACTGCTACTAGAATTTGAGCTTTTGAGTGGAAGGTACCTGTGTTTGAATTCTTTTACCATGAGAACAATGTTTGAATTACAGCTGCAGCTTTGGTTTATTTAGAAAAACATTACCTCTATTGCCCAACAAAAAGAAGGCAAAAATGCATTTAATGGTTTTAATTTATGTTTTTAGTTTAGGATTTCTAATTTACAATAATTTCCTCTGAACATAAAGGAAAGATGTGTCCTTCAAGGCCTTGTCAGGAAGTTTTCATCAATGCAAATTCTTGACAATGTTATGAGCTGTTATTCAAAATAACATGAAAATTCATCCTAATTATCATCACCGCTCGGGGCCTTTCATCCTGGGGATTGAAGTTACTGGATCAAAATATCAAAATGTCAAATCTTATCAATCTTACTTGAAAGAAAATTAAATTGAGACTTAATCCTGGACAATCACAAATGACATTTGTGTGTGTCAAACATTCCAGGTTCATTCCCCTTTAAATTGCCAAAAATTACTAGTTTTGTCTAATATTAAACATCCCCCCCCTCAAAAAAGTCCCGAGGAATGGTATGACTTCCGTGGTTTAACAAAAATGCATCAATAATGATAACAACGAGTGAATGGGAGCAATTAGGAAGTGAGAACACCGGTGGCGCAGCGGTAGAGTTGCTGCTTTACAACGCTTGCAGCTCCAGGGACCCAGGTTTGATCCCGACCACAGGTGCTGTCTGTACGGAGTTTGTACGTTCTTCCCGTGACCGCGTGGGTTTTCTGAGATCTTCAGTTTCCTCCCACACTCCAAAGACGTACAAGTTTGTAGGTTAATTGGCTTTGTATAAAAATGTAAATTGTCCCGAGTGTAGTGTGTGTGTAGGATAGTGTTCATGTGCGAGGATTGCTGGTCGGCGTGATCTCGGTGGGCCGAAGGGCCTATTTCCATGCTGTGGAAGATCAGTGTCCTCAGTGCCGCAAAATGACCACCCAATCTGCGTTTAGTTTCTCCAATTCTCCAACGTGATTAAGTGTTCCTTGTTCTGTTGGAAACAACATTTGGAAACAACATTAGCACATTGTTTTCTGCTTTGCTAAATTCTGACTGAAATGTTTATTGATGTTATGGAATGTTCTCGGTTTAAACCATTCTACTTTAATTTCGAGCATGTGAAAGCATTAATGATGAGCTGCAGCAATATTATGTTAGCTATAGATGTTGAATTTAAATAATTGTTTCAGACATTTTGCCTGTTGTCTTATTTCAATCAAGATGGCCAATTTTACTGTTACTATATCTTGAAATATGAATATCTTTAATATTCTGTGAGTATTTTGTGCTTGATACCATTGATCTTCTTTCTGAAAACTTGGCAAGATGTTGTGGCTGCTGGGGTTAGTATTAATCATCTGAAAATAGGCAGGTTAATAGTAATGTGTTCTATCGCCTTGAGCATTGAGATCTTCTGGAGCTTGCTTTGTTGCCTCAGACATCGTAACCTTACTCTCCTATTGATTTGATCTCAGGAGCTTTCTGTTCTTTTCAGTTAGAGTGTGTGGTTGTGGGGTAAGTACTGGCTAAAATGAGCTGGCAATGAAAAGGCAGTACCATGCAGGAACACAACTGTCTTGGTGCACAAACTAGTAAGTGAAAACTTTTTATATGTACCATATCTTCGTGCCTAATTTCTTCTTGATTTTTTGACCTTCTGCTTTGTTTGTTATATATCTGGTCATGAATCACTAAATGTGTGACAATGCCTCCCCCCCTCCGTTAGGTGATTCTCTGATCCCGATCACTGGTTGACAGCCCAGGAGAGGCCAATCCCCCAGCATCATTGAGAACAGCTTGGTCCTATTAGCTGATTTTGGCTTGGCCACCTGAACCTTGTCAGCCTATAAATCCAGGCATTCCAGCCAGATGGGAGATGGTGAATAAAGGGGGGAGTGTCTCATTGCTAGCTGCGGTCATCTGTCACAGCTTTGAGGATTACTGAGCCTCTGGGACAAACCTGAGACCACCAGTGCCGCTTTGTGGTCATGACTGGGTTGCCGGGAAGAAGCTCTAGACAGCCAGCGCCTCTAGTGAGGCTAAGACTTGGTGGCCAGGGGAAGCCTAAGACACCAGTGCCTCTTCCTGCCCATGGACAATAAGGGACTGCACGCACACACAGAGGTAAAGACGGAGCTGCCAGGATAATCCAGACCATCAGCGTCGCCTCTGCAGGACTGTCAGCGCCTCCTCCAGAGGCAAGGGTGAACTGCAGGGAGAAGCCTGAGATCGTCATGTGTCCTCCTTCGAGACCAGGACTGAGCTGCCTGGGCAGCCCCAAGATCGCTGAGACATGCGCCCTAATACTGAGGGACGGTGCCCCTATGTGGTCCTGGACTATCTTACCGTTGTAAATAAAATCTATCGTGTGAGAACACCCTACAACACATGCTGGTGTGGTCAGAGCTGAACCCAGCATCCTCCCTGATGCCACAACAGATACACCAACACCACAGGATCTCATCCAGGGGAAAGGTCATTTATATATTTTTTAAACAATTCAATGACATAGAATAAAATGGGAGTTTATGGCATTATTTCAATAGTGTATATTTTAATAACATTACTTTTAGATATCACAAATGTGCATGATGTGTGGTCCTGTATTGAATTATTATACAGTTTGTGTAACATTTGTTCTCATGAATACGTTGAATAGCATTTGTTCACATTTTGTGAAGATAAAATAATGAATGGAAGAACTTATTTTTAAAAAATAGCACTTGTTTAAATTCTTTTTTTAGACTGCAGGACATTCCAAAGTGGTTCATAATCAATGAAGTTGCTTTGAAGTGCAGTCTCTGCAGTAATGCAAGGAAACAAGCCAGACAGCCTGTACACACCACCACTCCATAAATAGCACTGCAATAAATGACCACAATGTAATCTGGAAGGGAGCATTCTTTTAACCACCAGCAATTCTTCAGAAATTGTTGTTCCACTGTCCAACATCAGAAAGTTCAAGTTTGAAACTGCATTTTCTAATTGGCAAGTTGTATGGAAAAGTTATCTGTTAGTCCTTGAGAGTGTTCAAAGACATGCAGATAAAAGGGTTGGATGAAGGCAGCCTGCCCATGATCAGAGAGTACCCTTAGATGGAATGTGGCCAGTCCACTAGGATTTGTTTTACAGTGTTACTGCACAGCTAAGAAAACAGTCAGTTCAGTCGTCTGTTTGTATTCTCAAATATCATGTCATTTCATAATAATGGTTAGTGTTAAATCTAACCTTCATACATTACACCAGGAGCAGAAAAACTTCTGCAGACACACCTCACGATGACAAAGGCATGTTATAGTGAACGTCCACTTGCGTTTCATGTGTACCTTCCTTCTTTCTCCCAAACACTATTCACTGAAACTGTTACTAAATCGTTGTTGGAAATCTGCTTTCGTTTAGTTTAATTTTGAGACACAGCGCAGAAACAAGCCCTTCGGCTCACTGAGTCTGCACTGACCAGTGATCCACGAGCACTAACACTCTTGTACACACACTAGGGACAATTTTACATTTATACCATGCCAATTAATCAACAAACTTGTACGTCTTTGGAGTGTGGGAGGAAACCGAAGATCTCTGAGAAAACCCGCGCAGGTCACAGGGAGAATATACAAACTCTGTACAGACAGCACCCGCAGTTGGGATCGAACCCGGGTCTCTGGTGCTGTAAGGCAGCAACTCTACCGCTGTGATGCCCAAGGTGATGTGATGTGATATTTTTCTATTTTACAATCGATTAAAAAAATTATCTGATACACGAGTTTATTGAAACTTTTCTGTGTTTGTATAAGGTTATGCTCTTAAAATGTCTGTCAATTTATAGTTAGTTGCCTTCCCTCATGTTTCATGATTTTGCATACCCCTTATTACTCATTTTTGTTTGACCATTAATTCTTCTCTTTTATCCGTAAAATATACAAATGTCTTGAATGAGAAGTTAGGTGGTCTGATTGGTCAGTTTGTAGATCATAGAAATATTGGTGGAGTTCTGGACACAGCAGGACATGGAGCAACTGGAGAGTTGGGCGGAGCATTGACAGATGGAATGTTTTGCAAACACGTGTGGGATACAACGTTTTCAAAAGTCAACCTCCAGTAGCGCATTTAGAGTGAACGGCAGGGACATAAGGAGCATTGATGTACCCACAGACATTGGAGTGCAAGTCGACAACTCCCTGAAAGTGGTAACACAGGAGTAAAGGACAGTGAAGGAGTAGACGGGCAGATGATACAAGGCCTTCTACGCCCGCACCTCCAGACTCAGGAACAGCTTCATCCCCAGGGCCGTAGCTGCTATGAACTGGTCCTGCTGAGCCGGATGGCCACAACGCAGAGATCAACTTGCACTTTACCCTGTCTAAAACTGTTACAATTGTTTCGTTTCGTTGGGTTGCTGTTGTCTAAATTACTTAAATTATTGCATCGTATGGGAGGCGCATTCCCAATCTCGTTGTACCCCTGGGTACAATGACAATAAAGATATATTGTATTGTATTGTATTGTATTGTAAAGGATGGGGCAGCACAGTGGCGCAGCAGTAGAACTGCCGCCTCACAGCGCCAGAGACCGATTACGGCTGCTCTCTGTGCCTAGTTTGTATGTTCTCCCTGTGACCGCTTGGGTTTCCTCCCACACTCCAAAGACATGCAGGTTTGTAGGTTAATTGGATTTGGTAAAATTGCAAATTATCTGGCGTGTGTAGGATAGAACTGGTGTATGGGATGATCGCTGGTTGGCCCGGCCTCGGTAGGCCGAAGGGCCTGTTTCCACATTGTATCTCTTAAGTTTAAAGTCTAAAAAGACTGAAGCACTGAGAATAAGAGTTAGGATGTCATTTTGTAGTTGTACAAAGCATTGTTTAGACTGTTCTTCGTGTTGTATACAATTTTGGTCGCCACTCTGTGGGAAAGATGTGGTAGCAATTGGGAGAGTGCAGGAGATATTCACTTCGAACGTCCGTGGACTGGAGGCGTGTACTTATAAAAATAGATTGACTAGATTAGGCTTCTTCTCCCTGGAATGTAAGGGACTGATGCGTGATCTTAAAAAGGTTAATAAAATTATGAGAGGCATAGGTAGAATCTTTTTCCTAAGGCAGGGGCATCTAGAATTAGAGGGGGCATGACGGGTATAGGTTTAAGGTTAGATGGAGAAATGTAAAGGAATTCGGAGAGGTATCAAACACCTGAAACAAGCTGTCAGAGGAGGAAGTGAAGGCAGATACAATTGCAATGTTTGACAGGTACATGTAGGAGGGATATGGGCACAATGGCGGAAAATGGGATCCATGTAGATAGGCATGAAAAATAGAAAACATAAAAATCACTACAGAGACCCAGGCTGGATCCCGACTACGGTTGGTGGTGTAGGGAGTTTGTACGTTCTCTCCGTGACTTGCGTGGGTTTTCTCTGAGATCTTCGGTTTCCTCCCACACTCCAAAGGCGTGCAGGTTTGTAGGTTAATTGGCTTATTTAAAGTGTAAATTGTCCCTAGTGTGTGTAGGGTGGTGTTAATGTGTGGGGATTGCTGGTCAGCGCGGACCTGGTGGGCCGAAGGGCCTGTTTCCGCGCTGTATCTCTTGACTAAACTAAAAAAGATGCTAGATATCTGATGCTTTATGCTAGAAACCTACAGGGCAAGATATTATCACGATAAAATATCTCTTATTTAATTATTAAAAGGATTACTTAGTTTTATTTACAATAATTATACCAATTGCTCATCACATCCATAAGAACGACAAGGGTATAATACAATTACATAATCTGGATTATATTTCCAGAACACTCACCCTATATTACCCATTATACCAAGTCCAGAGAGAAAATCAGATTTTTTTTTGTTACTACAGATGTTGGAAATCTAAAATAAGAAGAGAAAATGCTAGAAATTCTCAGCAGGTCAGGCAGTATCTGTGGCAAGAGAAACAAAGTTAATGTTTAAGGTTTGAAGGGAAGTATCACTTTAAACGTCAACAGACACCCTTTGGTCTCCTTGGTCAATTATTCCACCCATCTGCCAACCCAAAGACCCCTCCGCCCCCCCCCCCCCCCCCATCACCTGTATCCACCTATCGCTTGCCAGACTTTGTCCCACTTTGACCTCTCTTTTCCAGCTTTCTCCTCCCTACTACAATCAGTGTGAAGAAGGGTCCCGACCCGAAACATCGCCTCTCCATTCCTTCCGCAGATGCTGCCTGACCCAGGCAGTGCTTCTCCAGCACTCTTTATATTTTGCTAAATGTATTCTATATAGGCATTGATAAGCCTAAAATAAATCACCTTAAACTAATTATAAATTTGAAGGCAGTGAAACGTCCTCCATCACAGTGATTCAAATGAAAGTCCAATAAAGATGGAGGCCAAGTCAATGGATATTTTTTAGGCAGAGATAAACTCTTGATTAGTATGGGTGTCAGGGGTTATGGGGAGAAGGCAGGAGAATGGGGTTAGGAGAGATAATAGATCAGCCATAATTGAATGGCGGTGTAGACATGATGGGCTGAATGGCCTAATTCTGCTCCTATTACTTATGAACTTATAAATGGTAAGGCCCTGAAGACTGTTGTAGAACAGATACATGGATGGGTGAAAGTGCATAATTCCATGAAAGTGGTGACACAGGTGAATAGGGTGGTGAAGAAGGTGTTTGGCATGATTGCCTTCATTGCTTAGGGTATTGAGAGCATAAGTTGGGACATCATGTTGCAACTGCACAAGACATTGGTAAGGCCAAATTAGGAGCTCCGTGTATATTGCCCTCCGCTAAGATGGGTGGGCTGGAAGAAGAAGGGTCTCAACCCGAAACATCTCTTGGCTCCTGACCTGCTAAGTTACTTGAGCACTTTGTGTTCTTGGCTGGCTCGTTTTACCCAGGAGAGTAGGAGGCTGAGGAGTGACCTGATAGAGGTACATAAATTCATGTGAGGCATAGCTAAGGTGAGTAGCTGCAATATTTTCCCCAGGGCAGAGGAGTCTAAAACTTGGTTTGAAGGTGAGCGGGCAAACATTTTAATGGGCCCTGAGGGGCAACCTTTTCAGGCAGAGGGTGGAGAGCATATGGAACAAGCTGCCAGAGGAAATGGGAGAAGCAGATATAATTACAGCATTTAAAAGAGACACAGGTAGGTTTGGAGGGGTATGAGCCAGGCACAGGCGAGTGGGCGTAGCTCAGTTAGGCAGCTTGGAGGGGTTGGGCTGAAGGGCCTGTTTCCACGCTGTACGTTTCCAGAAATTGTGACTACGATGAGACATGGAATTGGCTTAATCTTGAACAGCTGGAGATGGATGGTGGAATCTGACATGGAAGTGATTTTTGCTGGACTTCTACATGATCCAAGCTACGTTAAGAAAATATGGTGGCAATGCTGTCTGGGTGGGTGGCTGGGTGGGTGGGTGGGTCTGCAAGAGGATAGGGATACCACTTGCATCACTGTTGTCTATTAGCCACAATGGTGGTGCTCTTTATTGATGCAGTCATGGTACACGAGGAGACTCTGCATATCTATATTTTAATCTTTAAACAGCCCATAAAATTTTCAAATGCTTAAAAAAATTGCTGGTAGTGTATGAAACATGCATAATTACCTTAACTTGCACTTTACAAAGCTTTAGATTATTGTTAAGTGCTATTGAAAAAATTGGCCTGTGACCACACAACCTCATTACATGCTTCCTGCTCATAGAAACACTCAACAATGTGGAGTGTTGTTTTATGATGATCAAACGTGTTTAACAACAACACAGACCAAGAGCCACTCATTGTAACTGATCTTGTTTTAAAGCATCATTTGTGAGCTGCTTGAAATGTTCAACTTAGCCCTGCAAATAACTTGTCTTATGATATTAAACCGCACAGATAAAATGAGAATTATTTTGGGCATTTAATCAATAGACAATAGGTGCAGGAGTAGGCCATTCAGCCCTTCGAGCCAACACCGTCATTCAATGTGATCATGGCTGATCATCCACAATCAGTACCCCGTTCCTGCCCTCTCCCCATACCCCCTGACTTAGCTATCGTTAAGGGCTCTATCTAGCTCTCTCTTGAAAGCATTCAGAGAATTGGCCTCCACTGCCTTCTGAGGCAGAGAATTCCACAGATTTACAACTCTGAGTGAAAAAGTTTTTCCTCATCTCAGTTCTAAATGGCCTACCCCTTATTCTTAAACTGTGGCCCCTGGTTCTGGACTCCCCCAACATTGGGAACATGTTTCCTGCCTCTAGCGTGTCCAGTCCCTTAATTTTATGTTTCAATAAGATCCCCTCTCATCCTTTAAATTCCAGCGTATACAAGCCCGGTTGTTCCAGTCTTTCAACATACGACAGTCCCGTCATTCCGGGAATTAACCTCGTGAACCTATGCTGCACTCCCTCAATAGCAAGAAAGTCCTTCCTCAAATTTGGAGATCAAAACTGCACACAGTACTCCAGGTGCGGTCTCACTACGGCCCTGTACAACTGCAGAAGGACCTCTTTGCTCCTATACTCAATTCCTCTTGTCATGAAGGCCAACATGCCATTAGCTTTCTTCACAGCCTGCTGTACCTGCATGCTTACTTTCAATGAGCTAAATATGATTTGAGACATCACGTTTTATAAAGTTCTCCTCCTGCTGATGTATGAGATTGTAGTTGTAAATTAATTTTTTGATGATTAAGCTTCGAATATTATTAAGTAATACACACGATTGGCATAATGATTTTCAATCTGTCTGAAATTGATTAACCAGTGGGCTGTTTTTAATTGAAGTCAATTTAAATGGAGGACATATATATTTGAAATTTATGATATAAAATAAATTATGTTGTGTCCTGCTGTACAATTGGTGTGGTTAGTACAGGACTTGGACAAATCAAGTCACCAGCATTATAAGAAAATAACTGCAAATGCTGGTACAAATCGATTTATTCACAAAATGCTGGAGTAACTCAGCAGGTCAGGCAGCATCTCGGGAGAGAAGGAATGGGTGACATTTCGGGTCGAGACCCTTCTTCAGACTGATGTCAGGGGGGCGGGACAAAGGAAGGATAAGGGTGGAGACAGGAAGATAGAGGGAGATATGGGAAGGAGGAGGGGAAGGGAGGGACAGAGGAACTATCTGAAGTTGGAGAAGTCGACGTTCATGCCACTCGGCTGCAAACTCCCCAGGCGAAATATGAGGTGCTGCTCCTCCAATTTCTGGCGGGCCTCACTATGGCACTGGAGGAGGCCCATGACAGAGGTCAGACTGGGAATGGGAAGGGGAGTTAAAGTGCTGGGCTACCGGGAGATCAGTTTTGTTAATGCGGACCGAGCGCAGGTGTTCAGCGAAGCGATCGCCGAGCCTGCGCTTGGTTTCGCCGATATAAATAAGTTGACATCTAGAGCAGCGGATGCAATAGATGAGGTTGGAGGAGGTGCAGGTGAACCTCTGTCTCACCTGGAAAGACTGTTTGGGTCCTTTGATGGAGTTGAGGGGGGAGGTAAAGGGACAGGTGTTGCATCTCGTGCGGTTGCAGGGGAAAGTGCCCGGGGTTGGGGTGGTTTGGGTAGGAAGGGACGAGTGGACCAGGGAGTTACGGAGGGAACGGTCTCTGCGGAACGCAGAGAGGGGAGGGGATGGGAAGATATGGCCAGTGGTGGGGTCCCGTTGTAGGTGACGGAAATGTTGGTGGATGATATGTTGGATCCGCTGGCTGGTGGGGTGGAAGGTGAGAACGAGGGGGATCCTGTCCTTGTTGCGAGTGGGGGGAGGGGGAGCAAGAGCGGAGCTGCGGGATGTAGAAGAGACCCTAGTGAGAGCCTCATCTATAATGGAGGAGGGGAAGCCCCGTTTTCTGAAGAACGAGGACATCTCGGAAGCCCTAGTGTGAAACACTTCATCCCGGGCGCAGATGCGGCGTAGACGGAGGAATTGGGAGTATGGGATAGACTTTTTGCAGGAGACCGGTTGGGAAGAAGTGTAGTCCAGATAGCTGTGCGAGTCACCAGCATGTGTTGGACCATTTTGCGGGCATTAAAGTACCTTTGAAGTGTGGTCGTGTTGAAATGTTTTGTAATGTTACTGAGCTTGTAGCAAGGACCTGGGTGACAATGTACTCTTACACCTTCCTCCCGATACTGTGTCACTACAGTAGTGTGGCATCAATGAAAATCATGCCTGAGGATTTCCTCAATTCTAAGCCCAGTGAAACCGGAAGAAGCATTGGTTTCTTCGGTTCTGGAACTCGGCAACCTGCAGCCCCTGGAGCCTTTGTACTGGGAAGTGGCGTCACAGACATTTCTGAGGTTGCCACTGAATCCATGACAGAAAAAAACACTCTGCATAGTTCCATTCTTGAAATTAATGGTTTAATTTGCCACAGCTGCAATTTGCTGAACAATTGGCACTGCCGAGAACATGTGTGATGCTTAATATTTCAGAATATTTTAGGAATAGGATCACAGCGATCCAGAGTGTTACAGTTGCTGTCTAAAGCTTCCACAAAGCCACCAGGCCTCTTCATTCCCAGAGATTCCTGTGCAATCACACAGTGTGTCTCCGTCCATAACACTCCTTACAGCATCCTTTTGAGAAGTTGTAGTTTAGATTTTTGACTTTACTTTAGAGAGACAATAGACAATAGGTGCAGGAGGAGGCCATTCGGCCCTTCGAGCCAGCACCGCCATTCAACGTGATCATGGCTGATCATTCTCAATCAGTACCCCGTTCCTGCCTTCTCCCCATACCCTCTGACTCCGCTATCCTTAAGAGCTCTATCTAGCGTGGAATCGGGCCCTTCAACCCATCGAGTCCATACTGACCAGCGATCACCCTGTACATTAGCACTATCCTACACATTAGGGACAATTTAATTCACAGAAGTCAATTAACCTACAGACCTGCAGGTCTTTGGAGTGTAGAAGGAAACCGGAGCACCCAGAGAAAACCCACGCAGTCACAGGGAAAACGTACAAACTCCATACAGACAGCACCTGTAGTAAGGATGAACCCAGTTTAGAAGGACAGGGGCAAAATATGGGCAAATGGGATTAGCTTAGATGGGGCATTTTGACTGGCATGGGTGAATTGGGCCAAATAGCTTGTTTCCGTGCTGTATGACCATAACTCCATGACTTATTATTCCTTTGCCAGCAGCCCCTCTTGAACCACACACTCAATCCTGGAGTTCACCCTTCTCATTGATGCTGAGACCATGACTCTCGAAACCTCACAGGTACATTAAACATTAAACCTCTGTAAGGTGAGGCCTGGTGGCTTTGTGCAAGCTTTAGACAGCAACTGTAGGACTCTGGATTGCTGTGATCCTATTCCTAAAGTGCCTTAGTCCACATGCCCAATAGAACTTTGCAATGGGGGAGTGGGGAGTGGGGGGGGAGGGGGGGGGAGGTCAATTTTTAAAAATAAAAACCATACATAGCTCTATTATTCAGTGACTTTTCCTGGCTTGCACAATATGGTGAGTTTCACGAGTTTGTTTAACTTGGTAACTGAAATCTTCCTGCCCAGTTTCAGTTTTTCCAGGTTGCATTCGCAGTGATGGGAACGGCCTCCATTGCCTGAATGTTTTCTTAGCCCTTGTTGTTGGAGGAACCTCTGCCTCGGACCCCAAAGATTTCCTATAGCCCCATATGAAAGTTAAGCATTTTGACACTGTTTCAAAACTTACTTCTTTCTCACTTTAAAACTTCTGGATACTTATTCTTTTAGATTTTCCGCATGTCTTTAAACGGAGCCATTTATTGCATCAAACTGCGCAAAACCTGAACGAGAGAAATGTGCAATGGCCCCTGGAATTTGACTACAATGTACGGTGAGGCTGATCCCAGCTGTTTCTACAGAAGAGCAGAACAACATGAGATGGGCGATCTATGCAGGCCTTGGCTTCTGATTAATTTTTAAACGTTCAGATCACTATCTGGCTTTGTGGGTGATTGCAGTCACTTACAGAGGTTCAGGGGAAAAACACTGCAGATGCTGGTTTAAATCGAAGGTAGGCACAAAATGCTGGAGTGACTCAGTGGGTCAGGCAGCATCTCGAGAGAGAGAGAAGGAATGGGTGACGTTTCGGCTCGAGACCCCTCTTCAGACTGATGTCAGGAGAGGGGGCGGCCCTCTCCCCTGACATCAGTCTGAAGAAGGGTCTCGAGCCAAAACGTCTCCCATTCCTTCTCACCCGAGATGCTGCCTGACCCACTGAGTCACTCCAGCATTTTGTGCCTACTTACAGAGGTATCAGCAGTGTTCCAATGCTAATTAGAATGGGATATCAACTGGGTCCAAAATTCCACAAGAGTGTATACCCAGGTCACACCAGTTTTCACACCATATCTTCTCCCCTCTCCCATCAGGCAAAAGGTATAAATGTATTTGGACTGAGGAGAGAGGAGAGGCAGGAGAGTACCCACAGCATTGGCAGTCCGCGGCCCCACCCACGGGTACATGCATAACCTTCTTTGAAGGGAGCAGATGATTCTGCGAGCCTCCACGCAGGACTTTTCATCGTCTGGCGCGGCTTAAAATCGGCCGCCGGATCTTCCATCGCCCGGCGGGGGCGTCACGGACGGGAGCCTCGATCGCCTCGACGCAGCAGTTTTGACTGCCCGACCGCGGATGAAGAAGCAAGAAGGAGATAAGACGTTCTTTTTTTAACTTCACAGTGTGGAGGTGCCTGGACAATTGACAGTGGACAATAGGTGCAGGAGGAGGACATTCGGCCTTTCGAGCCAGCACCGCCATTCAATGTGATCTTGGCTGATCATTCTCAATCAGTACCCCGTTCCTGCCTTCTCCCCATACCCCCTGACTTCGCTATCTTTAAGAGCTCTATCTAGCTCTCTCTTGAATGCATTCAGAGAATTGGCCTCCACTCCCTTCTGAGGCAGAGAATTCCACAGATTCACAACTCTCTGACTGAAAAGGTTTTTCCTCATCTCCGTTCTAAATGGCCTACCCCTTATTCTTAAACTGTGGCCCCTTGTTCTGGACTCTCCCAACATTGGGAACATGTTTCCTGCCTCTAACGTGTCCAACCCCTTAATAATCTTATACGTTTCGATAAGATCTCCTCTCATCCTTCTAAATTCCAGTGTATACAAGCCTAGTCGCTCCAGTCTTTCAACATACGACAGTCCCGCCATTCCGGGAATTAACCTAGTGACCCTATGCTGCACGCCCAGAGGAGGGTCACTGTGATGGATGTTTGTGTTGAATTATGTAGTTGTGTGTTTTTGTAGCTTTTTTAGCGTTGTGACTGCATGGTAACCAAATTCCGTTCAAACTTGTTTTGAATGACAAATAAATTCAATTCAATTCCATTGCTGGGGTCTAGGATCTCTGGTTATCACCCTAAAATTGCTCCCAATTGATTGAACCTGTCAGAAATATTTCAGACTATTTCTTGAAGGAATAGAACAAATGGAAAAAGCAAGTCGTGTAAGAACAGGTTTGAAGAACATACCTGTCTGTATGAATAAAAGGAAATAAAAATTCCACTTCAATGAAGACCAAAGTTTGGTCAATTTTACTTGTGTTTTATTTTGGAATTGTAATTTTTTTTCTGACAATTTAATGAGCTGTTCTTCGATGACTCGGGATGGATGTGCTGGAACATGCACTGTAACTTGTGTAAGAATAATAAACACCAGGAATAAAAGTGGTGATTCAGGCTATGTGGAATGTCATTAGACTTGGACCAAAGGACAAACAATCCTTTAAATCAAACTGGTCTATTAATATTAAGACAAGACACATGTTTTTTCTTCTATTCCGCAATCTAATCAGCCCAATTCCAACTCAATCCATGTTTCTGGGAGCTCAGTAAGGTAAGGGATACTCACATGCTGTCTGTTGGTAAAACATATGTAGCAAATTTCTGATTAAAGCTCATACATAACTTGTAGTCAAAAAAAACTTGAGATAATTTTGGTTTCACTTTTCATGTTTTTGAAATGACATATGTCTTTCATGGTCATTTAACAACTGAGTATTGTATAATCTAATGATCACGGAAGTATAATCTAATGATAATGACCAGTCATTGAAAGTAGGCATGCAGGTGCAGTAGGCAGCAGGCAGTGAAGAAAGCGAATGGTATGTTGGCATTCATAGCGAGGGGATTTGAGTATAGGAGCAGGGAGGTTCTGCTGCAGTTGTACAGGGCATTGGTGAGACCACACCTGGAGTATTGCGTACAGTTTTGGTGGTCTAATCTGAGGAAAGACATTCTTGCCATAGAGGGAGTACAGAGAAGGTTAACCAGATTGATTCCTGGGATGGCAGGACTTTCATATGAAGAAAGACTGGATAGACTCGGCTTGTACTCGCTGGAATTTAGAAGATTGAGGGGGGGTCTTATAGAAACTTACAAAATTCTTAAGGGGTTGGACAGGCTAGATGCAGGAAGATTGTTCCCGATGTTGGGGAAGTCCAGAGCAAGGGGTCACAGTTTAAGGATAAGGGGGAAGTCTTTTAGGACCGAGATGAGAACTTTTTTTTTTCACACAGAGAGTGGTGAATCTGTGGAATTCTCTGCCACAGAAGGTAGTTGAGGCCAGTTCATTGGCTATATTTAAGTGGGCGTTAGATGTGGCCCTTGTGGCTAAAGGGATCAGGGGGTATGGAGAGAAGGCAGGTACGGGATACTGAGTTGGATGATCAGCCATGATCATATTGAATGGCGGTGCAGGCTCGAAGGGCCGAATGGCCTACTCCTGCACCTATTTTCTATGTCTATGTTTCTATGTTTATTGAAAAATATCCAGGCCCTGAAGCATTAATTGCATCTCGTCCCACAAAAATGTTGCCTGACCTGCAGATTGTTTACAGCATTTATTGCATTTGCTTATTGGTATTACTTCAGCCGCCCTACCTTGTGCAAACAAAAGTTTAAGTACTGACAGTCAACTACTTTAAAGAAGTCACAGAATTGGCAATGGTTCAACCCTTTCCCCATGGATATTGTTCCTGAAGAAGGGTCTCGATCCAAAACGTCACCCATTCCTTCTCTCCAGAGATGCTGCCTGACCTGCTGAGTTACTCCAGCAATTTGTGTTTCTGCTGGTGTAAACCAGCGTCTGCAGTTCCTTCCTACACATAAAATAAGTTGGCTATTGATCATATTGTTGTTTAATTTTTCAAGGAGATGGAGTGATCCCAAATTGAGGTTGTAATTTTTCTTTATGACTTCCAAGCAAATGTTTCTGTACACGGAAATGTTATGTGTTGCGTAACAGACTACATCTTATCAAAACTTTCAGCAGGTGATATCACTGAATAACCTCATAAACCTGGGCATTTGACGCACTGACTCAATATTCCAATAATAACGTCAATCCACAGCTGATAGAAATGTTCACGCTAACCTGTCCTCTCTAGCAGAGAGGCGCGATGAACCCTGGTGGAAAATGAAGGCATCAGGACCTTACTTTGATGGAGCCGTGAACGATAGTAAAATAAACGCAATAAGACAGCAAACTAGGAAACACGAGTAAAAACACAGAATTCTGGAATTACTCAGCAGGTCAGGCAGCATCCGTGCGGAGGGAAACCGAGTTAATGTTTTAAGCCAATGATCTTTTATCATAACCGAGGAGAGAACTGGCTGTGGTGGTGGTGGTGCAATGGTTAATTTTAATGGTCACCCAGACTGTTAATGATAAGACCCAGACCAACTATCCAGTGATATGAATTCAAATCATGCATGATAACTTTGGAATTTAAAATTAGGAGATCATCTATTGCATTTACTTGGAATAGCATGGTGGCAAGGACTTTAGCTTTCTGGAGACTAAGGCAGGTATGTAATGTATGTAGGTAATTGCACTGTTTGACAGCGCTCAGAATCACATGGGTGCAATCCATAAGGCCTTACTCCTTCATCAATCCTGCAGAACCATCTTCATGTTGGGAAAGGAGGCGGTGTGATGTCTGAACATTTAATTCAGCGGAGGTTTTCTTACGACGCCCATGAACAGCTGATTTCTTTCTATTTTCAGTGTCCCCAGTGGCAGGTTCAAACAGCCGCAGTGTGGGTTGTGAATTCGACAGTTACTAACACTTCCATGATGGTGGTGGAGTTTAGCTGTGTGGCTGCTTGCAACATCTGCCGTGACTGCATAACACCTTCCTGATGAGGGTGGCAGTCTCCACGGACAGGGATAAGTACAGGTGTCTACTGGGTCTATTTTAATCCACCACACGCACAGATGGGAACAGATTGGGCTTGTGGTTCAGTTTGCGTTAGATATTTAGTGTTGCGGTCTTGATGATTTTCCAGCAATCACCAGAGTTTTCGGTTGCTTGACATGCACCCCCCAGGAGAGGCAAGCCCTCACAAATACATGGAATTAAGGCCAATGAAAAATCTTGACATTGCTCAGGAGCTTAATAGGACAAAAAGGGTCTCAACCCGAAATCACCCATTCCTTCTCTCCAGAGATGCTGCCTGTCCCACTGAGTTACTCCAGCTTTTTGTGTCAATCCTCTAGTAATAGGACACAGTGGGTTTGGCCTGTCAAGTCCGTCTGTGTCCCTGGAGTTGCCAAGATTTTTATTTTTGCTGACTGGCATCCTTATCTTTATCCATCAAAAGAGCTGGGGTAGGAATATGTCCACATAACCATCTCCCATTGTTCCTCCCTGTCATCAGTACTTGGTGCTGCCCTCCTGGGCTCAGCATATCACAATGCAGGGAATCCCCAGCTCTCTGCCCAGCCCACACGGAATGACGTTGTTTGTGCTGGTGCCCAGTAAAGATGTAATGCGTGACTGCATATCATGTGGAAGAGATGTTTATTAGAGGCATCTTCTTCAGCCGAGTCCAGGTTCTGAGAAGAACCTTGAAGAAACAGACAAGGAACAAGCGTTAGAATGCCCCAGAGAGAACAGATATTATCTGATGATTGCAGAATTCTTAAGAAGCTCCATAGAGCTCAGAGGACCATCGGAACACAGCTACCAGCCTTGGAGGGCATCGACAACACACGATGCCTCAGAAAAGCCACCAGCATCCACAAAGACTCTTCACACCCCTGCAACAGTCTGTTCGAACTCCTTCCATCGGGCAGACGATACAAGGCCTTCTACGCCCGCACCTCCAGACTCAGGAACAGCTTCATCCCCAGGGCCATAGCTGCTATGAACATCGCACAGTGATCCGGCACAGACCTACTTGCACTTTATTCTGTTTTAAAACTGTTACAATTTGTTTCGTTGGGTTGTTGTTGTTTAAATTAATTAAATTATTGCATCGTATGGGAGGCGCATTCCCAATCTCGTTGTACCCCTGTACAATGACAATAAAGATATATTGTATTGTATTGTCTCGGTCCAGATCTGGGCCTGAAATTCGGGTGAATTGATGGCCCAGACCTGCTGGTGTCTGGGGAAGAGGCGACGATCGGCATAGTCAGTGGTCGGGGCTGTGGACGGCCAGAGTACAGGGCCTGTCTCACTTAGGGGATCTTTTAGGCGACTGCTGGCGACTGTCACAGTCGTAGCAGGTCGCCAAAAAACCGGCGACTGGACCCCCCTACGTCAACATCTACGACAAGCTACAACAACCTACCACATAGTGGACGTCAAGCTAGGCAAGCTACCGACAACCGGCGACCCAATTGTCGCGACTTAGGACGTCCACCTACGACCGCACCTACGACAACCCAAGACCACGCAGGCGACAACCTACGACAACTGAAGTCAACCTACGTCTACCCGCGACAAGCTACGACCCTGTCGGCGACAACTGAAGACAATTCACATCAATTTGATCTCCAGTTTTCACGCTGGGACCTGTCGCCGGTTGACGTAGGTAGTCGCCAATGGAATTCACCGAAGTCAGCACCGGCGACAACCTACGTCACCTGGCGACAACCTACGACAGCACCTACATCAGGAGACGTCAAGCTACACTCATTGGCGTCAAACTAACAGTCGCCAAAATTTTTTAAACATCTCAAAATCCAGCGGCGACCAGAAATATGCTACGACTCTTTGGAGACGACTCACGACCATACAGGCGACACCCCGACGACCGTGTGGTGACAGCGTAGTCGCCTGTAGTCACCTAAAAAATTGCCTAAGTGGGACAGGCCCTTACAGGTCAGGGTCGGTGGTGATGGTGGTGGCGGCTGCAGGCGGGCCTGGAAGCGGCCGCAGAGAAGCTGTGCGGGCTGGTGGCGGAGATAGAAGGTGTGGCCGGGGAGGTGGCGTGAGCTGGGGGTGGGGTAGGGGGCAACCTGAGCTGCAAGCAGCCAGGAGGTGACTCGAGCCTGGGCATGTGGGTGGCTGTCGGTAGATCAGTCCAATATAGTTGAAATTCATTCTAAAAAGTTCCATTAAATCAAAGGTTTACTGTATCTCATTATTAATCTCTTAACCCATTTGTTTTATCCACTATTTATACTTAAATCTGTTTCCCCATTCACTCAAGCCAGTTCAATACTCATCCCACTTTCACCCTCACCCTTACATTGAATTTGATCTTCCATCTTGTTACATTTTTCTTGGTGATCCTTTGTTATAGGAAGTGTAAGAATATAACTGCAGATGCTGGTACAAATCGAAGGTATTTATTCACAACATGCTGGAGTAACTCAGCAGGTCAGGCAGCATCACAGGAGAGAAGGAATGGGCGACGTTTCGGGTCGAGACCCTTCATAGGAATATTAATTAATCCTTTCTGTTTGTACAAAACCTGACTTAGAACGATAAATATGCTCCCTGGTTGATAGTTACAAAATGCTGGGGTAACTCAGCGGGTCAGGCAGCATCTCTGGAGAAAAGGAATAGGTGACGTTTTGGGTTGAGACGTGTCTTTCGACTGAGAGTCAAGGGAGAGGGAAACTAGAGGAATGGAAGAGTACAGAACAAATCAGAGGTGGCAGTGATGGTCCAGGAGCCCACAAGGGTCCATTGTTGGCTGTGGAGGAGGTGATACACAAAAGGATATGAACAGTGAAACTATCAGGATGACTTGGTTGGGGGAGGGATGGAGAGAGAGGGAAATCAAGGGTATTTGTGTCTATCTGCAGTGTAAACCAGCATCGACAGTTCGTTCCTACACATTTTATATTCCCCTTGGCTGGTTTCTCTAAGAAGCCATATCAAATACCCTTACCGATTTGATTTTGATCACTCAACATCGTAAGTAAAATTGCCCCATGTTCCTTTCATCCAACATCATCGGTAATGATATCCTGTGATATTTCTCCCTTCATCTGCCAACCCATCAGTCAGATCACTGACCTCTGAAATGTCTCGGCAAATGTTTTTTAAAAACCCATCCCATTTGTTCTCTCATTTTGGTAGAATATAAGAATGGGGTTAAGTAAATGAGTTCTTTGTGCCCGTATGTCCATTGAATTATAGTTTGACTGGCCTTAATTCCATTCACCCACTTGGGCTCTGCCTCCATATCCCTTGATTTTCTTTCTGACCACAAATCTATTGATCGCAGACTGGAAAAGTTAATTGAGCAGCTTTTAGAGGGGAACAAAATCAGTACTAATTAATTTCTAAAAGCATTTTTTCCTCGTTCAATACTTTCACATGATGCTGTTCAGTGTTCTCATCTGTCTCAATATTTGCTCACAACTTCCTGCTTGGATTACACACACACTGATCCGGCTTGTTACAGTTGCCTCTTGACCTCTTTATCTATTCCTGTATTTTTAAGTGCACAGCATGACTGACAAAATTACAGTTTAAAAACCCCTTGCCTTTTGTTACCGAAATGGGTAGAATACATTCTAAATTCATCGCAATACTTTGAGACAGGCAGTTGTATTAACAAATATTGTTTCTCACCAATCAGAATTGATGAACTAATTTATTATTGTATCAGACAATTCTAAAAACATGTAACTATCATTATTAATTATTGAAAGTGAAATGGATAACTATATAAGATATACATATACAAATTTAGCTACAAATATATATATATATGCATAATTTCAATATGATACGATAGAACTTTATTTATCTCAGGAGCGAAATTGATTCAATATAATATAATACATAGACAATTTAATAGACAGTTCTGAGTAACATATTTGTATCTATATTCTATATTTGTATCTATATCTTCATTGAAGTATAAAACTTAAGCAGCATTTACATTTTAAATACGGCTGAAAATTGCAGGATTGATTTATCTTTGCATCTTAGATGATTATTTTTCAGTTTTAAAATAACAGAATTAATATGAATTGTGCACGCAAACAAATAAAGTTAATAAATGAAATGCTGCGTTTCATTGGAGCGCTGCATTCCCTTATTAGGCGTGGGGACTGTGCTCGTGATCTCCAGGTTCTGGGAATATGTGTTTCAGCCTCTCTTTTCCCCTCCACTATCTGGGTGAGTTCAATGCAAGCTTCTGCTGCCACAACAGCAAAAAAAAATCAAAAATCAATTGCAGCTGTGGTAGCGTTCAACCATTGCTTTTAAACACAAGAGGTTTCTTTGATGTAATTAAACATTTTGCAAGAAACTCTTGCACCCACCCCCCCCCCCAACACTGTGTGTGTGTGTGATACTATTTCGACAAGAGTGGGAAATTGTTGCTTTTTGCTGTTTGCTCTTGTGCACGAGCTGTTCCCGTGACGTGGGCTGGGTTGGTTTGTGGGGTGTCGGCTCTTTTTAAACAGACTTTCTCCTCGCTAATGAATGTGTACGGACGGAGTTTCACTTAGCAACCGAGCCGTTTTGTTTTACACACAATCACAACCATCATCCGCTGCTGTAGGCAACACAAAGCCGCTCCCATGCGGTGGCGCGTGTGTGAGTGAGAGAGAGAGAGAGAGAGAGAGAGAGATAAATTATGCTGGGTGTTTAATGTAGTTTTTTATAAATACATAAAGTTCTGCATTATGTTGCTGGATCAGCAGTGGCCGAGTTTGGAGCAGCTCGCCTTGGCTTTGTGCTGCGTCTCCGGATGTAGGAGCTTGGGAATTGAGTGAAGGAGCAGCTGAAGGGTTTTCCCCTCGCCCCACTCTCGCTGTGTGTCTGTGTGTGAGCGGCCATGTTAACGAGGAAGCCTTGTGCGGCCGCTGTCGTCTACCCAACCGGTAAGGAGCTTGGCAAGGTAGGGGAAGGGAGCAATACCCCACCGCACTCGACCTAGACCGCAGCTGCACCAGTCTCAGCTTGTGCATCGCTCTAGGTCGCTGCTCTTAAAGCCTGGGGTTTCTGCAACCCGACCATATATATATATATATATATATATATATAACTGTGCTTTCACAGTGGGGTTGGGGTGGAAATAAAGAAGGAACTCCCGACGAGCCCGAGGCGTGCTGGGCGCTGCTGGACTGAGGACAGCCCCGGGCTCGGGCAGGGCAACTGTGTGCAGATGTGTGCAGATGTGTGCGTGCCGGGATGCTGCCGGCTGGGGGTGAGGAGGGTCGGGCTGCAGCTTTAACCCTCGGCTCGGGCGTGGGTGGTTGAGACAAGGCGAATGCAATGATGTAAGGCTCTCTGACTCTGACTCCCCCCTAAGCAAGGCTCGGTGCTTCCTTCCTCCACGTTTGACGAGGTGAGACTTGTATGTGTAAGAGGATAACTGCAGATGCTGGTACAAATCGAAGGTATTTATTCACAAAATGCTGGAGTAACTCAGCGGGACGGGCAGCATCTCGGGAGAGAAGGAATGGGTGACGTTTCGGGTCGAGACCCTTCTTCAGACCGAAAAGAGACTTGTATGTTATTGTCCTTTTTTTTTTAAAACCCCTCCCATCAAAAAAAAAAGAAAGAGAGTTTGTGTTTGTTGCAGTTGTGTGGAGAATGGTGTTTGTTATTCTGTGTTGTGTTTGGTTGCTCTCTCTCTCTCTCTGGGCTGGGGCTTTTGCCCACCCTGGCTGGAGTCTGAAGGGTCTCGACCCCACAATGTCCCCCATTCCCTCTTCCCCAGAGATGCCGCCTGTCCCGTTGAGCTACTCCAGCTTTTTGTTCTAAGTGTCTGTTTTTCTAGTTCTTGCTCCTCCAAAATATCCCAAATGGAATTTAAACTGGAGGGAGGTGAGTTGATGCGGGTTTAAATGCCGGGGGGGGGCCACGGGTGGAAAGTAAACGTGTGCGGTTTGCTGTGTGACAGGTCGGACGGCCGACAGCTCGGGGCTCCAGCCCGACTACAGGACGGGCACCGACTGCTCGGACAGCCGCCGAGGTGGCCAAGGATCCCGGCTGGGCGATCGGCCGTCGCCCCTCGGATTGCCGCCGCTCAAGAGTCACACGGTAATAAAGGAGGCGATCCGCCCAATGCAGCCGGGTCTATTATCATAGGCACAAATTGCCAGAGCGACCGCTTCGGGATTAACTAAAACCCGCACAAAGAAAATGAAATCTACCATGGAAACCGCGGCGTGTAACTCGTTGAAGTGCAGACTCGACAGTAGTTGCAACAATTAACATGAAAAAAAAGGATTAATGTTTTCCCCTGACTTCAGACAGCGAAAAGACTTGTGAATTAAGATCCATTTCACCCCCCACGCCCACACTCCCCCCCCCCCCCCCCCCTAGTCTAATTTGAAAGAATAGACCTTTTGTGACTGTTTCGAGGGGCACATTTCCACAGATTGGAATCATTTCTTAATTGCAAATCCTGCTTTTCACGATTGATTGCAGTTTTACAGCAAGAGCTAAAATAGGCAAGGCTATTGGTAAGATTAGCAGTGCAACCAGCAAAGCAGCTTATATAAAGTTCTAGTTTGGTGGAGCAGGCCATAAGTGAATGAGTCTTTCTCCCTCCCACAAGTACTGTATGGGATTAAGGTGTGAGCTTTTAGTTTAAACCCCAACTGATCTAGTTTATGCTTTTGATGCACACCGGTTGGCATGAGGTGTCCTGATGTCAGACCCTGGGCTTCCTCCAGTTGTCTGAGGTTTCAGAGGCATATCCTTTGGAGTGGGGAAGCTGCCTTGATAGGACTTGGTTGAAATGTAGCTGTGTTGTAACTCCCAGTCATTTCAGCCAGTTTTAAACCACAAACATCATAGTTTAACGAATGTCCACTGCTGTGAATCATGAATGTTTCTCTTGAGCATAGGGATGGTGTGTTTTAGAAATTGGATATTTTGTTTGTGCTTGCTTAGACAATAGACAATAGGTGCAGGAGGAGGCCATTCGGCCCTTCACGCCAGCACTGCCATTCAATGTGATCATGGCTGATCATTCTCAATCAGTACCCCGTTCCTGCCTTCTCCCCATACCCCCTGACTCCACTATCCTTAAGAGCTCTATCTAGCTCTATCTTGCTTGCATAAAACATGTCCGTATCCACTGAATAATTCCATGCAATTGATGTAAACGTGGCTGTGAAGGGCAGAGGGAGGTAGAGGATGCTGGATGGAGTAGGACAGTGATTCTCTTGCAGCACTAATCTGGACTAAGTAAGCTAACAAGAAATGTTTATCCTTTTGACAGCCAAGGAACTCCGATACCTCGCTGCTTGTAAATGAGACAGTGAATGTAAAATATACACCATTTAGAGAAGATCAAATGAAAGCAAAATGTGTATGTTGGGATTAAATAACTTAAATAGCTGGACTCGGGGTAATATACCACATTGTACAATATTATACAAGTCAAGCGTGATTAATTCACTGTAACCAGGAATTGCATTTCACTTACGAAGTAGGGCTTGATTCACAAGCTGGGCATGTAGTAGGAGAGAAAAGTCATCAAAGTGGATCACAAAAGCATAATAATCCACCAATTTGATATATATACCAATGGACATTTTAGCAGAATGTTTGAATTTGCTGCATTAGCTTACTTCACGAGATTTAACAACATTTATGTCGTTTTCTGATTCCTACTTCTGTCCCATTCACAGCATATATTGATAACCCAAATTGTTACTTTGTCTTTTGTTATACAATCGTCGCAGGCAGTGTGGAATCACAAAGGATTCCTGGCCAGAGGTGGGGCCAGCAGAACCTATTTTGAGGGAGGATAGATACTGCCTTCAAAACAAAAACAAAGGGAAAGTACTGTAGCTTTGCTTCTGAGATAGTTGCTTTGCTTTGAGTCAGAGTGAAGATAATTCAAATCTGAAGAAAGTTATCAACAGTAAGAGCGAAAAATGTTTTGCGTGTAGGCTGGGTAATTGACCTAATTTACATGATCTGAAACAATTACCAGCATTCGTATGCATGCTTTGAAAAGAGTTGTGCATGAGACCACATTGTTCATAGTTTAGTATAATTGAGATAGGTAATTTTTTTTTTAGATGATGCAATCAAAAGTACAAATTTTATTATGGAGCAGACACCTGAGAATGAATGGATCTTCAAATGATGTTCATTGCTGAAACGGTGTAAACCAACTGTAAAATTGCATCGAAAGTGTCAATACATTTTAAATGCATGTCAAACATTAGAAACAAAATGCGGAAAACACCTGGCAGGTCAGGTAGCATCTGTGGAAAAAGAAACAGTTAAAGTTATGTGTCAAAGACCCTTTGTCATAAAAGAAAATGTTTGCAGCTGTGAAGTTAACATTCCTTGTGTCTTCCTACGGGCTGCTTTGCCTAGTACAGAATTATTGGTTTTATGTAAATAGATTCCCATCATAGGAGTCTGTGTTACAGGTTTCATATTTATTTTATTGGCTTGTAACGTGTTTTTTTTTTAACTTAACGTTGCTTGAGATAAATATTTACAAACAGTGGGGATGCTGAACTACTTTTTAGGTGCTCCTAATTTTTCTAAAGCAAAAGTGTCTTATACATCTATCCATCCTACAATCTGTAAAAAAAAATTTTTTAAAATCTACCACAAGTCAATCTTTTATTCTGTTTCTTGGAACTGTAAGAAATATCTATGTTTTTAAATATCAGGAATTAAATGCTGAGATCTCAATGTCTAGGTTTAGCACAAGTATTAAGTGGCCTAGTTTGGTGCTGTAAGTATTTTCCTCAGCAACTGAATGAAACCTCAGCGTTTCTTCATTGCTAAATGTGTCCGTTGCACACTTTAAGCTAAGAATGCGTCAAAATAGATTATATTGCCACAAATAGAAGAGCAAGCCTATATGTTCTTCTTTTTTCTTGGCTCTGATATTTAATCTGTCTATCTTCTCTGGAAAGGTTTGTGTGGTACTTAATTCTAGGTATGATTGCAGTAATTAAAGCTTGCACTAATTTCACTGGGCAGGCTTGCATATTAACTTTTTGTTTTGGAGTAAATTCTTTACTTCTGGGATTTTAAAAGTAAGTAGACCACTAACGTTGTTTACCAATTAGTGTATATTTTAACAAAGTTGATATTGGGCAGTGCTTGTCTCTGGTACACTTTGGTCTTTTATCAGTTTGAATGAAAGTAACAAGTTAGAATATTGCTTGCATGTTATGTAATAATCATATTGTGGGAAAATGTTCACATTCTTCCCACTAGTGTAAACGTTGTCCAGATTAATTTTCAGTGTTTTGCCAAATAATTTTACAGTAATGTTTAAAGTTACATTCTTGAGCAGTGAGCATTAATTTCAAGGGAAAGTGTTTTCTGGGCCAATGTAATTGCTGCCATTGAGTGCGCTGCTTGAAAATGTAGATTTATTGCAGCTTTCAATCGTTTTCTTTATCTTAGAACTCCAAAATGTATCAGATCTAAATAATGCTGTTTCAGATATGCTGGCAGGGTGGAAGGTTATCCATTGTAAATATAAGAAATTGGAGCAGGCAAATGTTATTTAGTCAGTTGTATCCGTTCCATTGAAAGGAAAGATTTGTGGCCAATCTTTTACCTCAACTCTGCACCATTCTAGTATTTCAGCTTCGGTAGTGTTAATAAAGCTATTGATTTTCATCTTGATTATTCTTGATCACACAATGTCTACACTTGTCTGGATTAGACATTTTCAAAGAGCCTTATCTCAAAATTAAATGCTTTATCTCATAATTCTCTAGTAAGGAAAAAATTATTTCCCACATGCCCCATCAAGCAAAAAAAGAGATGATCTCACATAAATAAATGTAAAAGGTAATAAAGGTCCAAGATTTGATCAACATCGCTTCATAGGGATTTCCACCCCAGGAACCTGTCTCCCGAAACTTTGATGCTCTCCTGCGTGATAATTATTTTTGTCAGCAAGGAAACCACAATTCACACCTTCTGTCTTTTCATCTCCGGCCTTTGTCCAACCATCCACCTATCAAAACCCCCCCTCATCTCTATACACCTTTTATCTCCCAGGATTTGTCCTGCCTCCCCTCTCTTCCAACTTTCTTTCTTCTTTCCCCCCTCCCCCCAAATCGGTCTACAGGTAAAATGTAAAAAAAAATTTAAAAAATTGTCCCTAGTGGGTGTAGGATAGTGTTAATGTACGGGGATCACTGGGCGGCACGGACTTGGAGGGCCGAAAAGGCCTGTTTCCGGCTGTATATATATGATATGATATGATATGATATATGAGAAGGGTCCCAACTCGAAACATGACCTATCCATGTTCTCCAAAGTTGCTGCCTGATCCAAGGAGTTAATCCAGCAATTTGTGTCGTGAATCAACACCTGCAGTTTCTTGTTTCTAAACCAGAATTCTACATGGTACTCCATCTGTGGGCTTCCAATATCTCTGCAAAAATTGTACCGCATTTCTATGGGGTCATACATAGGTTTTAGTGAGTGGACAGGAATGGAGCAGATAGAAAAGAAAAGTGAAGCGACTTGTACACTTGTAAGCTAGTCCTTAACAACATCTAAACCTTTTATTGTGCGTACTTGCATGTTAACCATTTGTCATTCATGGATATTCTGTTTGATCCATTCTTGCCCACTCACATAAACCTGTTTATATGTCTTTGCAGCCTCTTATCAGTTTTTCATTGGTCAGTTTTCTTAATTCAATAAAGTTGTCAAACGTGATTTCTCACCCCAGTCATCAATAGAAATTGTAAATCGCTGAGGTCCAAGTTCTTATCACAAGTATCAAGGTGCAGGGAATTTTTTTTTTTTGTTGCATACAGATCAGTAAGATTATTTGCATACATAAGTACTATACCTGATTAAGTACCGAATGTATAGATACAGCAAGAGTTGCAAGAGTTTTGGCACCATTTTCAAAGTACCAGCTGCAGTTAGCCATAAAATCATGTATAAAATCATGAGAGGAATAGATCGGGTAGATGCACGGAGTCTCTTGCTCAGAGTAGGTGAATTAAGGATCAGAGGACATAGGTTTAAGGTGAAGGGGAAAAGATTTAATAGGAATCTGAGTGGTAACCGTTTCACACAGAGTGTTGGGTGTATGGCACAAGCTGCCAGAGGAGGTAGTTGAGGCAGGGACTATCCCAATGTTTAAGAAACAGGACAGGTACATGAATAGGACAGGTTTGGAGGGATATGGGCCAAATGCGGGCAGGTGGGACTAGTGTAGCTTGGACATGTTGTCCAGTGTGAGTATGTTGGGCTGAAGGGCCTGTTTCCGCACTGTATCACTATGACTATGACTGTATAAAGGCCCATTGCAACCGTCGCCTGCATCCGGATCGCCAGTGAAAGTCGTGATACCCCTCTGGATGCAGCTGGCAACCTGCACATTTTGTTTTCTTCATTCTGCCTGTTAACCAATCCTTACCCTGTGCTAATATATTACCCTCAATTCGGTGACCCTAAGTGTTTTCTAGACGTCAAAATACATTGCATGCAACTAAGCTGTCTGCAACAAATGCAAACCTCTTTTCGTTTAATGGCATTGTCCCTCCTGCATTCCACCAACATCAACATTCTGAGGCGTCTTCACTCAATCAGCTGTGTAAATACGGTGGAAATGGAGCTGATCAGATGCTGGCAATCTTGTAGCAAATGACTTGCCTCCAGGTTACACAAAGCCTATCCCCAATCAACATGTTTGAAGTTGATGAATAGTCTACTTGGCTGGAACAGTTTTCCAACAACACCAAAGAACCATCCAATAGAAACCAGGCCACATGATAGCCACCCACCTGACTGGCACTCTTTATGTTCATGTCCTCCAAGACAGATGTACTGTAGCTGCCTCACCAGCACTTCTTAAAGCCACTTCCTCCACCACCTACCACAATGGGGATTTTGGGCATCTGGGTACACGGTCACCTCCTCCCAAGTCGGGCACAACTGGATTTGGAAATAAGTAGCCAGTGTTTTCTAGTTTTGTGATCTAAGTCTTGGAACTCCCGACCCAACAACACTTTGAGTACCTTCACTCAACGGTTCAAGACAGTTGTTCATCACCACTTTATCTCGGAAATTAGGGATTGTGGCGGCTCCCAAGGGTCGTGCCATACCACTATCGACCCCTCGGCACGGGAATGGACCGGTCACGAGGTCGCCCCCCTTTGCGGGTCCCCCCACCTGTCCCTCCAACTGTGCCTCCGCCGGCCCCTCTGTCGACCGATTTCCGTACGCGGTCTGGTCGGGTTGTGTGACCACCAGTGCGTTTCGTGCCTCCGGTTCTGGGGGGGGGTCCTGTGGTGGCTCCCAAGGGTCGGGCCATACCACTACCGACCCCTCGGCACGGGAATGGACCGGTCCAGGGGGGCGGCCCTTTGCTACGGATATAAAGGATGAGGTTTTGGGCGCGATTTCACTCTGGCAGACTTGACCGGTCTAGCAAACGTAATAAAATCAAACCTCCCGAAATACCCGGCTCCTCGCCTTCATTTCGGGCCTTTTTCGACGCGCCACAGGATGAGCAATAAATGCGAGTTGTCTCATCATCCAATAGTTTAGTTTACAGAGACAGTGCAGATACAGGCAATTCGGCCCACCAAGTCCGTGCCGACCAATGATCCCTGTATATTAACACTATCCTACACACACCAGGGACAATTTTACATTGATACCAAGCCAATTAACCTACAAACCTGTAAGTCTTTGTAGTGTGGGAGGAAACCGAAGATCGTGGAGATAACCCACGCGGTCACGGGGAGAACGTGCAAACTCCGTACAGACAGCACCCGTAGTTGGGATTGAGCCCATGTCTCTGGCACTGTAAGTGTTCTCCACCGAGCAACTCTACCGCTGTGCTACCCTCAAATAAATGAAATTAAAAATGCCATTAGTGCCAATAGTTTTCCCCATTAGTGTTGGGTTTATTACCTATAGTTCCCCTTCCTGCATAGGAAACTGGATTGGTTCCCACAGATTAGAAAACAGCCATGGTAAAGTTTGGGAAATATTGGAAGATAAAAATGAATGCATCTCTGTTTCTGCAACTACATATTTCAAAAAATGCTAGGATGTAGACCACAAGGATCAGGTAATGTATTTTAGTCCCATTAATTACTCCAGTGCTGTTTCACCACCAAGATAAATCTCAAATTGTGAATAGCACCAGTCAACCACAAAATCTTCCATTCCCATTATCGCTCTTTTCTCCCCTGTTGCTGAGGACCAGCGATGAATTCCTAAATGAGTAGTGACTTCCCACAAATGAATCTTGGAGAGAGACCAGTATTATTGGCTTTTACCCCTCAAACCTTGCTCCTTGGTTAGAAAACCTATAATCCCTTTCCCAGTCACAGTCTAAGACTTGACTGTTCAAGACCTGATGTTCATGAAATGAGCTCTCGGGCATATCTAACATATTACCAAGATGACTTCTTTTCACCAAGGATGCTGGTTCTAAAATAGTCATATATACTGCACTTGTTTATGGATTTATATTATTTCCTGTCCAATAATATTCTGTTTTCCATAAATATTTGACAGTTCGTGCACTGCTGGAATTCACCATTTTTTTCCAGAACCTCTAACTTTCTAAGATATGTGCTTCACCATTTCTGTTCTTTTGCACAGTTCTTTTTACTTCCCCTTTGATCATGTGGGCCCATGGCCCTGTTATTCTGCGCCTCTACCTCTTTACTTCTGTTCTTTTAAGATTGTCCTTCAAATTTGCCCCTTCAACCAAGCTTTTGAACTCCTGACCTAATGCATGGCTTGTATGATTCAGTCATATTTAGTTTTAGAATGTTTTAATAATTAAAATGTTTTCATAATTTTTTTAATCATTTGTTCCTCATTGAAGCTTCTCATTGGTGACTTCGATTGTTATTGAGATCACTTTGGATTGAAAGGGGATATTTATCCATTTGCCCGTGAATGAAATTCAGTTAGGATGGAGTTGGCTGGATTTCATTTCTCCTCTGATAAAGTCAAAATTGTAGAGATATTTCGATGGATAGGATTCCAAGTTTGACGAAGTCACAAATTGCCTTTCACAGCCTTGGGGTTGTCCCACAGCGCTTCAAACTTAAAAGCATTTAATCTGCTCTAGACACTGCAAGCAAGCGTCACAATATGATAATGACTGGACAGTGCAGGTGATAAGATTTGGCCTGGTTATTGGAGATGGTTTCCTATTCTTCAGAATATTTTCTGGGATTTTTTTCCGTTTAATTTAGAGATAGTGTGGAAACAGGCCCTTTTGGCCCACTGGGTCCGCACCAACCAGCGATCTCCGCACATTAACACTATCCTATACCCACTAGGGACAATTTGTAAAAAACATTTACCAAGCCAATGAACCTACATACCTGTGCGTCTTTGGAGTGTGGGAGGAAACCGGAGATCTCGGAGAAAACCCACGCAGGTTACGGGGAGAACGTACAAACTCTGTACAGACAGCACCTGTACGTGCGAACTCCGTACAGACAGACCCGGGATCGAACCCGGGTCTCTGGCGCTGCATTCGCTGTAAGGCAGCAACTCTACCGCTGCGCCACCGTACTGCCTGCTAAATCTTTTACATCTACGTGGAAGAGAGGAGGTCATTAGTTTTTAACATTTGAAAATGATGTCTCCTTCAAATTGGGACTTGGAGATTGGAATGCTCCCCTCACGGGGATTGTCAAGTCCTATTACTAAGCATTCTTCGCTGAAACTTGCCCTTTGCAAACGTTTTAAGTAATGAATTAAATGTCGTCCCTTTAGCATCTGACTTTTGATCAGAGGATTTTTTTCAAGTATTTGTTTTTCGAATTGAGATAGTATTCCAGGTAGTAACTCGTACCCAATCAAATCATCTTGTTTAGTATCTGGTGTTCTTTATATTGGAGAATAGGAGTTTGCAGTAATACCTGTGACCTCCCCTTTGAGGTTATTCCCTCATAATTGGATGTGTTCTGGAAGATTTTGAGCGAAAAATGGAAAGGCAGAGTTTTTGGAGTGTGGGAGGAAAAGGTGAAAGGTGTTAGCATTCAGAGAGACCCGTGATCCTTGTATAAGAATCACTGAAAATTTAATACACAGATAAAATCAATTAGGAAGGCAAATGCGCAAGTCTTTGCAGCAAGAGGATTTCATTATAAGAGCGGAGAGGTCTTGCTTCAATTTTCTTTGGCTCCAGTGAGATTGCATCTAGATATTGTAGGGTATACTGGCAATAGAGCCAGAACAACTGATACAAAGACCTGCAGATGCTGGTTTACAAAAAAAGATTCAAAGTGGTAGAGTAACTCAGCAGGTCAAGCAACATCTCTGGGAAGCATGGAATGGTGAAGTTTCGGGTCAGGACAATTCTCTCCCAAGTGGACTTGTCACCAGAAATGAGCTGCTGAGTTACCCTAGCACTTTTTGTTTTTTTCAAAGCAAAGATTCATCAGATTGATTCCCAAAATGGCAGGTTTGATTAGTCAAGTTTGACTCGTGCTCCACTGTCGTTTTGGAAGAATGAGAGATAATCTAATTTGAAATATTCAAAATTCTTAGGTGCCTTGACTGGTTAGACAGTCTTGTGGAGAATGAGTGAGCACATTCTTGAAACAGCTGGTCAGCATTCAGGACAAGGATGAGGAGAAAATTCTTTACTGGGTGGGATAATGATGATTTGGAATTCTCTAACCAAGACGGTTGGGGATGCTCAGTCGTGATTGTACTAAAAACAGGATTTAAGATATCAAGGGAATCAAATTATAAAGAAGTTAAAAGGTCAGCCATGGTCCTAGCGAATGGCGGATGGGTTTTGGGGCCCAAATGGCTGACCTCGGTTCTCTTTTGTGTTTTTTTTGTAATTATTTGAAGCCACACAATTTGTGTATCTTGCACAAGATGCCTTAAGAAGGAAGAATATAGGTCCAAATTTAAAGTAAGAAATGTAGCATACAAATAGAGATTCCATCTATGTGTTTAATCTGAAAAAAAAGCATGCTTTCAGTTTTTTTGTTTATTTGTCTATTATGTATTTTCTTTTCTCCCAACCAAATCTCCTGTGCCTTTTTTTTAGATTGGAGGCAGTAAGCACATAATGAATGATCACCTGCACATTGGAAGCCATGGACAGATCCAGGTTCAACAACTTTTTGAAGACAGCAGCAGCAGCAGCAACAAAAGGACTATTTTGACCACTCAACCGAATGGACTTACTGCAATTGGTAAAACGTCTTTACCGGTGGTTCAGGCCAAGCAGCTGGAGGGTTCACACAAGCGTCAGGGAAGTTCTGCTTCAGTAAAGTCAACAGACTGTACTTCAAAAGTGAAGTCCGCCGTCATGACTCCAGAGCAAGCCATGAAGCAGTCTATGCACAAACTGTCAGCATTTGAACACCATGAGATATTCAACTACCCTGAAATCTACTTTATTGGTCCAAATGCAAAAAAAAGGCAAGGTGTGGTTAGTGGCTCAAATAATAGCGGTTATGACGACGACCAGGGCTCTTATATCCATGTACCTCATGATCACATAACTTATAGGTATGAAGTTTTGAAAGTGATCGGAAAAGGGAGCTTTGGTCAGGTCGTGAAAGCTTATGATCACAAACAGCACCAGCACATAGCACTGAAAATGGTGAGGAATGAGAAACGGTTTCACCGACAGGCTGCTGAGGAGATACGGATCCTCGAGCACCTGAAGAAACAGGACAAAGACCAGACTATGAATATCATCCACATGCTGGAAAACTTCACATTCCGCAATCACATTTGCATGACGTTTGAATTGCTGAGCATGAATCTCTACGAACTGATCAAAAAGAACAAGTTCCAAGGGTTCAGCCTGCCGCTGGTTCGCAAGTTTGCCCACTCGATTTTGCTCTGCTTGGATGCTTTACACAAAAATAGAATTATTCATTGTGACCTTAAACCAGAGAATATTCTGTTGAAACAGCAGGGGCGAAGTGGGATTAAAGTCATAGATTTTGGTTCTAGTTGTTATGAACATCAGCGTGTGTACACTTACATCCAGTCAAGGTTTTACCGCGCACCTGAAGTGATCCTTGGAGCACGCTATGGGATGCCTATAGACATGTGGAGTTTGGGTTGCATTCTGGCTGAACTATTGACAGGTTACCCACTGTTGCCTGGAGAAGATGAAGGGGACCAGCTTGCTTGCATGATTGAGTTGCTGGGTATTGCACCTCAAAAGTTTTTAGATCAGTCAAAACGAGCCAAAAATTTTGTCAGCTCTAAAGGCTATCCCCGTTATTGCACTGTTACGACTCTGCCAGATGGGTCAGTTGTTCTTAACGGAGGACGGTCACGAAGAGGGAAGCTTCGTGGCCCCCCGGGGAGCAAGGATTGGGTGACAGCCTTGAAAGGATGCGACGATCCTCTCTTTCTCGACTTTCTGAAGCAGTGCTTGGAATGGGATCCTACGTTGCGTATGACCCCCAGCCAAGCACTGCGGCACCCCTGGCTCCGGAGACGTCTGCCAAAGCCTCCAGCTGGTGAGAGAGCTTCCTCCAAGAGAGTGACCGAAAGCACTGGTGCTATTACATCCATTTCTAAATTGCCTCCAACGTCAGGCTCAACGTCAAAACTAAGAACTAATTTGACACAAATAACTGATGCCAATGGAAATACTCAACAACGAACAGTTTTGCCCAAGTTGGTTAGCTGAGTTTGAATAAGTTTATACCAGGGATGTGGAGAAAATCTATCGGCACATCTCTGAGCCTTATTCACTTGAACTTTTATATTATTTTTTGAACATTTGTAATTATTAAATATTGGAATTTTAAGCACCATTTGTTAAGAACTAGGAAACTATTTAACTACTTGCTGGGGACCATGCCTTATTGGAAGGTGGTTTTTCAGGTGAAGTTAAATACCTTTTTCATTCTGGCATTGGAATGTGCAGGTCAGATCATGGAACACTTGCAGTTGTCAAAAAAGCGGTCGCTGATCTTAATTTGACGAATTAATGACAGATTAATCGGCCAGTATTGAATATTGTAAAAAAACAACTCTTTTTAAGACAGTGGCTCTTGCTAATCAATCACAATCTGCATTTACTTATTTCTAAAGGAACTCTCTTTGAAGATCTATAATGAAGCCCTCTAATTTAAACATGGTTTTTTGGTATCTCATTATTCCTATTGTAAATGTTTGTCCTTGTGGCATCTGTTCAGTTTTCAAATAAGGCTAATAAATTGGACAATGGATGTCCATAAATGTTTTGAATCTAGAAATGAGGAGGATTGGCAAATTCGTGACGTTGAAACTAATTTTAAAATTGAAATATGTCAAATCATTTTTGAAAGCTTTCAGTTTTTGTTATCTCCATCTATCCTCCTAATGCAAATGGCGTCATTTAGGATCCAGCTCTTGAAAATGGAAGGAACAGAAGTAGATTACATGACATAGGAATTTGTTCAAGTGGACTTGTTGGTGAGTAATTGGAATGTCTTGCGGTGAATGCATTTGACCTTGATGTAGAAAACTATGTAGGAAAATCTAACAATCTCTGACGTGTATTTCTTTTATCGTGACAACATTTACTGTTGGGCTGTGTCATTGAGCAAGATAGGATGGCATTTTGAAACCAATAAGGAACTAGGAAACCTCTTAAAGTGAATGGGGAAAAAAAACTAGGTATGCTTGTTGGCCTACCTGAAATGTCTCAAACTATTTTATCATACATATTTTAAAAAATGTGGCAGTCTGAAAAATTAAGGACTGAAAGTTGGGGAAAAAAAAGCATTTGTATTTTGAACAAGTTGGTTATTACCAGTAATTTTCGATTTATTCTCCATTAAATTCTTAATTATATACTTGCTGCATTTATTCAGTTCTGAAATATCTGGAGTTCTCATCAGTTCTCTGATTTCGGCTGATATGTGCGAGGGAGACTGAACACAAATTCTGAGTTACTGCTCAGTAGAAACGGTGCAGATTTTCTCTGTTAAAACTGAGTACTGACAGCCTAATCATTATTATTTATCACAAATTCTAGGCTGTTGATTTAAATTTCTTTTAAATTAAAAGGTTGAATATTTTTAACTTGTATGAATGAATTGGGATTGTTCATAAAATGTGAAGTATTATTACATAAGCTAAATTTGAACTTTTTTACCTGGAAGATCTAATATTCAAGGCATGGTCCCCAGTTAGACTGGTATAAAGCAGACTACAATTTATGCCAAGTATCTTCAAAGCAAAAATACGCATTCAGATTTAGACCTTGCATCTTCACATGTAATTGATATTCAAATGTTTTTGACAGCCATACCATCTCTGGGAAGATTTTGTATGTTTTCAAAAGAGATAAATGGAAATTAATGATACTAATTGAAACTTTGCTGCACTTGGGTTTAAGCCAATCAACCTTTACGAATACAGTAATTGAATCTGATTAATGTATTTAAATGTATATTGCATTTTCATCCTGGTGCAATATTTCAAATAACATACTATCTTTTTGTAGTATTTTTATGCTTTGTAATATTTTTAATTACGTTGTAACTTTACAGTATCACTGAAATACCACTACAAAAATTGTTATTATACTTTGGGTTTATACAATTTACGGAAAGATATTTTTATATTTGAATTGGCCTGAAATTTATTTTGGGCCATTCTATATGTGCTCACTTGTTGAAAAATATCTCCAAGCTTTACTTCTGTTTCACATTTTCAAATTAACCATTAATTGTAATAGTCCATTTGTTTATTTAAGATACTTGTATGTTTTGGCTTCACTTAGTGTAGTTGAATTAGTACTCTATAGTTATGGCTCAGAAGGTTATTAATTTTAGCTACCAGTTAACTCTTGTAGGTGGTTTGTATGAAGATGCCTATGGTACATGTTCTAACTTGATAACAATTTGGTGTCTTGTGGTCTCAGGTTATAATATGAACGGCAGCTTCTCTGTACGCTGTTGTTCAGAACAGTTAACAGTTGTTTCACCACAGCAGAAATAGAACAATTTAACATTATATGGGCATGTGAAACAACTTTTCTCACATTAGGCAACTTGTGCCCTTAGTATTAACAATGTGCCTTTTGTTATCAGTGCCATGTTGCCATGTTGCAGGGTTTACAGGTAATTAATTCATTGATCATGGATACACTAGTGATGTAGCAGTTTATATGGTTATATTGGTGCGATTTGTTTTGAATGGTTGGAAAAAGAAATGAATAACCACTGAAGATAAAATTAATTCAACCCTAAAATGTGGAAGGTTTGGGAAAAATATTAAAAGAAATCCCAAGATTGAGTTTCGCTTTATAATCTGTAAGAAAAGCTGCCACAAAATTTAATGGTGACAATTTTATATAGTGGGAATTAAATGTTCAGCTGGTCTTTTAAGATATCTCCTTGGCAGCATTTTTGGTGAAAGGATGCTTTAGCTAAAATCTGATGAGCAGGAAAAATCATTTGAGAGCAATGTAAGGATGCCATTACCAAACTCGTACCCTGAGCAGCAGAATGGCGTAACTGGTAGAGTCGCTGGTCTGTCGCACTGCACATGCCAGAGACCTGGGTTCGACCCTGACCTCTGGTGCCATTTGGGTGGAGTTTGTACTTTCGTGGTTTTCCTCTCCTCTGGTTTCCTCCAATATCCCAAAGACACGTGCATTTGTAGGTTAATTGGCCCTCTGTGGATTGCCCCTGTGTCTAGCGAGTGGATGAAAAAGTGGGATAACATGGAATTAGTGTCAATGGGTGTCCATGCTCGGCATGGGCTCGATGGGGCGAAGGGCCTGTTTCTGTGCTGCATTTCTAAATTGTTAAAATATTGTAGCTGGTACATGATCTGTAATCTGATCTTAATTGAATACTATCTATACAATATGAGAATATAGGTGCAAGATCACCTAATAAAGTTCATCTGTTTGGGCTAGGTTCATGAAACTAGTCCAAAAACAGATCAATACCTTTGGGGAGAATATTAATGAAAAGTAAATTTTTAAGTGATTTTGGATGGGATGTGGACTGCCCAAAGTATATCCATTAGCAAACATAATTAATTTTATCTTCCATTAAAGCATTTTTAATCTGTGAAATAAAAAAACAATCATTTCAAATTCACTGGAGTTTAGAAGGATGACAATAGACAATAGGTGCAGGAGTAGGCCATTCAGCCCTTCGAGCCAGCACCGCCATTCAATGCGATCATGGCTGATCACTCTCAATCAGTACCCCGTTCCTGCCTTCTCCCCATACCCCCTCACTCCGCTATCCTTAAGAGCTCTATCCAGCTCTCTCTTGAAAGCATCCAACGAACTGGCCTCCACTGCCTTCTGAGGCAGAGAATTCCACACCTTCACCACTCTCTGACTGAAAAAGTTCTTCCTCATCTCCGTTCTAAATGGCCTACCCCTTATTCTTAAACTGTGGCCCCTTGTTCTGGACTCCCCCAACATTGGGAACATGTTTCCTGCCTCTAATGTGTCCAATCCCCTAATTATCTTATATGTTTCAATAAGATCCTCCCTCATCCTTCTAAATTCCAGTGTATACAAGCCTAATTGCTCCAGCCTTTCAACATACGACAGTCCCGCTATTCCGGGAATTAACCTAGTGAACCTACGCTGCACGCCCTCAATAGTAAGAATATCCTTCCTCAAATTTGGAGACCAAAACTGCACACAGTACTCCAGGTGCGGTCTCACCAGGGCCCGGTACAACTGTAGAAGGACCTCTTTGCTCCTATACTCAACTCCTCTTGTTATGAAGGCCAACATTCCATTGGCTTTCTTCACTGCCTGCTGTACCTGCATGCTTCCTTTCAGTGACTGATGCACTAGGACACCCAGATCTCGTTGAACATCCCCTCTTCCTAACTTGACACCATTCAGATAATAATCTGCCTTTCTATTCTTACTTCCAAAGTGAATAACCTCACACTTATCTACATTAAACTGCATCTGCCATGTATCCGCCCACGCACACAACCTGTCCAAGTCACCCTGCAGCCTTATTGCATCTTCCTCACAATTCACACTACCCCCCAGCTTAGTATCGTCTGCAAATTTGCTAATGGTACTTTTAATCCCTTCATCTAAGTCATTAATGTATATCATAAATAGCTGGGGTCCCAGCACTGAACCTTGCGGTACCCCACTGGTCACTGCCTGCCATTCCGAAAGGGACCCATTTATCCCCACTCTTTGCTTTCTGTCTGTCAACCAATTTTCTATCCATGTCAGTACCCTACCCCCAATACCATGTGCTCTAATTTTGCCCACTAATCTCCTATGTGGGACCTTGTTGAAGGCTTTCTGAAAGTCGAGGTACACCACATCTACTGTCAATTTTCCTAGTTACATCCTCAAAAAATTCCAGTAGATTTGTCAAGCATGATTTCCCCTTCGTAAATCCATGCTGACTCGGAATGATCCTGTTACTGCTATCCAAATGCTCAGCAATTTCGTCTTTTATAATTGACTCCAGCATCTTCCCCACCACTGATGTCAGACTAACTGGTCTATAATTTTCTCTCTCCCTCCTTTCTTAAAAAGTGGGATAACATTTGCTATCCTCCAATCCACAGGAACTGATCCTGAATCTATAGAACATTGAAAAATGATCTCCAATGCTTCCACTATTTCTAGAGCCACCTCCTTAAGTACCCTGGGATGCAGACCATCAGGCCCTGGGGATTTATCAGCCTTCAGTCCCATCAGTCTACCCAAAACCATTTCCTGCCTAATGTGGATTTCCTTCAGTTCCTCCATCACCCTAGGTTCACCGGCCCCTAGAACATTTGGGAGATTGTGTGTATCTTCCTCAGTGAAGACAGATCCAAAGTAACGGTTTAACTCGTCTGCCATTTCTTTGTTCCCCATAATAAATTCCCCTGAGAGGGGACCTTATAGAGATGTATAAAATCCATAAAAGGACTAGACAAGCTAGATGCAGGAAAAATGTTCCCAATGTTGGGGGTGTCCAGAACCAGGGGCCACAGTCTAAGAATAAAGGGGTGGCCATTTAAAACTGAGGTGAGAAGAAACTTTTTCACCCAGAAAGTTGTGAATTTATGGAATTCTTTGCCACAGAAGGCAGTGGATGCCAATTCACTGGATGAATTTAAAAGATAATTAGATAGAGCTCTAGGGGCTTGTGGAATTAAGGGATATGAGGAGAAGGCAGGCACAGGTTACTGATTGTAGATGATCAGCCAGCCATGATCGCAATGAATGGCGATGCTGGCTCGAAGGGCCAAATGGCCTTCTCCTGCACCAATTTTCTATATTTCTATGTTCACCTGTGATCAGAGTATTTTCAGAAATTAATAATCAATATTCTCCTTTATTTCTGTTTTGTTATGTAATGTAACATGAACAAAACACTACAGGCAGATATTCCAAACAAACTGTCCATTCATAAAAAGGAAATTTATTTTCTTGAGATAATTATAGGTAGATGAATAAAACTAATGATGTTTATAACTTACGAAATTATGCAAATGATGAGTGTTCAAATGGAACATATCATCTGATATCCGGTTTCCTTTGGCTTTGCAGATCATTAGTGTGTCCTGAAAATGTGTTTTACATTTTAGATTGTCTAACCCCCAAAATAAATGGGCACGTGTGCTAACTGGGAAAGCAAAACCTCTCAAAAGCTGAACGCTCAAAAATAAAACAAAACAGAACTGTTTCATCTGTTGAGTATTTCCAGTACTTTTTAATAGATGTGTCTGTATCAATATTTATTATCCATTTGACTGTGCTGCAGTCAGTGTACGCAGTTAAAGTTCATGGCTGCAGCACATTTTCCATTTGCAACTGCTTCATGTATCAACGTGTCTTTGTTTTAATAATAACATGAAAATTATCTATATACTGAAGTGCATTTTTGATTGTCTAGTTGAATCTTTGAAATTGTCAACAGTACAAACAGCTTCCAAGGAAATAGCTAATGCAGGAAGAAAAATCACAATATTTTTACATTTACCTCACAAGGTTTTCTAATCAGTAAAGAAAATCCCAATTGTTTGATATGTACCAAAGTGCATTCCTTTTCACCTATTCAGCTGTATTTGTGGCCGGAAAATGCACATTGACGGCATATGAGGCCTGTTACGTGGCCTGCGATACAGCACCAACACTGAATTCTCAAAGCCTCCATTTGTTAACACCTCTAGCTTTGGTTGAAAATGATTTTTTTTTTAATACATTGTGGTGTGTTTCAGGTGAAGTCTGTATAACTTTTTAAAATTCTATTCTGCAAAACTGAACATATAACTGCAGCACAGAAGTCTGACAAAAAAAACCTAGGGTTAATATCTGTGTCTGATTTACAGTATTGCTCAAACTAACTCTTCGACTCTTGTAATAATTTTTGTTGATGGCACTTGAGCAGAGTTCTGCTAAAATGTGAATTTCTCTTATGGAGGACATTTACCGTTCTAGATTCTCTGAGCAATTGCAGGTCAATTTTAAAATGAGCACCAAATTAGATGCGTATTTCTAATATGCTGCAGTTACATATTGTACATATGTGAAATTTTTAATGTTAAGTTTGTAAATATGTATGTAATATTCCTGTGAAATGCTGTCGCCACTTGATGTGTTTTGAGTGGGGCCCGGTGGCCAGTTTTATGATACTGTATGTATTGTACAGCTGATGACAGAAGTATGACTTTTTTTTAGTGAATATTTGGTTAAATTTATTGTGGCCCAAAATTCATTTCAAAATAAATTTTATGTCAGTTTATAAGAAATACTGTATTTTGGCTTTTTAATTTTTGGTTTCATATATGATGCAGTTTTCGAATGAAACGATCAATGTAGAAATTACTTTATAATGCTATCCCCGTATAAGTGAAGAAATAATATGCATTAGTATGTTTATTGATTTTCGTTTTACCCTTTAGAGGATTTTAAATGTTATAAATCCAAATACTCACAATCTTCAAAAATGTTATTTGTATTGATATGAATAATTACAGTACATTACATATCTCATCTGATCTCATTTAGTCGTGAAACTGCAGCTCAGTTCAAATTAATTGGAAGTTATTGTAAGGAAATGTTGAGGTGACAATGTGAATTCTCCATTGACCAACTGTTTCAAGGAACAGTCCGCAGTGATTAGTGTCCTCCTTGCAGGTGAACATATCTATGTGTGCAGTGTGAAGTTAACATGAAGCCTGAGGGTGAGGCAAGTACATTGTAAGTTGAAGTAGGGTCCCGACCCGAAATGTCATCTATCCACGTTCTCCGAATATACTGCCTGGCTCGCTGAGTTACTCCGCACTTTGTGTCCTTTTGTGTAAAGCCACATCTGCTGTTCCTTGTTTCTACTCAGTAAGTTGAATGTCCTGCATAGTTGCTCAAGGCTGATCGTTGAAATTTAGAGGATGGTAGCATAGTTATGATGTTGATTGGTCTCTACACCCAGAGAAGAGTTCAGATCTCATCGTGTGAGGTAAATTTAAATATAACTATCTGGAATTGGTGTTAATTAGTCTTATTAATGGTGACAAAGTAAAAGATCTGGTGCTTTTACCTGCTATGGCATGTATGTAGTTGACTCTTAATTGTCTTTTGGAAAAGGCTGAACAAGTTACTCGGATTAAGGGCAAGTGAAGATTGGCGACAGATGCTGGCTTACGCAAGGACGTGCATTATCTGTGAATGAATTGAAGAAAACAAACGCTCCATTCTCAACAGCGGAGATGTTCTCCCCTAATGTGGCTCTGGGTGAGGGAGTGGACATACAAGGCTGAGTTCAGATGTTGCTTCACTCAAAGGATTTTGGGCCTAGATGGCCAGGGCTGCTTGGTTTTTACGTATATCCAAGACGGGCAGAGAGAATTTGGATGTAAGCAAATCGAAAACTTGTGTGAGAAGATGGAGTTGAGATCAAAGGTTAGCCGTGATCTTATTGAATGACAGCAGGTTCCATGAGCCATCTGCTTTAATGCTTTCATCTATTTCTTATAGTCTATGTAATGCAACATCATAAAATTTTGATTGTGGTGAAAGGTTTGCATCCACCAACATATTAGGTTTGACAAAATGTAACTGATACTTAAAAACTAAGTTATTTAAAGTTTCTCAATTTCTGAATTGAGGTGCAAATAACACAGCATAATTATGAAACTGCAACATGTTTTCTTTCTTTACAAGCAAGCAACACTTTTATAAATTGCAGTTGTGTATAAATCCAAGTGCATGGTGTTTTCACAATGTAGATGGGTTATTAATGAATCCAGATTTGTGTGTGTACTTTCGTGCAGAAAGTATCCAAAACAAGGAATGAGAAACTTCAGGATAGCTATAACTTTGACAATAATTCCAAAACTAATTCTCAGATAATCAGAATTGAACTAATGGATGTGTTACCCTCTCACCATGCCAACCTTATGTGCGTACTTCTTACTGGATTATAAATGTACTGGGACGTGATCGTAAGGTGCTCGGTTTATGAGAAAATTGTAATTGCATTTCCCCAGATGGTGGAACATCTGTTGACTGTTGCGGACACCTGCTGATATGAAATATACATTGAACAAAATATTGGTGTCCAAATTTGTAGCAAGATTCACGTTATATTTAAATCAATGTAGGTGCAATTAGATTCACACGGATCACTTGTTTCAGAGAATGCTACAATATTTGTTTTGAGAAACTTGAATGTCAGCAGGGTTTACCAATTATGCATGTTAGCCTCTCTGCAGCAAGAACACATCATCGGGTAACCACAGTAATAACGACTACACCTGAGAAAGAAGAATAGCGAATAGCGAAGAGTGAAGATTATTCAACTGACAACAGAACAATGAACTCCTTACTTGCTGCAACTCAACAGGCCTATAATAAAAGATATATAATCAAAAATAAAAATAAATTAATATATTAACAATAATAGTGCAAAAACCGAAGTGCATAGTGCAACCAAAGACACAGTCCATTGAAGATACTGACATATCCACAGAGGAATCGCTCTGCTGGGTGCCCTTGAAGAAAGTCATGGGTGGTATCGCCATCAGCCTCATCCTCTGCCACTTCCACCCAATGGCTGAAGAACTGCTCCCTAAATGGTCAGTATGGATTCTGACCCTCATCAAACCAGATCTTCACTGCATATCTGATCCCAAGGAGAAACATAACCTTTTTTGTATGTTCTTGTAAGCCTTGGACCACTTCAATCGAGGAAATTGGAGCCACTTGCAGAAATTCATCTGCATCGGCATGAGCTTTGCTAATTTGACCGAGGGCTTACAAAGGCCGGTTGTAAATGGCAGAATGAGTGTACGACCTTCCACAGTCCTGCCCTAGGCAACATCTCTGACCTTGCTGGTGGCAGAGTCTGGCTTCACTAGCGCCTTCACAACTTACAAATCCAGAGTAGATGTTACTCATCCATGATGCCAAAGAGCTGCCAAAGACAATGATTGTCGGAACATCAGAAATGGGTCAAGGAGTTGACCATGTGGGCTTTGGAGCCTAGTCCACAGTTTGTGAAGGTCAGGGCTGATCCTCTGCCTAAACTGTATTTAACTCCTAACCCTATATCTCTTGATTCTGTTAGCGTCCCAATTTCCCTTCAATCTCAGCCTTGTGTGCACTTACCAACTGGGTGTCCGCAGCAAGTAGCAAGTAAATTTGGCCTTCTTCGTCCTAAACAACAAGACTATTACATTCTTTAGTTCTAGACTCATATCTCGATATCCATTTCAATATTTCGTATGCATCATGAATCAACCTCTCTTCTAAATTTCTGTGAGGTTCGATGTTGCTTCACAGGACAACCTTCTCATCATCTCAGGATTCACTCTGGTGAATTTATTCTATACTAACTCCTTGGCAGTTTTATCTTTTAGGTAGCGAGTCCAAAATTCCACATGTCGACAAATTTCACCATTGCACTACAAGATTCTTTTGCGGGTGGTACCAATTTGTTTTAAAGTATTGTAATATTTAGTATAATAATTCCTTGACACTTTTAAAGTATTATTACAGTGCAATAATCTTACAGCAGTAAAAATGCATCATTTTTAATATGTATGATTAAAGTTTAATATGTATGCTTATGCATTATGCATGCTTAACTTGCATTAAATTCAAAAGTCAGAGGACCAGAATTGGGCCATTTGGCTGATGGAATCTACTCTGCCATTCATTCATGGCTGATCTATCTTTCCCTCTCAACCCCAGTCGTCTGCCTTCTCCCCAAAAACCTTGGCCCCCTTACTAATCAAGAATCTGTCAATCTCTGCCATAAAAATACCCAATGACTTGGCCTCCACAGCCACCCGTGGCACTGAATTTCATAGATTCACCACCTTCTGGCTAAAGAAATTCCTCCTCATCAAGATACATCCTTTTATTCTGAGCCTGTATCTTCTGGTTCTAGACTCTCCCACGAGTGGAAACATCCTTTCCACGACTCCTCTATCTAGGCCTTTCACTATTCGGTTGGTTTCAATGAGGTCCCTCCTCGCCCTTGTAAACTCCAGCGAGTACAGGCCATCAAACATTATTTTATGAAGCTATTTGCTGTTCGTTTGAGAGGTTATGTATTTGGTGTTACAGGATCCAGTCCAACTTCAACCTGGCCTAAATTTTAGTGTCGATTTAATACTTAATGCAGCCAAAAACTAGTTAATTATAATCTGTGTGCAGATTATTTCCTCCAACCAAAATAAATATTTAAACATGATACCCATTTTTACTGTCGAGGTTTAAGGTTTTAAAATTAAAAGTAAATAAATGTTAGTTTTTTTGGTGGCAAAATACTATGCAAAAATTCAAAGTTGGGCATTATTGTGGCCAAAATATGAAAAGCAAATATGCCCAAGTTCTTAAAATTATTATTTTTTTGCACAAATTAATAATTATAAAAAGCAAATGGCTGATATTTGAAAATGAATTTAATGTCAGTTCCTTTTAATGTAATTAATTCCATTTGCTATTTTCTTTTTATCCGTTTAGCAGATTATATTTACAGTGTATTGAGGATGTCAATGGAGAAACCATGCAGAAAATTTTATTAGAAGAAATCTATTTGGACCATTTCAAAAAGTAGTCTGGAGAATTTGTATGATATCAGAAAGATTCTAGGCCTCCATTAACAGCCTTCTAAAATTAAAAAAAATCATGATACTTAAACATAGAAAGTATCTTAACCGGGACGCAAGTTTTACACTGTTTTTGGAGAACGCACGAATGGCATGGAAAGGGATTTATTTTTAAATGTTTTAACCAAATCAACTGTGCCTTTATTAATAGACTTGGACATTTTAAATATTGTAAAGAAGATTAGAGATTTTGGGATACTTGATTGAGTTGTAACATTTAGAATTCAATTTTAACTGAGCAGTAGCATTAATTGAAAGGTAGTTTTTCATTTAATTAAATGAAGATTCCAGTCTACACTGAGGTTTGGGAAATGTATTTATGTACAGGCTACTAAGGAATGAAAAAGGTCTATAAATCTTAATGATCTATAGAACATTACAGGGTAGGACCAGGCCCTTCAGCCCATAAATGTCCGTGCTGAACATGATGCTAAATTAAATGAACCTCTTCGGCCTGCAAATGAACCATATCCCTTCATTCCCTTAATGTGCCCATCTAAAAACCTCTTGAACACCATTATTGTATCTGCTTCCACCTTCACCCCTGGCAGTGTATTCCAGGCACCTACCAGTCTCTGTATTTAAAAATTAAAACTATCCCTGTATATATTTAAACTTTTGCCCTCTCACCTTAGAGCAATGTCCTCTAGTTTTTTACATTTTCACCCTGGAAGCAAAATGTTAAATGTTTATGCCTCTCATAATTTTATAAACATCTATCAGTTGGTCATCCCCTCGGCTTCCAATACTCCGGAGAAAATAATCCGTTTGTCCAAGCTTTCGTAATAGTTAATATTCTCTAATCCATGCAGCATTCTTGTAAACCACCTGTCCATCCTCTTCAAAGCCTCCACATCTTTCCTGCAATGGGGTGACCAGAACTGCAAACAATACTCCAAATGCAGCCTAATCAAAGTTTTGCAAAGCTGCAACCTAAGTTCCTGACTCTCGTTCTCAATGCCCTGACCGATGAAGGTTAACAGACCATGCACCTTCTTTGCAACTCAGGGAGCTCAGAACTCAGACATCAAGGTCCCTCTGTACATCAATTATATTATTTGTCCTGCCATTCACTGCATATTTTCACCTTCTATTTGACCTCCCAAAGTACAGCACCTTGCACTTGCCCAAATTAAACTCCAACTGCTATTTCTCCACCCATGCCTTTAGCTGATCTATCCTGGTTTATATTTAGACAGCTGCCTTCACTGCAATCACACCAATTTTCTGGTGCGTGCAATCATCAACAACAGTAGTCCCAGCACTGATTGCTGCGCAGCACCACTGGTCATTAACCTCCAGTCAGAATAACACCCTTTCATTTTGGGATGGCAGACCAGGGCAGAACTTGACAGTGAATGGCAGTGCCTTGGAGAGTGTTGAAAGGTAAAGAGATACAAGAGTGTAGGTATGCAGTTTGCTGAAAATGGCATCACAAGTAGTTCGGGTGGTCAGGAAGGCTTTTGGTACGTTGGCCTTCTTCAAGTCCAGTATATCGAGTATAGAAGTTGGGATGTGTAGGAAAATAACTGCAGATGCTGGTACAAATCGAAGGTATTTATTCACAAAATGCTGGAGTAACTCAGCAGGTCAGGCAGCATCTCAGGAGAGAAGGAATGGGTGATGTTTCGGGTCGAGACCCTTCATGGGCCTCCTCCAGTGTCATAGTGAGGCCCACTGGAAATTGGAGAAACAGCCCTCATATTTCGCTTGGGCAGCTTGCAGCCCAGCGGTATGAACATTGACTTCTCCAACTTTAGATAGTTCCTCTGTCCCTCTCTTCCCCTCCCCCTTCCCAGTTCTCCCTCTATCTTCCTGTCTCCACCTATATCCTTCCTTTGTCCCGCCCCCCTGACATCAGTCTGAGGAAGGGTCTCGACCCGAAATGTCACCCATTCCTTCTCTCCCGAGATGCTGCCTGACCTGCTGAGTTACTCCAGCAATTTGTGAATAGAAGTTGGGATGTTATGTTACTCTTTTACGAGACATTGGTAAGATCGCAGTTAGTGTATTGTTCAGTCTTGGTCACCCTGCTATAGGAAGGATTTTGTTAAGCTGGAAAGAGTGCAAAGAAGATTCACGAGGATTTGCGTTGTCAGGACTTAAGGGCCTGAGCTATTGGGAGAGGTTGTGCAAGCTCGGGCTTTAGGCCTTCGTGTGCAGGAGGTTGAGGGGTCATCTTATTGAGGTGTAGAGGGATCATGAGGGGAATAGATAGGGTGAATGTACTGTCTTTTAATTAGTAGTGGAATCGAGAATCAGAGGATATGTTTAAGGTGAGAGGAGAATTTTTTAATTTTTCAAGGAACCTGAGGGGCAACTTTTTCACACATAGGGTATTGGGTATATGGAATGAGCTGCCAGAGGACGTAGTTGAAGGAAGTACTATAACAACATTTAAAAGACATTTGGACAGATACATGGTTACGAAAGGTTTAGAGGGATATGGGCCAGTGAAAAATTTAGCGAATTCTTCGCACTTAGCAGGGGACCCAACTAAGCTGGTACTGGGGGCGGGACATATGACAGAGGTAATTGTGCTAAATAGGACCTTGGAGTTATGAGATTTTTGGAGATAAGGTCGGAGAAGTATTGTGCTCTAGCAGACTTTACTGCTTCCTGGTATTTGAGAAGATTGTTTCTCAGAATTTCGAAGGAAATTTGAAGCTTGTCACATTTCCACCTCTGTTCTGATTTTCTGCACTCCCTTCTTAGGGCTTTGGTGATGTCATTGAGCCAAGGCTGACCTTTGGGCTTAGGCTTTTTCATTTTAAGGGGAGCGATAGAATCCAGGATGGATTGTGGACTGTTTTGGTTACGAGTGGGTCACAGGAATGGAACCCTGGTGTGACCTGTTGACGACCTGCACTAACAGTCATCTCCTCAATTATAGGTTCGTGTTTCACGAGCCGCAACATGTATTCCGCATCAGTGCCCAGAATGCCATTGAGAAAGTATCAGCTTCTCAGATGGAACATCAACCCGAGGTCCATCAGGCTGGCCTGGCAGATGTTAAAATCCCTATTGAAGAGGAAAGATTTAATTCCTATTACTCCTAGGTCCAAAAGCAGCAAAACAATGATTCCTCTTTTTTTTCTTTTGAAGAATGGTATAAAATGGCAGTGGTATTTTCCCTGGCAGTAATCACATCACCAAACATTATGAATGGTATGACCTTTGAGAATATTCAGTGGTATAATATAGCCCATATAAATGGAAGTAATCATTATATTGAATCGATTTTAATTGGCCTCTATAATGTCGCTATTCAACAATATTGGTCTTTTGTTCAAAATGCCGTACCTGGGATTGACATCACACACACCACTTGGGTGAGATTTGAGCAGTGCTCCAAGATTAGACAATGCTTTGGTCTCGCTGTCTGGCACCGCATCTAGTTTAAAGTTACCGTCCAGTCATCTTGCTTCTGATATCCACTGACCCCAGACAAAATAAATTAGTTCAACAAATACGAAGAGTATACTTTTTACCCTGAGCTAATGTCAAGGCTGTTATATGGTGGATTTTGAAACTGCACTTGTATTGAGAAAATACTCTCCTTGATTTATAGAGCCATGCAGATTGAAACCAAGCCTCTTGGCCCATCTCATCCACGCTGACCAATTGCCTCAATTTTCCCATATCCCTCTAAAGCTTTTCTATCCATGTCCAATGTCTTTTTTGATTTTCATAATAGTTTTATTTTTAGAACTTGATACACATTTGTAATTAAAAATGTATGCACAATGTGTTGACCTGCTGAATGCTTCCAGCATCCACTCTTTTTGTTCTGCATGTTCAGCATCAGCACTTTTTTGCTCCAGTTGTTGATGGTGTCATTCTGCGACTAGCCCTGGCTCATTAGCACAGTTTTGTAATGATGGGCATATTATGTATGATGCTTAGAAACTCTGAAATTTTCACTTTTAAACTGCCTTTTGAGGTTAAATAATTTAATTTTATTTGCCCAATTCCCAGAAAATATAACTGCCGTTAGGGGCTAAAAAGCACCATGGTTTTGTGTGAATTTTTGTTTCGATGATCAGCTGTTATCTGACAATGCTTTGTTCTACTGTCAGTTGGGCTACAGTATGAATCACGACTGAATGAGAATCAATTTTAACTCAACTGGTTAATTCTTCCTTGGTCTCTGCATATCATTTCAAACTAATGCCACAGTTTGCGGCACGGTGGTAGAGTTGCTGCCTTACAGCGCTTGCAGCACCAGAGACCCGGATTTGATCCCGACTATAGGTGCTGTCTGTACGGAGTATGTACGTTCTCCCCGTGACCGCGTGGGTTTTCTCCGAGATCTTTGGATTCCTCCCACACTACAAAGACGTACAGGTTTGTAGGTTAATTGGCTTGAAGAAATGGATGACGTTTCAGATTGAGACCACCTTCAGACTGAGAGCCAGGGGCGAGGGTGTCTAGAGATATGGAAGGTTTAGGTGTGGAAAATGACAGATCAAGGCAGATGATGATGATAAGGAAATGTAAAATAGCTGAACGTTGGCTGAGGGGAAGGTGACAACACGGCATACAATCAGTAATATTTACTCAGAGACCCAACCTGTTTATGGCATTTCCAATGTGCAGACCATGTAGCGACCTTTAATGTCACTCCCTAGTGTGTGTAGGATAGTGTTAATGTGTGGGGATAACAGGTCAGTGCAGACTCGGTGGGCCGAAGGGCCTTTTTCCACGCTATATAACTGAACTAAACTAAACTAAACATATTCTACGAATAAATAGCATCTAGCCTTTCATTGTTTTATATATCTCTATCAGACCACCCATTCAATTTACACTATGAATGACAATGGAACTAACATAGTAAACCTGGAATGACAAATCCCTTCCAAACTGGGATCCTCTTGTGACTTTTCTCTCAATGTTTTTTCCAATCTTTTAGCCAAAGCTGCTATATTTATTCACCTGCTGATGTGATCCAACTGATGAACTCTGGGAGCAGGGAATGGGATCCTTTGGCTTGTATTTAATCAATAAAGATATCTATATTTATATAAAAAGTAATTGGTAGTAAAATAAAACCAAAAAACTCAAATCAATGTCTTTAAGCTAAAAGGGCTTGAAAAGACTGTTAAAAGATGTCAATGAGGAGTTGGAAAAAAAACTCCAATCATTAACCTTCAGTGTTCAAACTTGCAAAAGCACTTTGAAAATTGTGTAGAGAATGTAAAATATGTGCTTAAGAACGAACAAGATAAACATATGATTAAGGCACAGTTAGTCTAAAGTCGATTGCCTATAAACTTCTGAAGAAGAACCAAGAAAAGAATTGGGGGCATATTTCAGTTGTGTGGGTGAATCAAGGGCAGAATCCTAATCAATCAGTAAAGCTGGGGCTGGACTCGGGACCTTTTATGAATAAGCCACTGAGTAAATAGATAATGGGAATGCTAATGGATATGGAGAGTATAGATTTTTAGAGACATTTGGATAAGGTGTCTCAAGAGGCTTGCTGTAATGCAGACATGAATTGAGAAGAAATACATAGCAGCTTGACCGAAGTTTAGATTAGTGCCAAGGAAACAACAAAAAATTGTTTGTGAGCATGCAGCAATCCAGCAAAGTCGACCAGGTTTCACAGAATCGTGAAGGTTGCAGCATAGCTATATCGGTCATTACTTCTATTACCAGCTCTCGGTTACACTTTCTCGTGCCTGACTGTAAGGACTACAATACATTCTTGTGTGTAGGAGGGAACTGCAGATGCCAGTTTACACCGAAAATAGACACAAAATGCTGGAGTAACTCAGGGTCAGGCCCCATCTCTGGATAGAAGGAATGGGTGATGTTTCTGGTCAAGACCCTTCTTCAGACTATGAGTCTACTACAAGCTGGGGCCAATATGAGTGCCCGTGGTTATTCCTTGGATTTGGGGGAAGTGGGAGGAGTCAAAAGAGAAGTTGTTAAGAGTATGGACCAGCTCAACCAGGCAGAGGAGAGTGTTGGTAGAGGGAAGATGGCGGTTTCTGCGGCCGAGGAAGAAACCGAGGGCTTTAAGACCTTCCTGGTGGGGGGTGAAGGAGTATAATGCATTCTTAGTTGCTTCGTCTCTGCCACATCAGTTCTGATAGTGAGATTTTCCACGGTGCTTCTGAAATGTTTTGTTGTTTCCTTAACTGAGGCTTTCTTCCTGCCATGGTCGACTTATCTGCTCCCTCCTTTGCCCACAATTCCGTTCTCATCTCCTCTCCTCTCCCAGCCAGCACAAGAAGAGCATTTCCCTCATCTGCACATTTGAACAATCACGTGTTATTCCAGGTCTAAACAATGAGTTCAACAATTTCCTATGAAAGATGCAGAGTTTCAATTTACAAACTCCCCCCCCCACCGCCCCTCCCCCTCACCGTTCATCTTTTGTTTCTTTACATTTCCTTTAGGCCTTGCGTCATAATCCCTTTTGCTATTTCTTTCTCCTGCCTTCCGCTCGATCATAGAAAGTGAAATATGTAAATCAGAGGATGGCGGGAATATGTGTAGGTAGGAACTGCAGATCTGGTTTAAATATGTTGGGAATAGAGTGGGTTAGGTAGCAGAGAGATAAAAAAGAGAGTGACATTAAAGGTCACCACATGGTCTGCACATTGGAGGTGCCAAAAACAGGTTGGGTCCCTGATTAAATATAACTAACTGTATGCCGTGTGGTCACCTTCCCCCTCAGCCAACATTGAGCCTTGATCTGTCGTTTTCACACCTTACCCTTCCATATCTCCAGACTCCCTCCACCCTGACTCTCAGTCTGAAACGTCACCTATTTCTTCTCTTCAGAGATGCTGCCTGTCCCACTGAGTTACTCCAGCATTTTGTGTCTATCTTGGGTGACTACTTTGCAGGTTGTTTCTTTTCAGTCTGCATGCACAACACAGAATTTCCTGTTGCCTGTCAGAACTAGGAAATGTTGCAGTAAAGAGGGGGGGGGGGGGGGGGGGCAGGTATTGCATCATCTGTGATCGCGTGGTCAGATGCTGCGAGGAAGAGAAAGGATGTAGGGAGGAACTGCAGATGCTGGTTTATATCGAAGGTAGACACAAAATGCTGGAGTAGCTCAGTGGGACCGGCAGCATCTCTGGATAGAAGGAATGGGTGACGTTTCGGGTCGAGACCCTTCAGACTGAGAGAAAGGCTGGAGCAATTAGGCTTGTATACACTGGAATTTAGAAGGATGAGGGGGGATCTTATTGAAACATATAAGATAATTAGGGGATTGGACACATTAGAGGCAGGAAACATGTTCCCAATGTTGGGGGAGTCCAGAACAAGGGGCCACAGTTTAAGAATAAGGGGTAGGCCATTTAGAATGGAGATGAGGAAGAATTTTTTCAGTCAGAGAGTGGTGAAGGTGTGGAATTCTCTGCCTCAGAAGGCAGTGGAGGCCAGTTCGTTGGATGCTTTCAAGAGAGAGCTGGATAGAGCTCTTAAGGATAGCGGAGTGAGGGGGTATGGGGAGAAGGCAGGAACGGGGTACTGATTGAGAGTGATCAGCCATGATCGCATTGAATGGCGGTGCTGGCTCGAAGGGCTGAATGGCCTACTCCTGCACCTATTGTCTATTGTCTATTGTCTAAAGGGTGTTGGTGGAGAAGGAAGAGTGAATCAATCTCAGCGGGAACTGTGCCTTCAGAATGCTCGAAGATGTTCTAGGCGGTGAAATTCCAGAGGATGTTTTATCGAGGCTGGTGGGGAGATGGCGAGGACTAGGAGAATCCTATGTGAATTCCAGGTACGAGGAGATGGAGTGAAATTAGAAATCGCTCTGTGCCAGCAAACTGGGTTTAGTGCTGGCCTTGGCTGCTGTCTGCATGGAGTTTGCATGTTCTCTCTGTGACCATGTGGCTTTTCCCTGGCTCCTTTCATTCCTTCCTATATCCCGGGGCAGTCGTATGAGGAAAGATTGGAAAGACTGGGATGGTATTCACTGGAGTTTAGAAGGATGAGAGGGGAGCTCATAGAGACATATAAAATTATGAAAGGACTGGACAAGCTAGATGTAGGGAAAATGTTCCTAATATTGGGGGAGTCCAGAACCAGGGGCCACAGTCTAAGAATAAAGGGGAGGCCATTTTAAACTGAGGTGAGAAGGAACATTTTCACCCAGAGAGTTGTGAATTTGTGGAATTCTCTGCCACAGAAGGCAGTGGAGGCCAATTCACTGAATGAATTTAAGAGAGAGTTAGATAGAGCTCTATGGGCTAGTGAAATCAAGGGATATGGGGAGAAGGCAGGCATGGGTTACTGATTGTGGCTGATCAGCCATGATCACAATAAATGGCAGTGATGGCTCGAAGGACCAAATGGCCTCCTCCTGCACCTATTTTCTGTGTTTCTATCCCAGACATACTGGTAGTTTAACTGGCTCTTGTGAATTCTCCTTAGCAAAAGAGGGTTGCAGAAGAATGAGGCAGAGTTGATATGAAGCAAGAGAGGAGGATATCTAAAGGGTTGTGTGTTGTGAATCCTAATGGATCGCATAGGTTAGAGGAGGTGAATGATTTCTCTGGGTCACAGGAAAATAAATGGGTAAAAGGTCTGGGAAATTGAACAAACATGGTTGAGGGCTCGGTCAACAATGGTACTGGGAGAATGTGGTTAAGGGAAAATGAGGACGTCTGGACAGCATTGGTGTGGAACACGTCATCAACAGAACAGAGATGACATAATCAGAGCGACTGGGAGAATCCACCCGAGGCTCTGAGGAGCTGTCTCTTGTGGTCAGTGGGAAAGGGTGGAAAGGGGCCTTATGAAACGGTAGGATGCAAATTGGCACCCAAATGTCTACAGCACTGTAAAATCATCAAAATGCCTGAAATAAAGATGAGTGAGGAGGTGTGAGTAAGACTATACAAGGACTCCAACTATTCATGGACCTCACAAAATGATGCGTGCTGCTCAGACCCCTGTGAGCTCCTCCTATAGCTTTTGATTTGGAGGAAATGAGTGGAGTTGAAGGGGATGTAGTTCAATGTGGGGACGGGTTTTGACCAGATGAAGGAAATGGTGGGGATGATGGCAGCAGCAGGTTGGACCTCTGTTCAAGGAAGAAGTGAAAGCCCTCAGGCCATGCTCATGCAGGATGGAAGGACAGAAGGATTGGGTACACATGGTGAAATGAGCCATGGTGGGAATAAGAAGTCCTCGGTCACATGTCTGCTCATCCATATTACTCAGCTTCTGGGGACTTTTCCAATTCCGATGCAGGATTAATTCCAGTTCCCTCTCCACAGATCCAGTTAATCATTTCCCAGTGTCCTCATGTGTTATTTAAATGAATATTTCTGTTTAAATAATTGTTTAAATAAACAATTTAAGAATAGTCCTCCGACTAGCTGAGAACATTTTGAACTTACTGGAAGGGATTATTTATCTTTATAATTTTTGTTAATATGTGAGCATTAGAGAGACTCTGAGAATTAAATTACTGTACTTTTGCAGCCATCTTAGTTTCAGTTCAGTATGGCTTGCGATGGTTCATTCTACTCTTTCTAGCTTCAGAATTAACTGATAGAAGTATATAACATGATGAGAGGCATGGATGGAACAGACAATCAGAAAGATTTTTTCCCAGGGCGAAAATGTCAAAGACTAAAAGGCATAGCTTTAAGGTGAGAAGGGCAAAGTTTAATGGAGATAATGTGAGCCAAGTTTTTTGAGGGTGGTAGGAGCCCAGTACACACTGCCTAGTACACACAGGGGTGGTGGGAGAGGCAGGTATGCTAGTGTGTTTGAGAGGCTTTTAGATAGCACATGGATATGTAGGGAATGGGGAGATATAAATCTCGTGCAGGCAGATTCGTTCATTTTAGCATCATGTTCGGCACAGACATGGTGGACCGAAGGGTCTGTTCGGATGCTGTACGATTTTGTTCGAAATTAATTTCTGGTCATTTTAAATAAACAAAACTAGCTTTCCTGCTTTTACAATTGTTTGGTGGTTAAATGGATCAAGTTGCACGACACAGAGGGGTACAGGAAATCTCATCTATACTGGTTGGGCTTAAACCACCTGGTGCACCACTAGATTTTTAGATTTAGAGATACAGCGTGGAAACAGGCCCTTCGGCCCACCGAGTCCGTGCCGCCCAGCGATCCCCGCACATTAACACTATCCTACACACACTAGGGACAATTTTTTCTTTTTACATTTACCCTGTCAATTAACCAACATACCCGTACGTCTTTGGAATGTGGGAGGAAACCGAAGATCTTGGCGAAAACCCACGCAGGTCACGGGGAGAACATACAAACTCCGTACAGACGGTGCCCGTAGTCAGGATCGAACCTGAGTCTCCGGCACTGCATTCGCTGTAAGGCAGCAACTCTACCGCTGCGCCACCGTGCCGCCTAATACTCTGAGCTAGTTTGCGTCAGGCTAACTGACATTTCTTGATTCCGATGTGCGATAGCAATAATGGGAAAGTCCACAGCTAAATACCCTGCTGCTGTTTCACTAAGCTCATAGGTAAAGAATGGCAGTTACCTTAAGTGCTTTTGAGGAGGCACGAGATTGGATTAGATAAGCATATCTCATTACTGGGTAAAGTACGCTGGTCTTATTGTTTTGCAGTAATCAATGTAATGTGTTACTCCATCAACTTGAGCTACTCACGGTCCAAGTTGGAGCATTCTGCTTCAGTGACACATCTGTGTCAGCACATAATTGGCTGATAAAACGTTTAAAGCTGAGATCTTGCCTTGCAGTTCATTAGTTGCTGTCACTGTGGTTTTGAAGTAAACTCTCTCTGAAATTGCCTAAATATATTTCTGACTCAATCTCTTTTGTAAATATTGTATTTCTCACAACGTTCTGATGCTCTTTATCATTGATTTCAGTGCAAACATTTTAGAAAACCAAGATTGCAGACAGTTTAATAAATAAATGGATTTGACTTCCTTTATCACCCCCATTCCTCAACTCCTGGTCTGAATATCTGCTACAATACAATACAATACAATACAATACAATACAATACAATATAATATATCTTTATTGTCATTGTACAGGGGTACAACGAGATTGGGAATGCGCCTCCCATACGATAATAATAATAATAATAATAATGCATCACATTTATATAGCGCTTTTCTAAACACTCAAAGACGCTTTACAAGGTTTACTAAAGCATAAAAGAAAATAAATAGATAAATAAGTAAACGAAGAGAAAAGGAAAAAGAAAAAGAGATGCAATAATTTAGTTAATTTAAACAACAGCAACCCAACGAAACAAATTGTAACAGTTTTAAGACAGAATAAAGTGCAAGTAGATCTGTGCCGGATCACTGTGCGATGTGACCATCCGGCTCAGCAGGACCGGTTCATGGCAGCTATGGCCCTGGGGATGAAGCTGTTCCTGAGTCTGGAGGTGCGGGTGTAGAAGGCCTTGTATCGTCTGCCCGATGGAAGGAGTTCGAACAGACTGTTGCAGGGGTGTGAAGAGTCTTTGTGGATGCTGGTGGCTTTTCTGAGGCATCGTGTGTTGTAGATGCCCTCCAAGTCTGGTAGCTGTGTTCCGATGGCATAAACCAATGCAGAGCTTCTTGGCGAGCACAGAGAGATGATAAAATGTTTTTATTTTTCAGAGAAGGAAAGATAATCCATGACTAAGATTGCCATGTCAGGAGTTTGCCATGTCAGGAATGCTGTCTGTCCCGCTGAATTACTCCAGTATTTTGTGTCTATCTTCGATGTAAACCAGCATCTGCAGTTCCTTACTACACATTTCATCTGCTCCTGGACCTTAGGACTGATTTACATGATTTGGTCTAATTTATTGGCCATGCCTAACTGTTCTCGAGGATGTCGTGGCAAGCTGCTTCCTTCAACCACTGCAATCCGTTTGGTGAAGGTTCTTCCACAGAGCTGTTGGCTAGAGTATTCTAGGATTTAGACCCAATGATGATGAGGGAATGCCAATATACTTTCAAGTCAGAATAGCGTATGACTTGGCGGAGAGCTTGTTGGTGGTGTTCCGGTTGACGCACTGCACTGAGGGCAGAAGAAACTACAGTCACTGGACCTGGAACTAAAGAGCAATGTTGCAAGTACTCATTGAGTCAAGTAGCTCTCTGGAGGCATGATGTGTTTGGAATTGAGACCTTGCATTAGGTCTGAGAGGAAAGAGAGCCAGGTATGGCTGTACGATGGAGGGTGGGACAGGTGCTGGTCGATGAGAAGTGGAATGAGGTTGGGATGAGGGGAAGTGATAGAGAGATGGAGTCAGGTGGGTGAGAGGAAGGGTAACGGGATGGGAAAGGTGACCAAAGGAACCTAGGTGGACAAGTGTGTGAGAGTGTATGTGTGTGTGTGCATGTGCGAATGTGTGTGTGCATGTGTTTGTAAGTTCCCGAAGCATAATATGAGATTTAGACTTTAGAGATACCGTATGGAAACAGGCCCCTCGGCCCATCGAGTCTGCAGCGACCAGCAAACACCCTGAATACTGGTACTGTCTGACACACTCGGGGCAATTACAATTTACAGAAGACCGATAACCGACAAACCTGCATGTTTTTGGAATGTGGGTGGAAACCGGAGCACCTGGAGAAAACCCACGCAGTCACAGGAAGGCCATACAAACTCCGAACGGACAGCACCCGGAGTCAGGATCGAACCGGGGTCTCTGGCGCTGTAAGGCAGCTGCGCCACTGAGCTGAGATGTTGCCCTCAATTTGCATTTGGCCTCTCCATAGTAACGTAGCCGGACAGGTCAGTGCGGGAGTGGAAGAACATTAAAAATCTGTGTAACTGGAAGGTCACGATGGCTGTTGGAGAGCGTTCTACATGGCCAGTAAAAAGACAGGCATAGCCAGGGTCCATGTGAGATGTTGTTGAACTATGGACATGTTGCCCTTTTCTCACCAGCCGGCAGAACATGTTGCTGGCTACATTATGTGTGCCTATTTTTAATGATTTGCATTTGGAAGTAAAGCTGCTTCTGACATAACGACTAATGCTGAATGAGAGGTGTGTTCCGTGAACATCATTTATCTCTTGGGTAGACACAAAATGCTGGAGTAACTCAGCGGGTCAGGTAGCATCTCGGGAGAGAAGGAATGGGTGACGTTTCGGGTCACGCGTTTCTTCTCTCCCGAGATGCTGCCTGACCCACTGAGTTACTCCAGCATTTTGTGTCTACCTTTGATTTTTATGTCTACTTCACCTTTGTGTCTACTCACCTTTGTGTCTACTCACCTTTGTGTCTACTCACCTTTGTGTCTACTCACCTTTGTGTCTACTCACCTTTGTGTCGACCTTCGACCTCCAGTATCTGCAGTTTTTTTCCTAATCATTTATTCCTTGTTGTTTATTAAATGCTTTGTGGCATGATGATACCACTAACCGCAAAGCTAAAAAGCCTGAGAATGCACATTTTCTTTTTCATTTCTTGGATGAATGGAAGTTATATTTGATGCTGCCACTTGCAGAATGATCTGCAATGCTAATACTAAATAAATTGAATAGAGGGACCGATAAATGTCAGTGCTGAGATATCACAATGGACATCGTAAAGCATGCTATGTAGGAAAAAGAAGGCATGGTTTCATCTATATACTAAAACTCTCGTTTGTTATCTTGTTTGTGACTGAACCTCAGCCAAAACGGTACACGATAGCGTAACAATTTTAGGCCCACCTTACTCACCATTGTCACTTTAGTGATAATGCAAGTAGTTTTATTGAAATCGGTGTTATATTTTTAAAGTTATTCACATTTTAAAGTTTAAGGGGAGAGGAGGAGGGAAGGGGGGAGTGGGGGAGGAGGGGAGGGGGGGGGGGGGTTGAGGAGAGAGGGGAGTGGGGGAGGAGGGGAGGGGGGGGGTTGAGGAGAGAGGGGAGTGGGGGGAGGACAGGTTTGGGCCCAACGGGTCCACTTTGTTGGGTCCACTTTGTCAAGTCCACTCTAAATATTCACTCCCTCCACCACCAGCGCACTAAGGCTGCATGTATACAATCTACAACATGCACCAGTTATTTACCCTTGTTGAACCGCTACCATCACAAGGGGCAAAGGCAGTAGGTGGAGGGGGAACTCCACCACTTACATATTTCCCTCTGAGTGGCACGTCATACCGACATCAATATAGACCGCTGCTCCTTCATTCCTGGGGGTTGTGCTGTGTGTGATTGGACCAAGGACTTTTCCAAATAGCCAACAAAAAGGCAGACATACTGTAAATGGGGCCTATAGAAATTTAGAAAATAGGTGTAGGAGTAGGCCATTCGGCCCTTCGAGCCATCACCGCCATTCAATATGATCATGGCTGATCCTCTGAAATCAGTACCCTGTTCCTGCTTTCCCCCCCCATATCCCTTGATTCTTTTAGCCCTAAGAGCTAAATCTAACTCTAACTAAATCTAACTCTCTCTTGAAATGCGGTGCTCATGTCTATTCCCTCTCATCTGCAGAAGGTTGGAGGAACCCTTCCCAACAGCACGAGAGGTTAAGAGGGAGTTAAGAGGGAGTTAGATGTGGCCCTTGTGGCTAAAGGGACCAGGGGGTATGGAGAAAAGGCAGGTACAGGTTACTGAGCTGGATGATCAGCCATGATCATATTGAATGGCGGTGCAGGCTCGAAGGGCCGAATGGCCTACTCCTGCACCTATTTTCTATGTTTCTATGTTTCTATGTACTTTCACTAGAAAGATTACAATGGTTAAATACACCTTGGGCTTGCCCTGTAACACTCAAATCCCATTAATGCATTTTTTAAAGTTAAAGAAGATTGTATTAAGAACCGGGAATTTGCTTTTGTGCATTTCAACAAAAAAAATGAAGCGGTCATCCCCCAAAAAGTGTATTCTCGTTTTTTTCTCCCTTGAGGGAATTTCTATCCAATTCTGAAACCATTCCGACTACAGAAAATTACAGAAAAATACTATATTTAACCTGAGAGAGAACAGCTTAATGTGACTCATCCAGGACTCGACACAAATTGATGCAATGCTAAAGTGTCAGAGATGGACTGTGTGAAAATTGGAGCAGTGTGTAAATTCGCAGCAAAAGTGATGAATGTTTTGAGCTACAGAGGAGAGCGGAAAACAGCTCAAATCTCATCAGTGTACTGGAGAGAATTGGTGGGGGAGTGTGGAATATTAAAATCCTTTTTACTTAATTTGATCGGAATTGAACAAGGTAACGAAAGGTAGTGTGGAGGTGGCAATTGGCATCTCTCGTTGACCAGGTGCAGAAGAGGTTGGGGAGGGGTGGGGTGGAGAGGGTTGGGGGGGTGAGTTGGGGGTGTGGGGTGGGGTGGAAAGGGGTGGGGTTGGGGTGGAAAGGGGTGGGGTGGGGGGGGAAGGGTGGTGTAGGAGGGGGTGGGGAGGGATGGGGAAGGGAGGGGGGAGGGGTGGGGTAGAAGGGGTGGGGTAGAAGGGGTGGGGTGGAATGGTGTGGGGAATGCCTGATACAAGTGCTGTCCCATATATTCCACAAAGCACTGGGAGGAAGTGTATGGAGTTAGAAGAGATGTTGGCCCGTGCGAGAATGAGTTCAAGAAAGAAATGCTGGAGTAACTGAAGAACGGTCACGACCCAAAACGTCACCCATTCCTTCTCTTCAGAGATGCTGCCTGTCCCGCTGAGTTACTCCAGCATTTTGTGTCTACCTTTGATTTAAACCAGCATCTGCAGTTGTTTCCTACTAAGAAGTGAAGAGTATCAGGTCACCTTGGAGCGGGATGGAAAGGCAGAAGACTTGGACAAAGCCGGTGAAAGGACTCGTGGTGAAAATGAGAAGTCCTCCATGTGCCACAGACCCACTCATTTGTCCTTTCCTGCCCACCCACATTTCTCAGCCTCCGAGAACAGTTCCAGTTCTGATGAAAGGTCAACTCTATTACGCTTTGCACGTACTATTTTAGCTGCTGAATATTTCCGTCATTTTCTTTTGCTATTATTTGAACTTCACTATAGTCCAAGAACAGTGCCCAGAACAGCTGACAACAGTTCTCACTCATTGCTTGACATTGTTTATTTTTATGGGTGTGCGTGAGGGAAACGAAGAGAATTAAATTACCTGCTGATACAGCGACAGCATAACCTTGGTTTCAGATCATATGTGAAGTACGTGTCCCTTGGTTAGTCACATGTGAATAGGAACCTGTTAGTTTCCCGGGAGGCACGACTACTGCACGAGGAGGGATTGTATACACCATGCCTGCATTCTCCAGAATGGAGAGAAATGAGAGGCAATTTAATTGAAGCCTACAAAACTTCTTCCAGAGTTCAACAGGATGGATGTGGAGAAGGTTTTGTTTGCCTGACCAGGGAGTCCAGAACCAAGGGTCACAGTTGCAGAATTTAGCTGTAGCTCGGAGGATATGGAGAATGCTTGGAATTATCTACCCGGTTAATGCTTGATCATTAACGGGTTGATAAAGGGTTCAGAGGTCGGCCACGGTGGCTCAGCGGTAGAGTTGCTGCCTTACAGCACTTGCAGCGCCGGAGACCCGGGTTCGATCCTGACTACGGATGCTGTCTGTACGGAGTTTGTATGTTCTCCCCGTGACCGCGTGGGTTTTCTCCGAGATCTTTGGTTTCCTCCCACACTCCAAAGACGTACAGGTTTGTAGGTTCATTGGGTTGGTGTAAACGTAAAATTGTTCCTCGTGTGAGTAGAGTGGTATTAATGTGCGGGGGTTGCTGGTCGGAGCGGACTTGGTGGGCCAAAGGGCCTGTTTCCGCGCTGTATCTCTAAACTAAACTAAACTAACCTGAAACATTACCTATCCATGTTTTCCATGTTATCCAATACTGCCTGACCCACGAGTAGCTTACTATTTATTTATTTCTAGAATTTATTTCAAGAGGGCTTGTAAACAAAAACAGGGCTGTAATGTTGAGGCCATATAAGGCGCTGGTAAGGCTGCATTTGGAATATTGTGAGCAATTGTGATCAATAATGTGCTGGCTCTGGAGAGGGTCCAGAGGAGGTTTACAAGAATGATCCCAGGAATGAGCAGGAAAGAAAACTGCAGATGCTGGTTTAAATTGAAGGTAGACACAAAATGCTGGAGTAACTCAGCAGGTCAGGCAGCATCTCTGGAGGGAAGGAATGGGTGACGTTTCGAGTCGAGACCCTTCTTCAGACTGAGTAGGTTAAACACCCCATGATGAGTGTTTGTCGGCACTGGGCCTGTACTCGCTGGAGTATAGAAGAAAGAAAGGGGACCTCATTGAAATAAACAGAATAGTGAAAGATTTGGATAGAGTGGATATGAAGAGGATGTTTCCACTAGTGGGAGAGTTTAGGACTAGAGGTCATAGCCTCAGAATTAAAGGACGTTTTGTTTGGAAGGAGAAATTCCTTTACTCAGAGGGTGGTGAATCTGTGGAATTCTTTGCCACAGTAGGCTGTAGAAGCCAAGTCAGTTGATATTTTTAAGGCAGAGATAGGTAGATTCTTGATTAGTACGGGTGTCAGAGATTATGGGGAGAAGGCAGGAGAATGGGGTTAGGAGGGAGAGATAGATATGCCATGATTGAATGGCAGAGTAGACTTGATGGGCCAAATGGCCTAATTCTAGTATTCCTTATGACCTGATGTCTTTCTCGGTCATTAAGTTCATTGGAGGTGAAGGTGAATAGATTTCTGGGTATTAAGGGATAAAAGAGACACGGGGAGAATGTGGGAAAATAGCTTCGAGCTACAAGAATCAACATTGATTTTGACAAATGCTGGAGGAGACTCAAAGGGCCAGATAAGTAACTCCTGCTCTTAATTGGTATGACCCAATACTTTCAGATGAAATTGCTTCATTTCTGATCATTTAAAATTAATAAACAAGGTTGTCATTTTCCACTATGCTTGTTTCTGGTGGAGTGGTTTATTTTTAAAAACTATTTATTTTCTGCTTGAAGCAGAACAGATTAATGTGAAGTCTCTGCAACACAGAGCAAGCTAACATAGCTTGAAAATAGTTGTTGAAAGTCAGGTAACAATGAGCAAATATTATTTAAACAAATGGTTACGGCACAAGGGGTTTGCATGTTGGCAAACTGCAGCCACAATTAAGTGAAAAACAAACTGTAGGAGGAACTCAACAAGTCAGGCGGTATCAGTGGTGGGAAATGGACAGATGACATTCTTCAACGAATAGAGGGGAGGTCGCTGGTAAAAAAAAAGAGGGGAGGGGAAGAGCCTAGAAGTGATAGGTGGATAGACACAAAGCGAGAGTAACATTGGTGTATTTCCTTTGTCATCGTAACTTTTGCATTTCTTTCAATCATTTGTTCTATATCTCTCTACATCACCGTCTACATCCGTCATTTCCCTTTCCCCTGACTCCCAGTGTGAAGAAGGGTCTTGACCCAAAATGTCACCTACTCCCTTTTCTCCAGAGATGCTGTCTGACCCGCTGAGTTACTCCAGCTTTTTTTGTGTCTATCTTTGGTTTAAACCAGCATCTGCAGTTCCTTCCTGCACAAGTGATTGGTGGACCCAGGCAAGGAGGGGTTGATTGGCAGATGAGTCAGATGGGGGAGAGACGAGGTGGTTTGAAATGTCTGTGTGTAAGGGTCAACACTGTATGTAACATATATATTTATAATGCAAGGCAGTTTGGGTGGAAAATTTGAAAGTGCCATAACCATTCTGTGTTGTGAAAGGGATATTTAGACACCAACTGGAGGTCTTCACTTGTTTCTTACATCACTAAGCAACTGAATAGTGGTGGTATGAGATAGAGAATTTAGTGTACAACAGCTGACATGTGCTGGTATAAAATTCAAATGACAACAGTCTGAGGAAAGGTTCCGACCCGAAACATCACCCATCCTTTTTCTCCAGAGATGCTGCCTGTCCCGCTGAGTTACTCCAGCACTTTGCGTCTATCTTTGGTATCGACTAGCATCTGCAGTTCCTTTCTACACATGATGGTTGCTCACTGCCCATGGTGGATATCCAGTCTGTTATTAAATGGACTGTCTAGATGCCACTTCCGGGAAGTTCTACATAGAATTCCTGCTGATAGCTAACAACTAATAGATGGAATCAAGCTGGCTGTGGGTTTGGAACCATAGGATGGCTGTGTAGAGTGAGAGGGGAGGGCATCTGTCTCTGCTTTGTTGAGTATCATTGAATAATTCATTGAATTTGTTGCTGACTCGTCAGAGAATTTACAGACGAAAAATCACAATTGATCTTAGCGTTTAATTTAGAGATACAGTGCAGTAACAGGCCTTTTCGGCCCACCGGGCCCATGCCAAACTGTGATCCCCGCACATTAACACTATACCAACTAGGGATAATTATTACATTTACCAAGCCAATTAACCTACAAACCTGTACGTCTTTGGAGTGTGGGAGGAAACCGAAGATCTCAGAGAAAACCCACACAGGTCACGGGGAGAACGTACAAACTTCGTACAGACAGCACCCATAGTCGGGATTGAACCCGGGTCTCTGGCGCTGCATTCGCTGTAAGGCTGCAACTCTGCCGCTGCACCACAGTGACTGCCCCATTGATTATTTTCGATTGGCCTTTGGGTAGAAGACCTCATTTCATGAGGTAAATGTCTCAAGAGATTTTTGAGGACATGACTGTGATGGCCTTTATTAGAACAAAACAACAGAGGGAGAGGGAGACATGAGCTGAGCATCTGGGGGCAGCCATGTTTTCAAAAAGAAGGAACAGAATGGGAATCCCATTTCATCCAGACTTTCTTCAAGACACGAACAGCCGGCTCAGTTGCACCATTAGTTGATGGATGATATAATAATGGAGACACCATTTCAGGAAGAGTTCATGTTCAAGTGTAACACACTGAGAACTGCTTCCTTACACAAGCTCATGGTATTCCATAAAATGCAAATACTGTCAGTGCCTTAGAGGATTCATCGTCTTGCTGGTATGATCAGTTTAGTTTAGTTTATTGGTTTGGAGATAGAGCATGGAAACAGGCTCAGCGGCCCACAGAGAGGACGAGACGGAGTTTCTTCCCACAGGCCATCAAGACTGTTAACTCTCATATCACCAGGGACTAATTAAATTTACTGTATTAATCTATTTTTTGTGTTAACATTTTTTTTTCTATTCTTGTTTTGTAGTTTAGCACAATCCGCAGGCGTTGCCACTTTCATTTCACTGCACATCTTGTATATGTATGTGACAAATAAACTAGACTTGACTTGACTTGAGTCTGTGCCGACCAGCGATCACCCTCACACTAGTTCTATCCTACCCACTAGAGACAATTTACAGAAGCCATTTAACCTACAAAATCAGCACGGCTTTGGAATGTGGGAGGAAGCCGGAGCACCCAGAGAAAGCCCACGGCGTCATAGGGAGACCGTACAGCACCAGTCGTCAGGTTGGAGCCCCGGTTTCTGAGGCTGTAAGGCCACGACTCTACCACTGTGCCACTGTACGCCCTTGTTGTGGGATAAGCAGCTGCAGCTATTTAAAGTGTATGCCGATAATATCAGAAAATATGATTCGGCCATTTCAGGGTAGTCCATGTGAATGCACCTCATGGTGAAGTGGCACAAGGCCACGGATGCAAAGGTCCAGAGACAGGTTGATTCTGACCAGCTGACCAGGGTGTGCGCTGACTCACAACATTTGGATGAAGTCTTTGTATGTCTTTAACCTGACAGCAGACATCATCACAAACCAAGAATTCTCGCGTGAAGAGTCAGCATGGCAAAGGTTACGACAGCCATTTCCTGAACGTTTGGCTCAGGATCCCCACAGAATACGGTCTTGATCTGTAGCTAATTGGTCTTGTACCAAAGAAATGGCATAGATGGCTGGACGCCTATCAGGTTTCCATCACAATGTTTGAAAAGTTAAGGTCCCGTCCTGTTTTGTGTAGCAATATTTCTTGATGATAGAGATGTGCTATCTAGCCTATGATTCTTGAAAATCTAATTCCATCATCTTTATTTCCTGCAAGACTCTGGCCCAGCAATCTGGAAAATGCACCGCCATTTGCAGGGTGCGGAGAGGATCTAGCCTTGATTTCAACGCCAGAGGCCAACAGCGTTAAGGCCCAGTGTTTAGTTTTGTTTTAGTTTAAAGATACAGCGTGGAAACAGGCCCTTCAGCCCACCGACTCTGCGCCGAACATCGAACCCCGCACATTAAAACTATCCTACACACACTAGGTACAATTTACACATATACCAAGCCAATTAACCTACACACCTGTGCATCTTTGAAGTGTGGGAGGAAACCGAAGATCTCGGGAAAAAAACCCACGCGGTCACGGGGAGAACGTACAAACTCCGTACAGACAGCACCCGTAGTCGGGATCGAACCCGGGTCTCCGGCACTGTAAGGCAGCAACTCTACCGCTGCGCCACCGTGCCGCCCGGTGCTGCAGTTCCAAAGATGCAAGGGTCGGTATGGCTGACTTTGGCCCAAATATGGTCATGGGAGATTTGTGATCTGTGAGGAAGTTGAATGTCCAAAGATATAATCATTTGTGAAATTTCTTGACCCCAAAGTTAGAGGTTTGTTGAATCAGTCTCGAGTCTTGGTGACAATACTTTTTTGAAAGTCATTGTTATGAAAGAATTCTGATTAGTGTTCTTTTTGTGTGTTTCTACTCGAGTGTTTCTGAACATCGTAATTTCAGTATGTGATTTGGTAAAACTTTTGAAAGTTGGTTTGGGAAAAAGGGTGAAGGATTTAGAATGAGCTTTTGCAATCTTTGTCAGACCTATTACTTTGTGCTTCTGCTGGTGCACCATTAAACTCAGTAACTGGTCCCCGACAGCTCGTTTGGTCACATCACGGATACCCTGTCAAGACACTGGCAGCAAGTTAAAGGATTTTCATTTAAAACAAAGATGTTTACTAACGACCAGTTTTATCTATATATCGCCCATTTCATGATGTACTGACATCCTACAGCAGTTGCCAGTTAATAAATTGGTTCTTGAATTCTATTGTACTGGAGGGATTCACAAACTTGCTAATAAGAACACACCGAGATTAATGATTCAATAATCCAGTTGCTTTTGGTGGTAAATGGTAGCCAGCATCCCTCATCAGTCTTCAAATAGAAATCACTTTCTCATTGAATTCAGATTAATCTCTCATCCAAAAGGCAGTATCGATTGCACAATAAAGTTTCAACTCAGAAACTTGGTGGAATTTTCAGTGTGGAACTTTAGTTGATTTTATTTCTGTTTTAGAGATACAGCGCGGAAACAGTCCCTTCGGCCCACTGAGTCCGCACCCACCAGTGATCCCCGCACATTCACGTCCTGCACACTCTGGGGACAATTTTACATTTCTACAATTATACCATGCCAATTAACCTACAAACCTGTACGCCTTTGGAGTGTGGGAGGAAACCGAAGATCTCGGAGAAAACCCACGCAGTCACAGGAAGAACCTACAAGCTCTGTGCAGACAGCACCCGCAGTCAGGATTGAACCCGGGTCTCTGGCGCTGTAAGGCAGTAGCTCTACCGCCGCGCCACAGTGCCATCCACATGGAGCTGAACTTGCCACTTTTAGCCCAGCGGTAACAGTACTACAAATGAGTCAAAGCTTACTCTAATTGTTTGAAATGAAACAGAAAGCATTGGAAAGATGAAAGACTCTTCCCGAGAACCTGAAATATTAACTCTGTACAACAGATGCTGCTTGATCTACTGAGTGGTTTCCAGCATTTTCTGTTTTCATTTCAGATTTTCAGCATCTGCAGTTTTTTAAATTTTTACTGAATTGCTTGATCTTTAAAGTAAATTCTTGTGGTAAATCTCTCTTGAACTTTATAACACCTTTAATGCCACAAAAACCTTCCAATGAAAGGGACAACAAATAGGCTTCACGATCACAGGTATGAAATCCATCCCAAGTCACACTGGAGATTGCGAAGGATAAAAAGGAAAATCTTTATTTTTGCAGAAACTGCTGTGGCAATATCGATTTGAAAGCATTGCAAACTCATCCTTCAATCGGAACAACAGAAATGCCCACATATTAAAATATTTTAAATGGGATCTAAAAATGACAGCGCAATTTGTGGAAAGCTTATGTAAACATTCTGGGGAATTTTAAAACGTCTAGAGACATTGGAAAGATTAAGGTTAGTTATTAATGAATCGTTGATTGGTTTGTAATAATTAAATATGGACATTTCCTCAAGCAATCAAATTTATGTGAGATTATTCTAGCAGATCAGATTTAAGTATTATATATTACTCCATACATCAGCAACATTTATCATCTGTCTAAGAACATATTTAAGTACATTGTGGTGGTAAGGTTATCAGTCTGAAGAAGGAACCTGACCCGCAATTCAATCAGTCCATTTCCCACCACAGATGCTGCCTGTGTTCCTCCAGCAGTTTGTATTTTGCTGAAGATCTCAGCGTCTACGGATTCTTTTGTCTTCAAGTGCAAGGCCATAATAGGATTTGAAAACCAAGTGTTAATTCATTAAAAAATGATTTTAATATGACAGAATGATTGAAGTTCAAGAGAGTTTGTTTGGTTACTCTAGTGTTTAAAATGATCTTCCATTAAAATGAAATAGCACTGGTTCACATTAGGATTTCTGTAAACTTGCTCTTGTCTTACAACTTCCCAGTTGCAATAATCCCATCATTGGATTTAAGCCTTATCTGTCCTGTCACATTCCATTTGATATAATGGATATTATCATGGATCCGAGGCCTACAGGCAAAAGGATCAGATGTCCTCATTTGTAGTAATTGCCAAATACAAGCAATACACGATATTTATGAGAATAACGAATTCCTATTGTGTCTTTACCATAGCAAAACATCTCAAGGTACTTTAGAGAAGTGAAGCCAGACAAGAAATCACAACCAACTAAAAGATGAGCTGTTAGATCAGGTGTTTTATTTACCAAGGAAGGTTTAAACAGCTTCTTAAACGGGGAACAGTTAGAGAAGATTTGGAAAAGATATTCAAAAACGAAGGGTTAAATGGTTTAAAGCACAAATGTAAAGACCAAGGAGGATGCACTGAGGTGGTAGTTGGTAGAATGTGGGGTTCTTCCTAGGTGTAGAGCTTTTGGAAAGTGTCAATGTTGTCAAGTCAAGTCAAGTCAATTTTATTTGTATAGCACATTTAAAAACAACCCACGTTGACCAAAGTGCTGTACATTTGATTAGGTTCCAATAGAAAAAAAAATGAAAACATACAGTAGCACGCAAACAGTTCACAGCGCCTCCTCAATGAGCCTCAAACGCTAGGGAGTAGAAATATGTTTTGAGCCTGGACTTAAAGGAGTCGATGGAGGGGGCAGTTCTGATGGGGAGAGGGATGCTGTTCCACAGTCTAGGAATTTAAACATAGCAATGAAAAATGTACTCATAATTATTTTGACTAGAACCCATGTGGATTGGAGGTTGAAGGGATGATGATTGAGTTGTGGCACCATGTGAATGGGGTCATGTTTCTGGGAAGGTGCAGACAGAAGGCATGAAAAGTGCATGGAATGTGCAAGTCAATAATAAATGCCAATAATCAATACTGGCCAATTGGAGACAGAGGCTAAACATTACTGTAAGGCCACGTGAAATTGGGTATTGTTTTATGTTTTATGAGGAACTTCACATTTAACCGATTTAGATCTAAACATTGTTCCCTGAAAATTTCCTTAATCAGTTGAATCCTTCTTTTGAATTATATTTGCCTAATTCACATGTGCCTTATTAAAATTGCCTTGAAATCTTTAAGGTATTTACTCCAACCTGCAGCGCAGGTTTTATATTCCAAATGAAGGTGTAAGCAGGCATTATTTTTCACAACATCTATGAGATAATGAGATAGTTACAATTGGGGGGAATTGCACGTATTTCACACTGTCCCACGTCCCTGTTCCTAATTATTTCTGCTTGTTTTACATTGGCTTTCATGCACAGTGCAATTCTCGGGAAATTTGGGTAGAAATTCATGTTGGCAAAGGTTGGCAAACACCTCAAGTTAAATTTTGATAACTTCTGGCTGGGTGTGAGCTAAGAAATTCTGAGACATCATCTCGCTTTTGAAGAACGAGTGTGGTTTCTTCAGGGTGGATTTAGCAGTTATTTGAACTGTAGAGCCTAGAAATGATGTAGCAATTGCAGGCTGAGTCAATATCCTTCCCCTTGGAGGGACACTCCTGCCAATATAATCTCACATATCCCATTTGATCCTTCCAGTTTTAGATATGTTATTTCTTCAGCTGAAAACACATTAAATTCCATTGAAAATACTCTAATTACTACTATCTCCATGGAAACTATGGCCCACATGATCTGTGATGTCCATTATCAAGGAGGCACTGAGACAAGGCCTCTGCTATCTGCTCTAGTAGAAGTCAGGTCAATCCTCTAGCATGCTTATTCCAGTCCAGAGGCTGTGTTGGAAGGAACAGCAGATGCTGGTTTAAACCGAAGATAGACACAAAAATGTGGAGTAACTCAGCGGGTCAGACAGGCAGTTAGAAAAGGTAGGTTCCCTTTGCCCTGACTCGCAATCTGAAGAAGGGACTCAACCCGAAATGTCACCTCCTCCTTTTCTCCAGAGATGCAGCCTGACCCGCTGAGTTACTCCAGCTTTTAGTGCCTACTCCAGAGGCTTCTACCCAATAATCAATTAGTATATTACACATTATGCACACATGCAACCAAGAGCATAATAGATATCTGCTCAATATTTGCCTAAAAAGCCATCACGTTTCACAATAATTTCCCTGCATGAACTTAGGAAATTCAAACAACAGTGCTAACACAGCACAATCCACCTGGTATTCCGTCCCTGCCCCCATTTAATGTTTGAGCACAAAGAACACACTCTCATATCGATACATTTTACTGTCCCGTTGGACTTCCTCTCTGGCCAATTTGCACTTGGTTTCTGACCAGAGGAGTAAAGAACCCCTTCATCCCTTCCACATGATCACTGCACCTCTGTTACCTGCAATGCAATATCTCTTTACTGCAGACATGGTGGAATGGAATGGAATACTTTATTGTCACATGTGACAAGGCACAGTTGAAATTCTTTGCTTGCATACCTAAGGTGTACAACCATTTAGCATATTGCACATTATGCACGCATGCAACCAAGAGCACGGCAGATATCTGCACAATATTTGCCCAAAAAGGACACGCTGCGATGCCTGCCAGTCATGATAAGGGATGTATGGTCTGCCCATGACGGAAATATAGGACTCGTTCCTCATTTTCCTTGTTCCCAGTAGCAGCCTGATGAGGAGGAAATGCCAACTGTATACAGTATGGAAAGGGAGAGATACAATTCCCCATTTTCTTCCCTTCCCCTGATTTGAGATTTATCCAGAAAACCTCTCTGACCACCTTTCATCCGAATGTATAGGACTGTTGACTCTCCTGGCATTGTGAATTTTTTGTTTACAGTGCCATGCTGAAGAGTTAACAAATTAGTGGGATACAATAAAATAGCAGTTTTAATGTATTGCACATGTTCACAATAAACTGAGTGTGCATGTGGTTTTGAAATTAACTGCATAGGTCATTTTCTAATCCATGATTACCATTTTGAGAAGAGGATTAAAATGTTGCAAATCTGTCTGCCTGTTTTTAGTTCCACGAAGGAGAAAATAAAATGACATCTGTCCACATGGATTTTGAAGTGTCGGTATTACAGAAGGTTGCCAATAACAGTGGTGGGTTTGAAGATTACTTCAGGTGCAATCAAAATCTCATTATCTCACTTGCAGTCTTTTTCACCATAATGTGCTGTGAATTTTTATGCTTACAATAAAATATGCTTTGTATTCCATATGCATTATAGGGCTTTGCTTTAGACCCGCTCCCTGTATAATTTTCCAGCTAGCATGTGTGCATGTTTTAGCAGGAGCCAGTGCACATTGGGAGACACAGGTCAAATTACGATGCATTCTCAATAACCAGGTGGTGCAGCGGTAGAATTGCCGCCTTACAGCGCCGGAGACCCATGTTCCATCCTGGCTGCCGTGCTTACCTGCACGGAGTTTGTACGGTCTCCTCGTGACCGCATGGGTTTTCTCTGAGAACTTTGTTTCCTCTCACACTTCAAAGACCGTACAGGTTTGTAGGTTAATTGGCTTGGCATAAATGTAAAAATTGACTAGTGTCAATGTGCAGGGGTCGCTGGTCGGTGTGGACTCGGTGGGCCGAAGGGCCTGTTTTTGTGCCGGATATCTAAACTAAACTAAACTAAACTAAACTAAATATCACACTTGAGATTTTCCTCTGTTGCAATATACCAGCTGCCACAAAACAATGATAGGAAATACTGTACTGTTACACATATGTTTTAGTTTTAGTTTTAGAGACACAGCAGGGGAAACTGCCCCTTCAGCCCATCGAGTGTTGCATGCAGTTCCATTACCTGTAAGAGGTGGAGGCTGTGGAGAGGGTGTGGAGAATGTCTATCAGAATGCTGCCTGGATTAGAGGGTTTCAGCTACAGGGGGAGGAGGTTGGATAGACTTGCATTGTTTTCTCTGGTATGTTGGAGGTTGAGAGGAGAATTATATAGAAGTTTATAAAATTATGGGGGACACTGATAGGATAGATAGAACCTTTTCACGGGCCCCCAGTTTTCATGCTCGCAATGCGCACCAGAATCCCAGTGCCCACCCTCCCTTTAGCTCGTGTGACTCCTTGTCCCTTTAACATATCAGGACTTCCCTCATTCCATCGAACATTCCAGCACCCTTGTTCCCTTGGTCCACTTGGCTCCAGTTTCCCCCCCCGCTCCCTTTAAATGTACTCAGTTTACTGGAAAGCTTATTATACCACTGTGTAAGATCTTTTCAAAAAAATAATTAAATAAGCAGGATTCTTAGTTGTAATAAAATCCTGTAATCTGGAAAACCTGTCAGTCTGGCACCTCTACAATCCCAAACATGTCAGATCTATAAGTTTTTTTGATTTTCTTTTCCACACATATTTCTTTTGCTGTGGACTAGCCAATGCACATAACCTTTATATCCTGGAAACCTACATAGATGGCCAACAAATGATGGTGTTTTATTTTCTTTTCCACATGTATCTTTCAAAGGACGATAATAGTTTTAAACACATCTGCAGCAGAAGATGCAGTCCAAAAACAGTTTGTTGTTGATTAGCAGTGGTTTCATGTTCTTCATAACATTGCAGGAATTTCAAGGCATGCGTCCTTCCCTATGAACCTTTGCGTAGGAAGAAAGCTTATAATGCAAGGATTATTATCCACAAACATGTTTTTTCAAGGCAATCTTCAGTGCACTAAATATTAAACAAGTGCAGGCTTTTCTCATGCAGTGACTGTATTGCTCAGCAGAAATACTGCACTGAATAAAAAGCAGTCACCAATTTGAATTCTGATATTCTGCGATAAGATCCAAGAGAAGGCTGCCAAAGGAATGCTCAGTTTCACATGCAGAATCATTATAAGACCATCAGCTGCACTGTGTGGCTAGAGATCCCAAAGAGCCACGTGGCTGGTAATTTCAGTAGTCTTTGGAAACCACATGGGTGACAACTAGGGTTGGCAACTGTCCCGTATTAGCCGGGACATCCCGTATAGTGGGCTAAATTGATTTGTCCCATATTAGGCCCGGACACTGTAGGCCCGGACACTGTAGGCCCGGACAGTGTAGGCCCGGACAGTGTAGGCCCGGACAGTGTAGGCCCGGACACTGTAGGCCCGGACAGTGTAGGCCCGGACAGTGTAGGCCCGGACACTATAGGCCCGGACAGTGTCGGCCCGGGCGCTGCCTGACGGAGGTTGCGTAGCAACTAGCCTCCCGGCCCGGACGGCCGTCATTGGTGGAGCGGGAGCACGTGGCCGCTGGCTGGGTGAGGTCACGTGGGGCGCGGGGCGGTGACGTCACCTTTTGTCCCTTATTTGGGAGTGAGAAAGTTGTCAAGCCTAGTGACATCGCATGACGGGAGATCCTAGACCAGTATAAATAAGTTCTACCATGTTGGGTCCGAGTGAAGAACAAGGTTCAGTTTGATCACAGGTGTGGGTGAGTGAGGCCTGGAGCTGCGGGTGAGGCAGAGTGAGCACCAGCAGAGAGGTGATAAAGTAAAGTTGAGGACCATTGCAGGTCTGAGAGAGTGAGGGGAGGAGCTGCAGGAGAGTCAGTGTGAGGGCAGATATTAAAAGACCTGATATTTTTAGTTTTATGCATAAATCACATTCTATCTTTGTATCTTTGATATTTTTAGAACGAAGTTGCAAATACTGCAAGAGGTGTTATCTGTTTTTAAAACAGTATCTGTTGACGATCCAGGACATGCTGCAGCACAAGGGGTTATCGATCAGCTTCTTGTGCTAATTCATGTGGTCATTCCTGGTAGAATCCATAATTAATAAAAATGGCCTTGCAGCAGTGAAATATTTATTCAGATTTCTCTTAAGGATGCAGTGGTCTCTTATTCAGCCTCTGCTGGTGGCACAGCAATACATCTTCCAAAACATTTTTTGGTAATGCTACTTCTGGCAACATCTATCCTTAGTTTAGTTTAGTTTAGTTTAGAGATACAGCATTGAAACAGGCCCTTCAGCCCACCGAGTCCGCACCGACCCCGCACATGAATGCTATCCTTCATACTAGGGACAATTTTACATTTACACCAAGCCAATGAACCTATAAACCTGGACGTCTTTGGAGTGTGGGAGGAAACCGAAGATCTTGGAGAAAACCCATGCTGGTCACGGGGAGAACGTACAAACTCCGTACAGACAGCACCCGCACTCAGGATCGAACCCGGGCCTCTGATGCTGTAAGGCAGTAGATCTACGGCTACGCCACCTCACTCTCATTAAGTTGGTAACTTGCTTGTCAATGATTCTCGAGCCTGAAGAAATCCTTTCACAATCCACGCATCGTAACAGTTCAGGATTGGTTAAGCTCTTTTCATTCTGCTTGCCTTCTTTTTCTCTGCTCCAATGGAAATAACATTTACCGCTCGCGTTTCTCCTCAGCTTTTAACTATTTCATCCTTGGTAATAATTGAAAAATATTAGTCTTCATTTCATGTCGTGCAGTAGACATTTTGTACAATAAGTAGCAGATTCGCCTTCAGGTCTCAATCAAGGAGCTAAGCATATTGTTGGGTCATAAAATCATTGAGTCACACAGCATGGAAACAGGCCCTTAGGCTCAACTCATCCATGCCGACCAGATTTGGCAGCTAGGCCCATTTGTCTGCATTTGGCCCATCTCCCTCTAAACCTTTCCAATCCATGTACCCGCTTAAATGTATTTTAAACATCACCATTGTTCCTGGTTCCCCAGCTTCCTCTGATGGATCATTACATGTGCACGCCACTCGATGCGTGAAGAATTTGCCTCTCAGGTCTCTTTTAAATCTTTACCCTCTCACTTTAAACCTTTGCCCTCTCGTTCTGAACTCCTCTACTCTGGGAAAAGACTGAGACCATTTACCTGACACTTCTGTAAGGTGATATCTTGTGATCCTCCATCAATGTTCCAAGCTAGACGAAAATCTTAGAAATTATAGATGCAGAAGAGTTTATAAAAGACTTGCCTCCAGGTGAATTACTAGCTGTAAATTTTAATGGAAACATGAAAGTGAAGACCAGGCACCTTCAGGGAAATCTGTCCTTGTGATGAGATGACCAACGTGTATTGGATTTACCTTTGCATCTTTTGAAGAAGAGACATTTTCTGAATAGCACATCTTCTGAGATAAAGATGCCTGGTGCTTAAAAAAGATATTGGAGACACACTGCCTCCCAAAAGAACAGAAACATTGGGGACGGTCTTCCACATGGGATTCCTGCACACCATCAACTTACCAGTCCTGAATACCATTTTGCTTGACTTAGACTTGTCATTCTATGTCTATTTCATTTAGCAACATGCAAGTTATGATTTTAACTAACAGCTTCACCATCGGTGTAATTCCAAGACAGTCTGGGGTCAAGCGAAGTTTGGTCATTACACTCATCCTAGTTGCATGTTTCCACCTCACCTTCAACACGCTTGCAGCTGGATTGAAGTCATCAACAGAAGGAGCAGGAAACTGCTCAGTCTTATTCAATTTGCAAATTAATTATAAATGTGTCTGTTTTACATAAATAAAAAACAATGTGAGAAAGCAGTCAATGCAAGTGCAAGAACAACATTGAAAAGGCATCTGTACAGGTACCGCCTGATATTTAACTGAGGTTTAGTTTAGTTTAGTGATACAGCGCGGAAACAGGCCCCTCGGCCCACCGAGTCCGCACCGACCAGTGATCCCCGCACACTAGGATTGAGATGAGGAAAACTTTTTCACCCAGAGAGTTGTGAATCTGTGGAATACTCCGCCACAGAAGGCAATTCACTGGATGTTTTCAAGAGTGAGTTAGATTTAGCTCTTAGGGTTTAAGGAATCAATGGATATGGGGAAACAGCAGGAACGGGGTACTGATTTTAGATGATCAGCCTTAATCATATTGAATGGCGGTGCTAGCTCGAAGGGTCGAATGGCCTACTCCTGCATCTATTTTTCTATGTTTCTATGTTCTATGTTTCCAACACTATCCTACACACACTAGGGACAATTTAAATCGAAGTTCTCAGCGAAAACGCACACGGTCACAGGTAGTACGTACAAACTCCGTACAGACAGCACCCGCAGTCGGGATCGAACTGATCCCATGGAAAATATTACTCCCTGAAAAGTATGCAACATATTTTCTCATTGTTTTTGAATAGTGACATTATTTCTAAATTTATTGCACAGTACAAAAAGATGGACGATTACAAACAATTTGAAAGAAATCATTTTGAATACTACTGAAAGCATCAAATAACAACAATAAATGCCAAATATATGTGGATAAGATTCTACCATTTAAGCTGGAACACTCTACTCATTCCTTACTGCCTTTGTAAACCGAGAGGAATGTTTTTGACTGCTTAAGTGGTATTGAATGTTGAAGGATTCTATTGTCACTCTGTCAAAATGTAAATCATTCTTAGATAAGAACAATCATCATATTTTTTTCTGCTCTAAAACAAAATTCTAAAGGGCTTCCTTGTATCGGCAGCCATGCTTTACGGGTTTATTCCGAGAGAAAGTGCTAAAAGCACTGTGTATGCTATCTTGCACAACAAACCAGCGAACGTGGCCTGACTTCCCCTGCAAATATTAACCTGCTGTCTTCCAGTGTTTGCATTCTATTAGCGCTTGGAGCGATTCCTTCAACGCCATGGACACGGGACTTAAATCCTCTGTGATTTAAATTAGTTATTTAAATGGTAGCTTAAAGTAAAAGATATTAAATTGGTCCATCTTGAGATATACTTTCAAACATGGTCCTACTATATTATGTATTGTAAATGAAAGTTGATGTTCTGTGGTGAAAGAATGAGATGGCATTCGCCTCACAAATACTTTCATCGAGGTGCAGAATTGTTACAGCAAGCGCAGTGATCACTCAATCCATTGAACACATCCCAGCATCTTTTTAAAAAAAGCATTAGACCCATTCATCAGCTGCTTCCCCAAAATGGCAGCATGTTTTTCATTCCGGCCGGCACTTGCCTTATCTCCTTTAATTTGTCAAGATGGAATCGGGTTTGAAAATGAGTGTTCTGCGCTTCAGAATTCAGAATCAGAATTCAGAATCAGAATTACCTTTATTTGTCATCAAAAAAATAAGTCTTTTGGACGAGATTTCGTCACCCACAGTCCAACAATAAGAGCAATAAAATAAGCAAATTACACAACCCCAACCAACACAAAACACACAACAACAAAAAAGAAACATCCATCACAGTGAGTCTCCTCCAGTCCCCTCCTCACTGTGATGGAAGGCCAGAGTGTTCATTTACAGAACACTAATATTTGTTCTCATTCCACCTTTGGATCAATTGCAAATCATCTTAAAAATCATCGTCCTGTTTCTTGGCCCTTCTAGTAATGGTTAATAGTTTTCTTCAAACATTACTCCCTTCTTTTCATGATTTTGCACACTCAGCTCAAAACATCTGCAGTCTGAGGAGAAGAGTTTCGGCTTCTCCAGTCAAGTCCATCTTTGTCACTGGTTCCACTTGAATAAATCTTTTCACCACCTCCTCCAAAGCCTTCGCAACTTTCTTATAGTGTAGTGCCCAGAATTGGGCACAATACACCTGACATGGCCAAAAAACTGTTTCATACAGGTTCAACAAGGCGGCCTCCTGTACATCAGCGAGACCAGGCGTAGTCTTGGCAACCATTTCACCAAACGCTTGCACTCGACCCATCAAAACCAATGGTATGAACAATGAATTCTCCAATTTGGGGTAACCAAGCTACAAACAGCCTGTCCTCCCCTTCCCCCTTCCCTGAGGGAAGACTCGCTCATTTCACACCTTTCTCCTCCCCTTCCATCTATATTCCTACCTTTGGCTTCACAATTAATACCTCTTATCTCATACTTTGGGTCTTTTCAAATCTGGCCTTTGTCCAATCACCTATGTTTCACCCCCCCCCCCCCCCCCCGCTTGCATCCAACTATTACTCACCACCCCTCCTACCCCTCCTCTCTCAAAGGTTCCCCTCCCCTCCCACACAAACAACAGCCTGAAGAAGTGTCCTGACTAGAAACATCACCTATCCATGTTCTCCTTGACACGCTGAGTTACTCCAGCACTTTGTGTCTTTTTAAGTAAACCCACATCTGCCGTTTCTTGTGTCAACCTATCTTCCTTGTTTCTGTACTTTATGATTTATTTATAAAGCCTGGGATCTATTTAAAAAAAATCTTTTTCTCCATCTACCATGTCAGCATGAAAAATCTGCAGACATACACCAATCAACCAAAACATTATGACCACTGACAGGTGAAGTGAATAACATTGATTATCTTGTTACAATGGGACCTGTCTTGGGGTGGGATATATTAGGCAGAGAGTGAACAGTCAATTCTTGAAGTTGATGTGTTGGATGCAGGAGGAATGGGCAGGAGTAAAGACCTGAGCGACTTTGACAAGGGGCAAATTGTTATGGCCAGATGACTGGGTCAGAGCATCTCTGAAACGGCAAGGCTTGTGGGGTGCTCCCAGTCAGCAGTGGTGAGTACCTACCGACAGTGGTCCGAGGAGGGACAAACCACAAACCGGTGACAGGGTGTTGGGCGCCCAAGGCTCATCGATGCACGAGGGCAACAAAGGCTATCCTGCCTGGTCCGAACCGACAGAAGGTCTACTGTGGCACGTCACAGAAAATTTTAATGGTGGTCACGGGAGGAATGTGACATAATGCACAGTGCATCGCACCTTGCTGCGTATGCACACGGAGGACGAACAGCATATTAGGCAGGTGGTCATAATGTTTTGGCTCATCAGGTCATAATGTTTTGGCTGATCGGTGTATACACCCAGGTCTCCCTGATGGAATAGTGTTTTTTATATTATATTACTTTCCTTGTTCATTCCTGTGGAATAAGACTTTGTGCCTGTCAGCAATAAATTTCCTCTGCCATGTATCTACCCAGTGGATCTATCCGCTGTCTTGTGTCCTCTGGACATCATCATCAATCTTGTGCCTTATATTCCCCAGGCCATGATGTTAGTATGAATAGAGAAAAGCAGGGCTTCAATAATAATCCTTGGAGGATACCACTGGGTACATTCCTCCAGCCTGGGAAACAATCCTTCACTGGCATTTCCTGTCCCATAGCCAACGTTTATTATCTGGCACAGTCAAACTTCTGATGAACGTTCATACAGTATACATCACAGTCATCACATCACCCTCAGGAATCCATTGCCTCTTTGGCATTGAGAACCATTCTCTCCTGCACTTCAATGACGGAGTCAAAGATGACTTGAAGTTCAGTCTCCCATGTGTTCAGACGCAAATGTTGCCCCCTTCTGAAAATCAGTGACTGGGGTTGGTGCAGTCTAGTGGTTCCGGAGAGATGACAAAGACCGAACAGTTGCCTTGCTCATTCTATTGATAACTTCATTGCAGCTGCAAGCTTGAGGGAAGTGAGATGCAACATGCAGTAAGGAAGAACGAGAAGAGGGAGAACAATGAACCAACTTCACTTGAACTCAGAATGCCTTGGAATTGCATCCGTGGTGGACATGTTGGTTAGGATCATCGCTAAAATTGTCGACATGCAGCAGACAGAATGATAATAAACTTCTGAGCACAGCCAAATGGTGCTCTGGACTGGTTGGTTGATGTGTGCAAGAGTCTCATGTGGAAGACCTTGTTCCCAATGTTTCTGCTCAGTTGGATGGCAGTGTTTCTGCAATGCATTTTTACAGCATCAGGCAGTTAAATCTCTGAAGATGAGCTAAACATAAAATGTCACTCTTTCAAAAGATCCAAACCCCCAGATCCAATGCACATTGTCATCTCATCACAGCAACAGGTTTCCCTCAAAGTGGGAATACCTTTCAATCTCAGGTTTCCATAAAAAATGCACGTAGTAATTCACGTGAAGGCACATTTTTAGTAATTGTTTTTGCCTCCACAAGTTCCAAGATTTTCGTCTAGCCTGTTACATTGATGGAGGATCACAAGGTGTGCCAATATAGAGGTATACATAATCATGAGAGCACAGATAAGGTGAATGGTAGCAGTCTTTTTCCCAGGGTAGAGAGAGTAATCATGAACCAGAGTGCAAAAATGGCACATAGATATTCATGCAGTGGATGGATATCGATGGTGCAGGCAGAGGAGATTCATTGAACTAAGCAACATGTTTGGCATGGACATTGTGGGCTGAAGGGCCTTTTCCTGTGATGTACTATGAGGTTCTATGTTCTAGATTGTTATAAAAGACGGCAGTTGCTCTCTTTTCTGGTATGGGTGGAAGAGTGTAGCTTATATCTAACCCTGCTTGGCACTTGCTCACATAATGGGCAAAAAGCAGCTCCTGATGTGCTAATGTACAGTGCATTCAGAAAGTATTCAGACCCCTTCACTTTTCCACATTTTGTTATGTTACAGCCTTATTTTAAAATGGATTAAATTCTTTTTTTATCATCAATCTACACACAATATCCCACAATAAAAATGTGAAAACAGATGTTTAGAAATGTTTGCAAAGTAATTAAAAATAAATAATGAAATATCACATTTACATAAGTATTCAGACCCTTTGCCCAGTTTGGCCGGGCGGCCAGCTCTATGAAGATTCCTGGCCATTCCGAAGTTCTTCCATTTAAGAATGACAGAGGCCACTATGCTATTCGGGACCTGCAATGCTGCAGAAATTGTTTTATACCCTTCCCCACAATCCCATCTCGGAGGTCTACGGACAATTCCTTCATCTTCATGGCTTAGTTTATGCTCTGACATGCACTGTCAACTGTGGAACCTTATATAGACAGATGTGTGCCTTTCCAAATCATGGCCAATCAATTTAATTTACCACTGGTGGACTCCAGTCAAGTTGTAGAAACATCTCACGGATAATCAATGGAAACAGGATGAACATAAGCTCAATTTTGAGTGTCATAGCAAAGGGTCTGAATACTTATGTAAATGTGATATTTCGGTTATCTCTTTTTAATTACTTTGCAAAAGTTTCTAAACACTCGTTTTTGCTTAATAAGGCTGTAACGTAACAAAATGTGGAAAAGTGAATGAGTCTGAATACTTTCTGAATGCACTGTATGTTGAGAAAGATAAATGCTGGATCAAGAATCTCCCACTTTCCTGGATTATCAACTTCACCAGTATGACTGGCACCATAAAGAGAGCAACAGCTATTGCCACTACCATGACAACAATCAATGTGTCAAAAGTGCTCCCATTGAAATTGAAAGAGGGCATCATTGTAAGGCACTTGGCACAGAAGCATAACATCAGCATTTATTTGGAGAGTTAAGACTGTTCTGATGTAGACCATTGTTCAAAATAAAGTGCTTCAAACAGCAATGAATCGAATTGCACGTTAGTCTTTTCTCGCTCTGCGCACCATCTGAAAAAACATGATCAAGAGGATATGAAAGTTCATAGCCAAGAAATTGAATGTCACTCTCTTTTGTGAAGTTAGATATGTGTTAAGGGAAGCATTAATGCGCATGCATATTCGCCAAAACGTTAGCAACATTGAACAAAAATACTTGACATGCAGATGTCACAAAGATACCTTCACTGAAGTGGACCTGTGCTGTCATAGAGTCAGAGTCATGCACTGTGGAAGCAGGCCCTTTGGCCCAACTTGCCCATGCCGACAAACATCCCCATCTTCACTAATCCCACCTGCCTGCATTTGGCCCATATCCCTCTAAACCTACCTATCCATGTACCTGCCTCAACTACCTCCTCCGGCAGCTCGTTCCACATACCTCCCACCCTTTGTGTAAAAAAGTTGCCCCCTCAGGTAACTGAAATACATCTTCTCCCCTCACCTTAAACCTATGTCATTTGGTTCTTAATTCTCCTACCCTGGGTAAAGTTTACCCTATCTATTCCTTTCATGATCTTATACACCTTTATAACATTACCCCTCATCATCCTGTGCTCCAAGGAATAAAGTCCTAGCCTGCTCAACCTCCCCCTATAGCTTAGGCCCACGAGTCCTTGCAAAATCTTTGTAAATCTTCTCTGCACACTTTCCAACTTAAAAACATAATTCCGACAAAAGGGTGACCAAAACTGAACATAATACTTAAAATGTAGCCTCAGCAATGTCTTGTATAATTGTAATGACCACCCAACTTCTATAAAAAATACTCTGACTGATGAACACCAATATGCCAAAAACCTTCTTGACCATCCTGTGACGCTACTTTCAAGGATCTATGTACCTGCACTCCTACATCCCTCTGCTCTACAACACTCCCAAGAGTTCTGCCATTCATGGTCTAGGTCCTGCCCTGGTTAGACTTACCAAAATGCAACACCTCGCACTTCTCTGTATTAAACTCCATCAACCTTTCCTTAGCTTGCAGCTGCTGTGTCATGGCCATGCTGATTGCCGAGAAGCACATTAGCTGAAGGATGCAAGGTTCCTCATCGAGATTCATCCCAAACAGCCGCGGAACCAATCTATGAGCTATTTAACCTCACTCAACACGTAAATTTTCCCACCCATAACCGTGGGCACATTCTGGACCTTGTCTGCTCCACTGGACTAAATCTACATCACCTCTCTGGCTCCGACCCCACCCTCTCTGATCACTTAGCCATCACAATGTCTGTCAACATTCTCACCCCAGCTCCAAAGCAAAAACGCAAAATAAACTTCCGCAAGCTGAACTCTGTTTCACCAACCTCGCTCTCATCCTCCCTCTCTGAAATAATGTCCGCCTCTCCCTTCGTTGACCTCCACAGCCCCCCTGACCTCACTGACTACTACAACCGCACTCTCTCCTCCTGCCTCGACCAGCTTGCACCTATAAAAACCAAAACAGTTTCCTTCACCCACTCTGCTCCCTGGTTTACCCCTGAACTCCGCGTGATGAAAACTCATGCCCGCCAACTTGAAAGACTCCGCAACAAAACAGGTCTCACAATTCACTCCCAAGCCTACAAAGACCACATACAGCACTATAAAGATGCCCTCTCCCATGCCCACTCCACCTACTACTCTCAAATAATTCACTCTGGCTCCGGAAACCCAAAAACACTCTTCTCTACAATAAACAAACTCCTCAGCCCCCTGGACACCATCTCCCAATCATTCACAGTTGACAAATGCACCACTTTCCTTTCATTCTTCCAAAGCAAAATAGACAACATCAACAGCACCTTAACCACCAACGCACCTGCTCCCCCTCAAACCACCTCCCCCCCCTTATCCTGTCAGCCCCTGCCTCAGTTCTCCCCAATCTCCACCACCGACCTCTCTGACCTCTTCACAGGAATAAAAACTGCCACCTGCTCTCTGGACCCCATCCCCTCCAGCTTTGTCAAGGCCTGCCTTCCTGCTCTCTCTCCACTTATCACTGCAACAATAAACTCCTCCCTGTCCACTGGCATCGTCCCGCCATCCCTCAAAATCGCTGCTGTCACCCCCATTCTGAAAAAACCTGGTCTAAACCCTGACACCCCAAACAACTTCAGACCAATCTCCAACCTACCCTTTCTGTCCAAAGTTTTGGAACACGTGCTGTAGCTTCCCAACTCAAATACCACCTCTCTACCAATAACCTGTATGAAACTTTCCAATCCGGATTCCGCTCAAACCACTGTACTGAAACTGCGCTCCTCAAAATCACAAACGACATTCTCCTCTCCTCCGACGCTGGCAACCTCAACATCCTCATCCTACTTGACCTCAGCGCCGCCTTTGACACCATAAATCACTCCATTCTCCTCACCCGACTTGAAACCTCCCTTAACATCACCGGCACAGCCCTATCCTGGTTCAAATCTTACCTCTCTGACAGACACCAGTTCATCTCCATTAACAACTGTAAATCCCCCACCGCTCCCCTCCCCCAAGGTGTCCCCCAAGGCTCAGTCCTTGGCCCCCTCCTCTTCATCCTCTACCTGTTCCCCCTTGGTCAATTAATCCGCCGTCATGGTCTCAACTTCCACTGCTTCGCCGATGATATCCAGCTCCTCATCTCCACCAAGTCAATCTCCCCCACCACACACTCTACACTGACAAACTGCATAACTGAAATAAAATCTTGGCTTCAATCAAACTTCCTCAAACTCAATTGCAACAAATCTGAAATCATCATCATTGGTCCAAAAACGCTCACCAAATCCACCCAAAACTTCATCCTCAACATTGATGGTCTCCCAGTATCCACCTCACCTCACATCCGGAATCTTGGAATCATCCTTGATCAAACCCTCTCCTTCGACAAACACATCAAACACATCACAAAGACAGCCTTCTTCCACCTCAAAAACATTGCCCGTCTCCGTCCATCCCTCTCCTCCACAGCTGCAGAAACCCTCATCCACGCCTTCATCACCTCCCGTCTGGACTACTGCAACAGCCTCCTCTATGGCGCACCCTCAAAAATCATCAATAAACTTCAATACATTCAAAACTCCGCTGCCCGTCTACTCTAAACACCTCGATCCGTGACCATATCACCCCCGTCCTTTATAAACTCCACTGGCTCCCCATCCCCCAGAGAATCCAGTACAAAATCCTCCTCATAACCTACAAAGCCCTCCATAACCTGGCCCCATCCTACCTGACCGACCTCCTCCACAGGCACACTCCCACCTGCACCCTCCGCTCTGCCGCTGCCAATCTCCTATCCCCCCACATCCGGACTAAACTCAGATCCTGGGGGGACAGGGCTTTCTCCATCGCTGCTCCCACCCTATGGAACTCACTACCCCAAACCGTTAGAGACTCCCCCACACTCACCACATTCAAAACATCGCTGAAGTCTCACCTGTTCAGTACTGCCTTCAACCACTGAAGGTCACCTCACCTTCTGTCTCCTTTCTCTGTTCATTTATTTATTTACTTATTTATCTATTTATTCATTTCCCTATGTTCTCAAAATCTCTGTAAAGCGTCTTTGAGTATATGAAAAGCGCTATATAAATAAAATGTATTATTATTATTATTATTATTCCCAAGGAAGCATATCTAGACAAACATTGTGCTGCTGGAAGATCATCGACTCTTTGAAGCACTTCCCTCTGGAAAGCGACTCCGGACTGTCAAAGCAGCCACAGCCAGACATAAAAACAGCTTTTTTTCCACGAGTAGTAGTTCTACTCAATAACCAAAGTCTGTAGTTTCTTTTTGGCTCTGGTTTATTTTCACCCGCATGTTTAGACCGTAATGTTGTATCCTTATTGTTTTGATATGTTTATGCTTTATTCTTAATTGTTAACTGTATGTTTGTGTTGTCATTTGTGAGCGGAGCACCAAGACACATTCCTTGTATATGCACATACTTGGCCAATAAACGTATTCATTCATTCATTCATTCATTCATTCATTCATTCATTCATTCATTCATTTAACTCAATAGCAATCCACGGTCATCTGATCTACAGGCCATTCCCAGGGACACATACTGAGACAAGTTTCATGCGAAGCTGGAGGGTCATCAGCTCAGTGAAGAACACACTTGGGTCTGCCTGAAACTTATTGGTCTTTCAGTACAATTAGATGTTCATAAGGGCTGGCACATTCCAAGTTGTAAGTGCATGCAAAGGGGTGCACTGAAGCTTGGTGCAGCTAACAAAAACACTTTGTGGAGAAGAATTGCAGTCTACGTGAACAGTGATTGTAGTCTCTTGGGAGAGTAGAGGGATGTAGGAGTGCAGGTACATAGTTCCTGAAAGTGGGTCACAGGTAGATAGGGTGGACAAATATGCTTTCAGCACATTGGCCTTCATTAGTCACAATATTGAGGAGAGAAATCGGGAGGTCATGTTGCAGTTATATAAGACATTGATGAGGCCACATTTTGAGTAATGTGTTCAATTTTGGTCACCATGTTAAAGGAAAGATGTTGTCAAGCTTGAAAAGGTGCAGAGGAAATTATGAGGATATTTAGGAAGGAACTGCAGATACTGGTTTACACCAAAGATAGACACAAAATGCTGTAGTAACTCAGCAGGACAGGCAGCATTTCTGGAGAGAAGAAATGGGTGATGTTTTGGGTCGAGACTTCAGTCTGAAGAAGGGTCATGACCCAAAACGTCACCCATTCCTTCTCTCTAGAGAGGCTGCCTGTCCCGCTGAGTTACTCCAGCATTTTGTGTCTATCTTTATGAGGATGTTGCCGATATTCATGGGCCTGAACTATAGGGAGAGGTGGAGCAGGCTGGGACTCTATTCCTTGGAGCGCAGGAGGAAGAGAGGTCACTCTAAGACTCTAAGGTCATGCTGCCTCTAAGCATTAAGGGGCTAATCCCTGTATAAAAGCCTTTCCAACACTTGAAGCTTGCATTGTCTTTTGTATTTCTTATATATATTTTGTATGGATAAAGTTTATTTGTGAATTTAGTTAAAGCATCACCCTTAAAATATCTCCCTTGTAGCCCCATTGTAGTGGCAGAAAAAGCAGCCAAGGAGAGGGGTGAAAATATGAGGAGGGTGTCACACACTCTCCCATGTTCCCAAGAATCGCCCACACGAAGAACTGGACCAGTTGATCCCCTGTGTCACAAATGGCCTCATCGAGCTGTGAGGTGTGGGCTGATCAAGCGGACAGTGTTTGCAGCATGCAGCTCACCACTGATGCATCAACACATCTTGTGATTAGTGAAGGAAGTGCCATTGTCTCCATAATGCTGGACGATGCTTCGTGCAAGACCTGGTGGTGGTGTGGAACAAGCTGTCAGGTGAGGTAGTTGAGGCTGGGACTATCCCAACGCTTAAGAAACAGTCCGACAGTTACATGGATAGGACAGGTTTGGAGGGATATGGGCAGGTGAGACGAGTGTAGCTGGGACATTTTGGCCGGTGCGGGCAAGTTGGGCTGAAGGGCCTGTTTCCACAATGTATCACTCTATGACTCCATGACTATACGACTCTTGGCAGTCACTTACGATTGCGCTTGCTTTCAACCAGAGTAAGTTACAGTCTGGTACGGGAACTGTTCTGCCCACAGCCACAAATCACTACAGAGAGGGGTGAAGACGGCACAGCACATCACTGGCAACTGTCTCCCGGCCATTCAGGACATTTTCTACCGGCGGTGCCTGCGGAAGGCACGCAGCATCATCAAGGACCACAGCCACCCAGCACGCAGGCTGTTCTCCTTGTTACCGTCAGGCAGACGATACAGGAGTATGGCTGTGCGTACCACCAGACTTAAGAACAGTTTCTACCATCAGGCTTCTGAACTCATAAACACATTTCAAATCAGATATGTTGATTATTTTTAATATTGTCTTTTTACCTATTTTCAATATTGTCTTTTTGCCTTACTAATGTCATTTTTAAAATCTTATTTATCCTTGGAATATTACTGCTGAGGTGACCCATGGTCTTGTCAAATACATTTCATTGTATCGTTGACCCTGTGCCAACCTACATATGACAAATAAAATTTATTATTATTATTATTATTAACATGTGAATCTACTGTAAGACATTGATGTGACAGTGCAGACCCTAATTTGGCCATCATACTTCCAATCTCTACATAATTTTTCCTGTTTTGATTTCTGAATGCCTACTGCAGGTCACAAATTTTACTTAAAACCCTAATTTTTACCAGCAATATGTCATGTGACATTTGGCATGTAATGACACCAGGCAAACATCCCTTCACTAAGCAGAATTGTCATGGAATTATCCAGGCCAATTTCCCATTGAGCAAGATTTTACATGGAAATAACCATTAACATCATCCATCCTGGAAAAAATTGCTTTTGTGTATGAGTTTTGCATATGAATGTGCACAAATGTGTCCAACTCCCAGGCACGAAAATGGCTCAAAAGGTATGTTATATTGGTGTCGTGTCATGGGCCAATACTCATTTTGTGCTCATTCTATTGCTACTAATCTTCATGGGATTCAAGACCAAACCAGTAGACAAAGTGATAGGAGCAGAATTAGGCCATTCGGCCCATCAAGTCTACTCAAAGGGGGCGTGGCTGTGTTCTGCAGCTGCGGCTCACCGGCAGTCTCTCTGTCTTTTTTTTTGTTTTTGTCTATTGTCATCGTTTAATGTACGTTTTGTTCTATTTTTAACTCTGTGTATGTGGGGGGGTGGTGGGGGGGTTGGGGGAAACCTTTTTTTCTAATCTCTTCCTCAACGGAGATGCGACCTTTACCGTGTCGTATCTCCGTTCGCGCTACGGCCTAAAATCGTGGAGTCGGCGGCCTCCAGCTGGGATCGACCGTGAAGACTCCGGTCGCAGGGCCTGGACTTACCATCTCGGAGGCTTCGGCCGTGGGCCCTGCAGACCGCAACATCGGGAGTTCGCAGGTCCCTGGCTGGGGACCGGTTTTTGGGAGCTCCAGCCGTAGCAGCTTCGACCGCCCCGAAGCGCGAGGTACGATCGACCCGCTCGCAGGCCCTTCATCACCCTGCGTGGCTCGGCCGCAGCACTTTCCATCGCCCGGTGGGGGCTCAGGACTTTCATCGGCCTGCTCGGCTCGGCCCTGGGACTTTCCATCGCCCGGTGGGGGCTTCAAAAAGTTGGGAGCCTCGATCACCTCGTGGCACCACGGGAAAAGAATGAGGAGGAGATAAGACTTTGCCTTCCATCACAGTGAGGGTGTGCCTAGAGCAATCACTGTGATGGCTGTTTGTGTAAAAATTGTATCTGTGTGTCCTGTGCTTTTTGTTGTCTACTGCCGGACCCTGACGTGAGAGGACGCTGGCGTTGTTTATTCGCCGCTTTTCCGTTAGGATAGTTTGTCTGTTTGTTTTTATGTTGATTGTTTTTGTAAAGCGCTTTGAGCACCCGATAAGGCACTATATAAAATAAATGAATTATTATTATTATTATTACTCTGCCATTCAATCGTGGCTGATCGATCTCTCCCTCCTAACCCCAACCTCCTGCCTTCTCCCCATAACCTCTGACACCCATACTAATCAAGAATCTATCTGTCTCTGTCTTAAATATGTCCACTGACCTTTCCTCCACAGCCTTCTGTGGCAAAGAATTCCACAGATTCACCATCCTCGGACTAAAAAAAAGTCCTTTAATTCTGAGGCTATGACCTCTGGTCCTAGACTCTCTCACTAGCAGAAACATCCTCCCCACATCCACTCTATCCAAGCCTTTCACTATTCTGTACGTTTCAATGCGGTCCCCCCTCATTCTTCTAAACTCCAGCGAGTACAGGCCCAGTGCCGTCAAACGCTAATTTTCTGGTTTTATTTCAGATTTGGAACTCTCATTGTTTGTCATATGCATTAATGATTTGGATTTGAATGGAGGAGGTATGTTTGCTAAGTTTGCAGATGACACAAAATTTGTTGGCTTGATAGTGAGGAGGATAGTCTTAGGCTACAGACTGATAATGATCAGCTGGTATATTGTTCAGACCAATGCTACATGGAATTTAAGGAGGGTCTGAAGGAGGGACCCAATGCACGTGAGATGCTCGCCTTCATTTACTGGATCACGGTGGCGCAGCGGTAGAGTTGCCGCCTTACAGCGAATGCAGCGCCAGAGACTCAGGTTCGATCCTGACTACGGGCGCCGTCTGTACGGAGTTTGTACGTTCTCCCCGTGACCTGCGTGGGTTTTCTCCGAGATCTTCGGTTTCCTCCCACACTCCAAAGATGTGCAGGTAGGTAGGTTAATTGGCTGGGCAAATGTAAAAATTGTCCCTAGTGGGTGTAGGATAGTGTTTGTGTGCGGGGATCGCTGGGCGGCGCGGACCCGGTGGGCCGAAGGGCCTGTTTCTGCGCTGTATCTCTAAATCTAAATCTAAATCTAAAATCGTACAATTTCATAAAACTGATTAGGCCACAGCTAGAGTATTATGTTTGGAGTTGTTTCAGTTATGAAGAGAGACCAGATGGATTTGTTTTGCTTGGTCAGAGACGTACAAATTTAAAGGAGATTAGACAAGGTAGATAGTGAGAAACCTTTGCTCATAATGGAGAAAGCTAAAGCGAGAAAGTATGGGTTTAAAGTGAGAAGTAAGAGGGTTAGAGGGCATTTTGGGATTTTTTTCACTCAGTCTGGTGGTAATCTAGCACTCACCGCCTGAGAAGGTGGTGGAGGCAGGTACTCTCATAGTATTTAAAATGGGCGGCACGGTGGCGCAGCGGTAGAGTTGCTGCCTTACAGCGAATGCAACGATCCTGACTACGGGTGATGTCTGTACGGAGTTCGATCCTGACTACGGGTGCTGTCTGTACGGAGTTTGTACGTTCTCTCCGTGACATGCGTGGATTTTCTCCGAGATCTTCGGTTTCCTCCCGCACTCCAATGATGTACAGGATTGTAGGTAAATTGGCTTGGTAAATATAAAAATTGTCCCTAGTGGGTATGGGATAGTGTTAATGTGCGGGGATCGCTGGTCGGCGTGGACCCGGTGGGCCGAAAGAGCCTGTTTCTGCGCTATATCTCTAAACTAAACAAATGATCTGGATGAGAAACATGGGAGAAATCTGGCAGAGTCGGGGGCAGGACAAAGCCTGGCAAGTCATATGTAGTTGCAGTTGATGAGGATTTTGGATCGCAAATGGGTGGAAAAAAGCTAGAGGTGGGAAGGAGACAGAAGAGAGACAAATGGGACAAATGGGACAAATGGAACAAAGGAACAAAGGAACAAAGGAACAAAGGAGGCAAAAGGGTATCAGATAAGGAGTGAAATGTAAAGTTAGAGAGAGGGATAGCAGTGGAAGGGATGAGGGGAGGAGGAGACTGGGGGGAAGGGGGGGCATGATAGTGGGAGAAATGATTGCACACCAGGGGGAAGGAGCAGCGGAAAGAGGGGGTGGGGGGGGGGGGGGCAAAGGAGGCAAGGAGGTGTAACCTAAAATTGGAGAATTCAATGTTCACTGCATTGGGTTGTAAGCTGCCAAAGTGGAATATGAGCTGCTATTCTTCCGAATAGTTTGTGCCCGCACTCTGACATTGGAGGGGGCTGAGGATAGAAAGGTCAGTATCGGAATGGGAAGAGGAATTAAAATCTTTGGCAACCGGGAGATCCAGCAGGCCTTGGCCGACGGACCACACGTTTTTGGTGAAACAGTTGCGTAATCGATGCCTGAATCGTGTTGATGTTTAGAAAGGCACACCGGGAGCACCGAATGCAACACATGACGTTAGAAGAGATGGGAGTGGACCGCTGCCTCACCTGGCGGGGGGCATGGACCCTGGATAGTTGTCAGGGAGAATGCGTAATGAATTACCAAAACTTAAAACTGTGGAGCATGTGCAACAAATGGGGTTAAGAATAGATTAATCCAGTAAAAATAAAGGAAGCATGACATATTTTTTTTAAGTGAAATGGTTTGTAACTTGGAGGAGAGGTTACTCCTGGTGCTTCTATACACCTGTAGTCTAGGTCTCCTCCATTGTCAGAGTGAGGCTAAATGAAAATTGGAGGAACAGCATCGCATATTTCGCTTGGGCAGATTACAGCCCAGTGGTATGAGTCTTGATTTCTCTAACTTCAAGTAGCCCCGTCATTCCCTCTCTCTCTATCCCTCCCCCATCCAAGTCGCACCAGCTTCTCACTTTCACCCAACAAACAGCTAACAATGGCCTGTTTCCTTTATCATCGTAACTTTTTTGGCATATCTTTAATTCATTGTTCTTTATGTCTCTTCATCATCGTCTATATCTCTCATTTCCCTTAACCCTAACCAGTCTGAAGAAGGGTCTCGAACCGAAACGTCACCCATTCCTTCTCTCTCGAGAGATGCTGCCTGTCCCGCTGAGTTACTCCAGCATTTTGTGTCTATCTTCGGTTTAAACCGGCATCTGCAGTTCCTTCCTGCACGTCTAGTTCCTCTTGTTGGTTTAGGTTGTGGTTTGGACACTGCTGTCAAGAGAGTTTGAGTGAGTTGCTGCAGTGTGTTTGATAGATGTTATGGGTAATATCTAGCAGATGTTATGGATAAAGAGTGGAACGGGTGAATATTTAATATAGTTGCTGATCATATCGGGGCGGCACGATGGTGCAGCGGTAGAGTTGCTGAATTACAGCGCTTGCAGCGCTAGAGACCCGGGTTCGATCCCGACAACGGCTGCTGTCTGTACGGAGTTTGTATGTTCTCCCCGTGACCGTGTGGGTTTTCTCCGAAATCTTCGGTTTCCTCGCACATTCTAAAGATGTAGGTTAATTGGCTTGGTGTATGTGTAAATTGTCCCTAGTGTGTGTAGGGCAGTGTTAATCACTGGTCGGTGTGGACTCGGTGGGCCGAAGGGCCTGTTTCCATGCTGTTTCTGTGAACTAAACTAAACTAAGTAAATATCAGCTTCTTTGTACTGGATGGTTGAACTTCCGCTTTGAAAGGACAGATTTCAGGCAGTGAGAGCCAGATCCTAACTCCATCTTGAATAAATAAATCCTTCCTCATTACTGAGGCCCAGCGGTAGAGTTGCTGCCTTACTGCGTCAGAGACCTGGGTTCAATCCCGACTGTGGGTGCTGTGTGTACAGAGTTTGCACGTTCGCTCCTTGACCGTATGTGTTTTCTCCAAGATCTTCAGTTTCCTCCCATGTTCCAAAGACGTACAGGTTTGTAGGTTAATTGGCTTGGTACAAGTGTAAATTGTCCCTAGTGTGTGTAGGATGGTGTTAATGTGTGGGGATCACTGGTCGGTGTGGACTCGGTGGGCCGAAGGGCCTGTCTCCAGGCTGTATATCTAAAGTAAACTGACAATTCTAAATCTGGGCATCCTGGTTCTTGAATCATCTGCTGACGGCCACGGCCTCCACTAATTAGTCAATCCAAACCTGCTGTCGGTTTAATAAATCTCCTCTCAATAGACAATAGACAATAGACAATAGGTGCAGGAGTAGGCCATTCAGCCCTTCGAGCCAGCACCGCCATTCAATGCGATCATGGCTGATCACTCTCAATCAGTACCCCGTTCCTGCCTTCTCCCCATACCCCCTCACTCCGCTATCCTTAAGAGCTCTATCCAGCTCTCTCTTGAAAGCATCCAACGAACTGGCCTCCACTGCCCTCTGAGGCAGAGAATTCCACACCTTCACCACTCTCTGACTGAAAAAGTTCTTCCTCATCTCCGTTCTAAATGGCCTACCCCTTATTCTCAAACTGTGGCCCCTTGTTCTGGACTCCCCCAACATTGGGAACATGTTATCTGCCTCTAATGTGTCCAATCCCCTAATTATCTTATATGTTTCAATAAGATCCCCCCTCATCCTTCTAAATTCCAGTGTATACAAGCCCAATCGCTCCAGCCTTTCAACATACGACAGTCCCGCCATTCCGGGAATTAACCTAGTGAACCTACGCTGCACGCCCTCCATAGCAAGAACATCCTTCCTCAAATTTGGAGACCAAAACTGCACACAGTACTCCAGGTGCGGTCTCACCAGGGCCCGGTACAACTGTAGAAGGACCTCTTTGCTCCTATACTCAACCCCTCTTGTTACGAAGGCCAACATTCCATTGGCTTTCTTCACTGCCTGCTGAACCTGCATGCTTCCTTTCATTGACTGATGCACTAGGACACCCAGATCTCGTTGAACTCCCCCTCCTCCTAACTTGACACCATTCAGATAATAATCTGCCTTTCTATTCTTACTTCCAAAGTGAATAACCTCACACTTATCTACATTAAACTGCATCTGCCATGTATCCGCCCACTCACACAACCTGTCCAAGTCACCCTGCAGCCTTATTGCATCTTCCTCACAATTCACACTACCCCCCAACTTAGTATCATCTGCAAATTTGCTAATGGTACTTTTAATCCCTTCGTCTAAGTCATTAATGTATATCGTAAATAGCTGGGGTCCCAGCACCGAACCTTGCGGTACCCCACTGGTCACTGCCTGCCATTCCGAAAGGGACCCATTTATCCCCACTCTTTGCTTTCTGTCTGTCAACCAATTCTCTATCCATGTCAGTACCCTACCCCCAATACCATGTGCCCTAATTTTGCCCACTAATCTCCTATGTGGGACCTTGTCGAAGGCTTTCTGAAAGTCGAGGTACACCACATCCACTGACTCTCCCTTGTCAATTTTCCTAGTTACATCCTCAAAAAATTCCAGTAGATTTGTCAAGCATGATTTCCCCTTCGTAAATCCATGCTGACTCGGAATGATCCCGTTACTGCTATCCAAATGCTCAGCAATTTCGTCTTTTATAATTGACTCCAGCATCTTCCCCACCACTGATGTCAGACTAACTGGTCTATAATTACCCGTTTTCTCTCTCCCTCCTTTCTTAAAAAGTGGGATAACATTTGCTATCCTCCAATCCACAGGAACTGATCCTGAATCTATAGAACATTGAAAAATGATCTCCAATGCTTCCACTATTTCTAGAGCCACCTCCTTAAGTACCCTGGGATGCAAACCATCAGGCCCTGGGGATTTATCAGCCTTCAGTCCCATCAGTCTACCCAAAACCATTTCCTGCCTAATGTGGATTTCCTTCAGTTCCTCCATCACCCTAGGTTCTCCGGCCCCTAGAACATTTGGGAGATTGTGTGTATCTTCCTCAGTGAAGACAGATCCAAAGTAACGGTTTAACTCGTCTGCCATTTCTTTGTTCCCCATAATAAATTCCCCTGCTTCTGTCTTCAAGGGACCCACATTTGCCTTGACTATTTTTTTCCTCTTCACGTACCTAAAAAAACTTTTGCTATCCTCCTTTATATTATTGGCTAGTTTACCCTCGTACCTCATCTTTTCTCCCCGTATTGCCTTTTTAGTTAACTTTTGTTGCTCTTTAAAAGAGTCCCAATCCTCTGTCTTCCCACTCTTCTTTGCTATGTTATACTTCCTCTCCTTAATTTTTATGCTGTCCCTGACTTCCCTCGTCAGCCACAGGTGTCTCTTACTCCCCTTAGAGTCTTTCCACCTCTTTGGAATAAATTGATCCTGCAACCTCTGCATTATTCCCAGGAATACCTGCCATTGCTGTTCTACCGTCTTCCCTGCTAGGGCCTCCTTCCAATCAATTTTGGCCAGCTTCCGCCTCATGCCTCTGTAATCCCCTTTGCTATACTGTAATACCGACACTTCCGATTTTCCCTTCTGCCTTTCCATTTGCAGAGTAAAACTTATCATGTTGTGATCACTGCCTCCTAATGGCTCTTTTACCTCTAGTCCCCTTATCAGATCAGGATCATTACACAACACTAAATCCAGAATTGCCTTCTCCCTGGTAGGCTCCAGTACAAGCTGTTCTAAGAATCCATCTCGAAGGCACTCTACAAACTCTCTTTCCTGGGGTCCATTTCCAACCTGATTTTCCCAGTCTACCTGCATGTTGAAATCTCCCATAACCACAGTAGCATCACATTTTTGACATGCCAATTTTATCTCCTGATTCAACTTGCACCCTATGTCGAGGCTACTGTTTGGGGGCCTATAGATAACTCCCATTAGGGTCTTTTTACCCTTACAATTTCTCATTTCTATCCATACTGATTCAACATCTCCTGATTCTATGTCACCCCTTGCAAGGGAATGAATATCATTCCTTACCATCAGAGCAACCCCACCCCCTCTGCCCACCTGTCTGTCTTTTCTATACGTTGTGTACCCCTGGATATTCAGTTCCCAGCCCTGGTCCTCTTGTAACCATGTCTCAGTGATCCCTACAACATCATACTTGCCCATGACTAACTGAGCCTCAAGCTCATCCACTTTATTTTTTATACTACGCGCATTTAAGTACAACACTTTAACTTCTGTATTTACCTCCTCTCTCACATCGTTCACAATTGGCCCTGCCCTTAATTTCTTTTCCGCTCTAGAACTTCTGTTCCCATTCTTCCGAGAGTCTTTTGCAATATCTCCTGTATTCCCTTTTACCTCATCTTCATATTCACAATTTGTTAACCCCTCCCCCCCAATCTTTGAACAAACACAGTTGAACTTTGGGCATTTCCTTCGACGTTCTAACCACATTTTTTCACATCCTCTTTTGATGGATCTACTTTAACCGCTGCTGACTTTACAGTTTATATTGCCTTGACGTGGTAAATAAGGAGTCTTTTTTGGGGACATAGGCGTAATATCCCAACTGAAGCCAAAATAGTGCTTTCCATATATTTAGTGTATTTCCTAATATTTTTACTCCATATATTTATTTATAAAGCACAGTAGTTATGTAAGAGGACCTTGACCGTATAAGAAGGCCACCCACAAACACTTCTTCAAGGAGTCTGGGAATAGGAAATAAACACTAGCCTTTTCAGCGACATCCATATCTGGAAATAAATATGAATAAATAGCTTTTTTAAACTGCTTTATTATCCTGTCATGCCAACTTGAAAAATTTGTAGACAACTTTTTCTGTTGTCTCTGATCTTTCGTAATTAGGAAACTCAAGACACTTATCATATGTTTGTTATCATGGAAATAGGTCCTTCTGCCCAACTTGCCCACGCTGGCCAAGGCTATACCCCTCTAAACTTATCCCTCTACCTGCTCATATCCCTCTAAACCTATCTTATCCATGTACCTGTCTAAATGTTTCTTAAACATTGCAATAGTGCCTGCCTCAACTACCTGTCCCGGCAGCCCATTCTATACACCTGCAACCATTTGTGTAAAAAGGTTACCCCTCAGGTTCCTATTAGATTTTTAGATTTAGAAATACAGCGCAGAAACAGGCCCTTCGGCCCACCGGGTCCGCACCGCCCAGCGATCCCCGCACATTAACACTATCCTACACCCAGTAGGGACAATGTTTACATTTGCCCAGCCAATTAACCTACAAACCTGCACGTGGGGGATCTTTCACATTACACCTGAGCAAAAATGATTATTCTTTTACTAAATTACACAATTGTGAGAATTGGGAATAGCAATGAAATTTACACTAATTCCACTGTATTCTCCCCACATCCGCAAATAGGGAGAAATATGGAATTATCCACCGATATAGAAGATGAGATTATATTGATTAAATCTTTCAAAAATTATTACATTTTGAAAATGCTCTAAAACGATTATTCTATTTGAAACATCCAAAGGTAATAAATGGAGCAAAATACATTTCAAATTTTTTATTTGATTTCGAAACTAAAATGAATAAGACATTTGTTAAGCAGGCTCATTATAGATTTCAGCTGCAAAATGTGTTAATGGAGTTATACCAATCCATTTTGATCTAATTGAAAGGTGGAATAGACCAAAGAGGCTGAATGGCCTGCTCCTGTTCCTGCTAATGAGAAGCTATCAAGAATAAGGTCATAAGGAATAGAAGTAGAATTAGGCCATTCGGCCCATCGAGTCTATTCCGCCATTCATTCATGGCTGATCTATCCCTCCCTCATAACCCCATTCTCCTGCCTTCTCCCCATAACCTCTGACACTTGTACTAATCACGAATCTATCTTTGTCTGCCTTAAAAATATCCAGGGTATATTGGCCTCCACAGCCTTCTGTGGCAAAGAATTCCACAGATCCACCACCCTCTGACTAAAGAAATTTCTCCTCATCTCCTTCCTAAAAGAACATTCTTTAATTTTGAGACTATGACCTCTAGTCCTAGACTCTCCCACTAGTGGAAGCATCCTCTCCACATCCACTCTATCCAAGTCTTTTGCTATTCTGTATGTTTCAATGAGGTCCCCCCTCATTCTTCTAAACTCCAGCGAGTACAGGCCCAGTGCCGACAAGTGCTCATCAGAGGTTAACCTACTCATTCTGGGATCATTCTTGTAAACCACCTCTGGACCCTCTCCAGAGCCAGCACATCCTTCCTCAGATATGGTGCCCAAAATTGCTCACAATATTCCAAATGCGGCCTTCCCAGCGCCTTATAGAGCCTCAGCATTACATCCCTGTTTTTGTATACAAGCCCTGTTGAAATAAATGCTAGCATTGAGTTTGCTTTCTTTACTACCGATTCGACTTGCAGATTAACTTTTTGGGAATCCTGCACCAGTACTCCCAAGTCCCTTTGCACTTTTGATTTCTGGATTCTCTCCCCATTTAGAAAATAGTCTACGCCTTTATTCCAACTACCAAAATGCATGAATCCACACTATACTACAGTATATTCCATTTGCCTCTTCTCTGCCCACTCTCCCAACCTGTCCAAGTCCTTCTCCAGAGTCCCTGCCTTCTCTACACTACCTGCCCTTACACTTATTTTCGTATCGTCCGCAAACTTGACCACAAAGCCTTCAATCCCCTCGTCCAAATCATTAATATACAACGTGAAGAGTAGCGGCCCCAGCACCGACCCCTGTGGAACTCTGCTAGTCACTGGCAGCCAACCAGAAAAAGCCCCCTTTATTACCACTCTGACTTCTGCCATCCAGCCAACCTGCTATCCATGCCAGTATCTGCCCTTTGATACCGTGGGCTCTCATCTTCCTTAGCAGCCTCATGTGGTACCTTATCAAAGGCTTTCTGAAAATCTAAGTAAACAATATCTACTGACTCTCCTTTGCTCTGATTTATACTTCTTCAAACAATTCCAATATATAGCAATATATACAAGGAGATAAGGTTCTGGAAATATCTAGCTGGTCTAATAGATTAGCCACAACTAGTTTATCGTGCAGCTTGCAACATACTTTGAAAAAGTGGAACCATTTGAAAGGAAAGGAATCAAACTGAAGGTCAAGGATGCAGCAGATTACTGTGGCAAGGGAATGAGAAGGTTAATAACTTATAAACATCCTGGAACAGGTGAATAATACTGCATGGCATGAAAATAAATGTTCACCTTATTCCCTGCAGCCCGTCACAACTGTAAAATGGCATTAACATTTTAGGTTGATGAGCTTTCAGCAGAATATTATTATCTCATGGTGTGGGAAAGAAAACTGCAGATGCTAGTTTAAATCGAAGTTAGACACAAAATGCTGGAGTAACTCAGCGGGTCAGGCAGCATCTCTGGAGGGAAGGAATGGGTGACGTTTTGGGTCGAGTCTGAAGAAGGGTCTCGACCAGAAAAGTCACCCATTCCTTCTCTCCATAGATTTGCCTGACCTGCTGAGTTACTCCAGCATTTTGTGTCTACCTTCGGTTAGACCCTGGTGAGACCATCAATGGATCCGCTGCAGTTTGCCTACCAGACTCGCATCGGGGTAGAAGACGCCATCATCTACCTACGGAACAGAGCTCTCTCACACCTGGAGAAGCCGGATAGCACTGTGAGAATCATGTTCTTTGATTTCTCCAGTGCATTCAACACCATCCAGCCGGGGCTTCTGGGGGGCAAGCTGGAGCGCACTGGAGTGGATTAAATGCAGGGGGCACTCCTAAGGACCTTCTACAACACGGTGGTTGCATCGGCCATCTTCTATGGAGTGGTCTGCTGGAGCAGCAGCATCTCAGCGGCGGAAGGGAAGAGACTCGACAAGCTGGTCAGGAAGGCCAGCTCTGCCCCCTCGACTCAGTACAGGTGGAGGGAGAGAGGAGGATCGCTGCTGGACAACGACTCCCACCCCATGCAGGACACTGTCACTGCACTGAGTAGCTCCTTCAGTGACAGACTCCTTCACCCCAAGTGCATGAAGGAGAGATATAGGAGGTCCTTCCTTCCCGCTGCTGTGAGACTGCACAACCAGCACTGCTCCCAGCAGACGAGTCAACAATAACAGCTAAGAACACACAGAAACCTGATGTCAATTTATGTATCTTTTATTTATAATGAATGATCCCTTGCTCTCTTGCTATCCACTTTGCTGCTGTAACACTGTAAATTTCCCCGGTGTGGGATGAATAAAGGAATATATTATTATTATCATTATTATTATTATTATCTCATGTTGCGTAAAGGAAGAACAAAATGTTAGGGTAACCAGCTTGAAGGCGGAAAGGTATAAATAATAAACAGAGATCTTTAATGATTCCTGACAGTAATTTGAGTAGAAGTTGGATACAGCCAGTGAAAGTGGCAAACTCACAAAAGCAAGTTGGTTTAATATTAGACATTCACAAATATCTCCAGAAGCAGTGCAATTCTACAAAAGGTGCAGCGGTATCCAGTTCACAACATGGACTATTTTATTCTACAGCAGGTACAACAGAAGTGACAGTGATCCTGATAAAAATTGCTGGGTACAAACGTAACAGCCTCCTTATGTTCACTGTAACAAAAATAAAAATAAAAAAGCATCTGTTAGCCTACTTCAGACCAATCAACCTAAACTAGTAATTGCTGTTCTGAACTATATTCTGCTCTGGAGGAGGTAAATCTACTTCCCAGTCACACTGACACAGCTTATTGTTCTTGTGGTGTGATTGTTCCGACTCTTAAAAGCTTTTGTATCCTGATTAATATTGGTCAAAAATAATCTTCTGCACTCAAGTAAAGGTTGTCTTAATGAATTAAAGCACGTTTGTAAAATTGACTTTGTTTGCTTTTCAACAGAAACAATCCCCTGCCTTGCATTTTGATCACTCTCACCTATCTACCTATAGTTTAGAGTGATACACTCTGGGTCTGCAGAGAGTCTGAAGAAGGGTCTCAACCCGAAATGTCACCCATTCCTTCTCTCCACAGATGCTGCCTGTCCTACTGCGTTACTCCACATTTTGTGTTTATCTTCGGTGTAAACCAGCATCTGCAGTTCCTTCCTACACATTTAGAGTTACAGAGTTGCACAGCATAGAAACAGGCTCTTCGCCCCATCAAGTCCATGCTGATCTTCACTAATCCCACTTGACTGCAATAATTCCATATCGCTCTGTGCCTTTCTCATTCAAATACCTATCAAGATGCTAATTAAATGTTGTTACTGTTCCTGCCTCCGCCATCTCCACTGGCAGCTCACTCCAGAAAACAACTGCTTTTTGTGTGAAAGAAATACCCTTCAGATCCCCTCTCAGCTTCCTCCCTCTCATGTCATATCATACCTCTATCATGTCATATCACAGCCTGCTTCATCCAGGGAAAGCAAACTAATCTATCCAATCTCTCCTGTTAGTTCAAGGGAAGCAATCTCGGCAACATTCTTGTGAATCTTTTCTGCCCTCTCCCCAGCTTAGTCATATCATTCCTATAGTGTAATTGCCAGATCTGCACACGATACTGCAAAAGTAGCTGGAGCAATGTTTTGTAACTGTTGCATAACATCCCCATTCTTGTACTGAGGAGACAACAAGAGGAGTTGAGTATAGGAGCAAAGAGGTCCTTCTGCAGTTGTACAGGGCCCTAATGAGACCTCACCTGAGAACTGTGTGCAGTTTTGGTCTCCAAATTTGAGGAAGGTTGTGCAGCGGAGATCGCCTTTGTCCTTTTAAAAGGGCTGAGTTGAGCAAAGCCAACATTATGTGCAAACTGTACAATATGGCCAAAATTGCATAGATAGATAGATAAGTTTATTTGTCATTCCACTCCTTACAGATCATGCAACGAATGGGACGAAACACAGTGCCTCCGTGGGCCACAGTGCAATACAAATGCAATACATATAGACAGGGGATGTCAGTGCAGTACAATTACGATGTAGTACAGTACAATTAGACAGTGCAATACAATACAATACATATAGGCATGATTAGAGCATGTAAACGGTAAAAGGTAAAGCATTTAACCGAGAGTTTAAAGCATGTAAACGGTGAATTTAAAACCATCAATGAGAGCAGGTAAATTATTAATTGCACATTAAATGAGATCATAAAGTGCAGAGTGCTAGATGAGGTGGTGAGTCAGGTGGGGCAGTTCAGTAGACAAACAGCCTGAGGAAAAAGCTGTTCCTGAACCTGGTGGTTCTACAGCTAATGGTCCTCAGCCTTCTTCTGGAAGGCAGTGGATCAAATAGACCTTGGAAGGGGTGAGAGGAGTCCCTCATGATGCTGCAGGCTTTACTTTTGCACCTTCCTCTGTAAATGTCACGGACGGCAGGGAATCCGGTCCCAGTGATGTGCTGGGCTGTCTTCACAACACGCTGCAGGGCCTCCCTGTCTGCAGCTGAACAGGTCCCATGCCAGACAGTGATGCAGCAGGTCAGAATGGACTCGATGGTGCATCTGTAGAACCTGGATGTACCCAGACCAACTCTCTTTAGCCTCCTTAGGAAGTACAGGCGTTGTTGAGCCGCCTTCACTAAGGAGGAGGTGTTCTGACTCCAGGAGAGATTGTCTGTGATGTGCACTCCCAGGAACTTGAAACTGCGCACTGTCTCCACAGTCCTGCCGTCGACCTGCAGGGGGGAGTGAGTTGCTCCAGCCCTTCTGAAGTCGACAATCATCTCCTTGAGGGCGACAATCTGAACATGGTTGGCTTTCCCAAGCCTGCTGCACCGCCAAGTGATTCCTCGGATGGTATGGACAGTGGAGAAATACTTCTGTCATGTTTGTGAGTAAAAGATGCACATTTATGCATTGCCTTTCATATCCCTTTCAGGAAATCCCAATGTGACATAATCAATGGAGTGGTTTTGAAGTTTAATTACTGTTGTAATATAGGAAAATGTCATAACTAAAATTGCATCTTCTGTTGGGTATTCCTGTTCTGCCCAGTCTTCCATTCCCCAATTCTTTATTTTACAACTTTCCTTTCACCATGCCTGAAGGTTTCTTCAATCCTTATCTGCAAGAAAAATACATGGTCTCATTTAAACATATCTGTAAGAATTTGTTCTGGTTACCAGTTTGCGGTAACCATAGCAACAGTTGCAAATATTCCTACAGGACTTTAGCTGGTTTATATGATAAATGTTATTATACCTGATCTCTCCAATGGATAAGTGTTGTGTCACATTTCAAATTATTAAATCGTCTCCCTCTAGAACATTGAACAGAACATAGAACAATAAGGTACTTAGGAGAAATGAATGGAAGACATGCCAGAAGAAACGATAGTCAAGGATATGTGGGGCACATAATCGGCCATTGTTGGCCGTGGGGTAGGTGTTAACGCATATACAGACAGAGGAGCTCAACAGAACGACAGTCAAACTAGAGAGAGGGGATGCAAGGGTTACTTGAAGTACTGTCTGTATCTCTCGTTCCCCTTTCCCCTGACAGTCTGAAGAAGGGTGTTGGCCTGAAAAGTCACCTATTCCTTTCCCTTTCTCCAGAGATGCTGCCTGACCCGCTGAGTTGCTCCAGACATTTGTGTCTGTCTTTGGTTTAAACCAGCATCTGCAGTTCCTCCCTACACATAGAACAGTACAGCACAGGAACAGGCCCTTCGGCCCACAACGTCTGTGCCGAACATGAAACCAAGACACTTTCTTATCTGCCTGCACATAATCCACATCCCACCATTCCCCACATATCCATGTCCGTATCCAAACGTCTCTTAAATGACGCTATTGTATCTGCCTCTAACACCCTCACCAATGTGTTCCAGGCATTCACCAACCTCTGTGTAAAAAAAGCTTGCCCCACACATCTCCTTTAAACTTTGCCTCACTCACCTTAAAGCTATGCCCTCTAATATTTATCATTTCCATCCTGGGATAAAGATTCTGACTGTCTACCCTGTCTTTGCCTTTCATGATTTTATATACTACTAGACCAAGTGGACCCGTTGGGCCCAAACCTCTCCTGCATTGGTGCAGCACCCTGTCCTCTCCCCTCTCTCCTCAACCCCCCCCCTCCCCTCTCCCTTCTCCCCTACTCCCCTCTCCCTTCTCCCCTACTCCCCCCTCCCTCCCTCCTCCCTCCTCCCCTCTCCCTCCCCTCCTTTTAAACTTTAAAATTTGAATAACTTAAAAAATATAAGACCGATTTCAATAAAACTTCTTGCATTATCACTAAAGTGACAATGGTGAGAAAGGTGGGCCTAAAATTGTGGCGCTATCGTGTACCATTTTGCCTGAAGTTCAGTCACAAACAAGATAACAAACGAGAGTTTTAGTATATAGATGTGTTCCAGGGAAAACAATCCACATCTGTCCAACCTCTCTCTGTAGCTAATGCCCCCTAATCCAGGCATCATTCTGCTAACCTCCTCTGCACCCCTTCCAAAGCCTCCACATCCTTCCTGTAATGGAGCAAGCAGAATTGCCCCTAATACTCCAAATGCAGCCTACCTGGTCTATAAAGCTGCATCATGACTTCCTGACTCTTATAATCAATGCCCCTATCTGTGAAGGCAAGCATACCATATGCCTTCTTTATCATTCTATCCAATTGTGTTGACACTTTCGGGGGGTTATGGATTTGAGCCTCAAGATCTCTCTGTACATCAATACTCTAAAGGGTCTTGCCTTTAATTGTATATTTTCCCCTTACCTTCAACCTCCCAAAGTACAATGCCTCACACTTAGAACTATAAAGTCATGCAGCATGGAAACGGGGCCTTTGCTGACCAAGATGCCCCATCCAAGTCCCACCTGCCCGCCTTTGGCTCATATCTCTCTAAAACCTTCCTATCCACATAGCTGTCCAAATCTTTTAACTGTTGTTATAGTACCTGCCTCAGCTACCTCCTCTGTCAGCTAGTTCCATACACCCATCACTTATTTGGATTGAACTTCATCTGCCATTTCTCTGCCCATTTCAGGAGCCGATCAATATTCCGCTCTTTGCTTTGACAACCTTCTTCGCAGTCCAAGATCCCTGCAAGCTTGGTGTCATCTGCAAACTTACTAACCAACCCATCTACTTTTATGTCCAAGTCATTGATATATATCGCAGAGGTCCCAGCACCGATCCCTACGGAATGGCACTAGTCATAGACCTCCAGCCTGAATATTGTCCTTCTGCGATAACCATCCATTATCTATAAGGTAAGCTAGTCCTGAATCCATACAACCAAGTTACTGTTAATCCCATGCATCTTAATCTTCTGGATCAGCCTACCATGTGGGACTTTATTAAATACCTTACTAAAATCCATGTGGACAATGTCCACCACCCTACCCTCATCGATCACCTTTGTAACCTCCTTAAGAATTTGATCAAGTTAGTAAGACACAATCTGCCACATACAATGCCATGCCACTGACGTGAGAAGCACAGGCCTGTAATTCCCTGGATTCTCTCTACTCCCCTTCTTAAACAAAGGACTCTCCAGACTTTCAGGATCTTGCCTGTGGCTAGAGCAGATATGAAGATCTCCCACATCCTCCTCTCTTGCTTCTCTCAATAACCTGCAATAGATCCCAGCAGGCCCAGGGGATTTATCCACCTTAATGCTTTTGAAGAGCCCCAACACCTCCTCCTTCTTAATCTCAAACTATCCTTTCATATTAGCATTCTCTGAACTGATCTAATTGTCCTCCATGTCCTTCTCCTCTGTGAATATAGATGCAAAGTACTTCTTTAATACCTTGCCTACATCCCTTGACTCCAACCACAAATTCCCACCTTTATCCTTGAGCCTTTTAATGTAGATATAAAAAGCCTTGGGATTTTCTTTAACCTGCCTCACTAAAGCCATTCCATGGCCACTTTTGGTCCTTCTAATCGGCCACTTGAGTATTTTCTTCCTTGCTTTATATTCCTCAAAGGCCTTGCCTGATTTCACCTTCCTATACCTTGCATACCCTTCCTTTTGCTTTTTGACCACATTTACAGCCTCTTTAATCATCCAAGATTCGCTTACTTTGCCATCCTTATCCTTCCTCCTTACTGGAAGAGACCTTACTGGAAGAACTTTGATCAACTGGTGTAAAGGAATCCATTTTCTCCACAGATGCTGCCTGACTTACTAAATTACTCCAGTATTTTGTGTCTATCCCACATGTCAGATGTGGACCGACCCACTAACATCTGTTTCCATTGTATGGGCCTGAGCACTTGCTTAAGATTGCCTGACTCCAGTTTAGTACCTTCCTGCAATGATCAGACTTATCCCTGTTCAAAACAATCTCTCTATATTTATTAAAATATCTACGAGATGTTTTTTAAATTTTATTTCTGCCTGTTGAGTGAGAATCCCACAGCAATCTGTTTAGCTTTGCTAACATTTTCTATATGGCAAAAGGAATAACTCATCACCATCAGATTTGTGGCATTTGATTTCAGTGATATTTTTCCCATGTGAATATGCTTTTATTGTAAGATCATTTTATACAGTCTGTTCATTTATTTTTTTCAACCAGTCAACATACCTACTACCTAAGCCACGTGTAGACCGTAATGTTGTATCCTTATTGTTTTGATGTGTTTATGCTTTATTCTTAATTGTTAACTGTATGTTTGTGTTGTTATTTGTGAGCGGAGCACCAATATATACATATATACATATATATACACACCAATATATACATATTCCTTGTATATAGACAATAGACAATAGACAAGTAGGCCTTTCGGCCCTTCGAGCCAGCACCACCATTTAATGTGATCATGGCTGATCATTCTCAATCAGTACCCCGTTCCTGCCTTCTCCCAATACCCCCTGACTCTGCTATCCTTAAGAGCTCTATCTAGCTCTCTCTTGAATGCATTCAGAGAATTGGCCTCCACTGCCTTCTGAGGCAGAGAATTCCACAGATTTACAACTCTCTGACTGAAAAAGCTTTTCCTCATCTCCGTTCTAAATTGCCTACCCCTTACTCTTAAACCCGCTATATACATATACTTGGCCAATAAACTTATTCATTCATTCATTCATTCATTCATTCATTCACCTTGCTAAGAACTGCAAGAAAGTGAGCTGGAGCAATATTTCTAGGATGAAGTCAGACGGGATCACATATCTTGAAGGAATTTGCAAGATCAGCACTTTAATTTGCTAATAGAAACATAGAAATATAGAAAATAGGTGCAGAAGTAGGCCATTCGGCCCCTCGAGCCAGCACCACCATTCAATATGATCATGGCTGATCATTTAAAATCAGTACCTTGTTCCTGCTTTTTCCACATATCCCTTGATTCCTTTAGCCCTAAGAGCTAAATCTAACTATCTCTTGAAAACATCCAGTGAACTGGCCTCCACTGCCTTCTGTAGCAGAGAATTCCACAGATTCACAACTCTCTGTGTGAAAAAGGTTTTCCTCATCTCAGGCCTAAATGGCCTACCCCTTATTCTTAAACTGTGACCACTGGTTCTGGACTCCCCCAACATCGGGAACATTTTTGCCTGCATCTGATGTTCGTTGAAGTACAGAAACGATCTTGTTTTCCTCAATCTCAAGTGGTAGAAGTGTATTCAGAAACAGCTTTCTCCAAAATCAACAATGGACTGGGGTGGCTGGTTGAAGCCAAGTGAACATTAAATTTTTTGTTATCCAAGCTTAGCTCTAAACAGAGAGAGCCATTGCCTTTTGTTGGTATTCTTACATTCAGTTAGATGTAAATGAAATGCTCTGGAAAATAAGTGAAATCTTGTTTTAGCAATTTCCTGTGAATATCAAATTAATATTGTTTGATTTACACTTTGCAGCTCTGCCTATTTTTCCATTTGCATTTATTTCTCTAGTCTCAAAGGAATAGGAAACAAGGTTTAATTCAGTACCTACTAAATCTGTCTGGATGCCTGTGCAACCCCGACACAAAACGTACGTTGCTCTATTTTGGTGTGGGGAGATAAGACTTGATTCCCTGAACGTCTTTTCCATTGTGCGTGATACAAATGCCTCAGTAAAGAGTAAATGATCGTACTTGATTACTTCTTATTCCATTGCTCGCCGTGGGAAGTTTGTAACGAGGTATGGAGTAAAGATTCCAAACGCATCAAAGAAATGTTGCCACACTTATCTGGGTTGTTAGTCTCAATAAGTAACTGCAAACTTCTCTTTCCCTGCCACTTGCAATCCTCATTCTCAAATACCTCCTGCTTTATATCCATTTAACAAAATGATTTCAAACAATTCAAAATCAATTGCAGGCTCAAAAATGATTTCATGTACTGCTTAGCGGTTTTAATTGACGAGCAACATTAGCAAAGATGAGAGAAAACTCTGGGTAAATTATGATCTGCTAGTTTTTGTTGTTTAACTTGTGGTTCCTTGGCCTTCCTGAAACTTGCTCCAATAAGTACAGGGCAATCTCAGTATTTGCAGTATTTTGGCAAAAGGTTTATTTTCTGTGCTTTTGAGGCTTTTGTCAGCAGCTGACGAGCACTGCGAGCACCAGCAATTAAAGAGCCAACTAGCCGTTGATAATGCTGCAACGGGCTACAAGCAAGATCACTAACGGCAGCAGCATCTGCTAATGACAAGTTTGCAAACGGTGAGCAGCAGAAATGTGCAGCTCACTGCAGCTGTTATCTGCAGAAAAAGGTATAAAGGGCAGACATAAAATGCTGGAGTAACTCAGCGGGACAGGCAGCATCTCTGGAGAGAAGGAATGGGTGACGTTTCGGGTCGAGACCCCTGAGAGTCACGGGAAAGGGAAACGAGAGATATAGACGGTGAGGAGAAGGGAGATATAGAACAAATGAATGAATGATATGCAAAAAAGTAACGACGATAAAGGAAACAGGCATTGTTAGCTGCTTGCAAGGTGAGAACAAAAAGCTGGTGAGACTTACGTGGGGTAGGGATGGAGAGGGAGGGAATGCAGAGGTTACTTGAACCTAGAGAAATCAATATAGACAATAGACAATAGGTGCAGGAGTAGGCCATTCGGCCCTTCGAGCCAGCACCGCCATTCAATGTGATCATGGCTGATCATTCTCAATCAGTACCCCGTTCCTGCCTTCTCCCCATACCCCCTGACTCCGCTATCCTTAAGAGCTCTATCTAGCTCTCTCTTGAATGCATTCAGAGAATTGACCTCCACTGCCTTCTGAGGCAGAGAATTCCACCGATTCACAACTCTCTGATTGAAAAAGTTTTTCCTCATCTCCGTTCTAAATGGCCTACCCCTTATTCTTAAACTGTGGCCCCTGGTTCTGGACTCCGCCAACATTGGGAACATGTTTCCTGCCTCAAACATGTCCAACCCCTTAATAATCTTATATGTTTCAATAAGATCCCCTCTCATCCTTCTAAATTCCAGTGTACGCAAGCCTAGTCCCTCCAGTCTTTCAACATATGACACCATGGGGTTGTCAGCTGCCCAAGCGAAATATGAGATGCCGTTCCACCATCATCTGCAGTTCCTTCCTACACACAAGGTATAAAGGGTGTTGGTCTTAGTTGGCAAGCAAGACCATTTCTCTCCTGTTCCTTCGTCTTCTGGGCTCTATTTTGCTGCAGGAGGGAAAAGAATGATGCTGCAATGCAGATGGATCAAATAACGATCAGAGTGAGTTTGGCCCTCCACGCTTCTGCTACACATCTTCAGGGGCCAGTCCAGTCAAGATCTCTTTGCAACACCAAAGTTTCTTCCATCTGTTGCACACGTTGAATTTATTCTGGACTACTACTTACTACAATATTCGCAAAGCTCCTTTAAGTTTTAATTGCGATTTGTATTTTAAATTCATTCGATCGGTTGTGGTCACCATTCTATCGTCATTACTTTCTTATTTAAATATTCTCTTCATAAAATTTCATTGGATTGAAAAATCATGCACTTAACTACGTGAGAAAGGGATGCCATAAAATACAAAAATACTCATAAGTGTCCACCATATCTGCATTGTGGAATAATTCGTGCAGGAAGGAACTGCAGATGCTGGTTTATACTGAAGAAAGACACAAAATGCTGGAGTAACTCAGCGGGACAGGCACAATCTCCGGAGAGAAGGAATGGGTGACGTTTCAGGCCCTGCAATGGTCTCGGCCTGAAACGTCACCCATTCCTTCTCTCCGGAGATTGTTCCTGTCCCGCTGAGTTATTGTAGAATAATATATTGGTGAAACGTCCATGTCTGTGTGGACATATTGATCATCATTGTTAGGGTACAACTGTTTTATAGAAAACTAGACCAAGTGGACCTGTTGGGCCCAAACTCCTGCATTGGTGTAGCACCCTGTCCTCCCCCCCTCCCCTCTCTCCTCAACCCCCCCTCCCCTCTCCCTTCTCCCCCACTCCCCCCTTCCTTCCTTCCTTCCTTCCTTCCTTCCTCCCTCCCTCCCTCCCTCCCTCCCTCCCTCCCTCCCTCTCTCCCTCACCTCCCTCCCTCACCTCCCTCCCTCCCTCCCTCCCTCCCTCCTCCCCTCCTTTTAAACTTTAAAATGTGAATAACTTAAAAAATGTAACACCGATTTCAATAAAACTACTGGCATTATCACTAAAGTGACAATGGTGAGTAAGGTGGGCCTAAAATTGTCGCGCTATCATGTACCGTTTTGGCTGAAGTTCAGTCACAAACACGATAACAAACGAGAGTTTTAGTATATAGATAAATGCAGGAAAAGGATAAGAACAATGATTATAAAATTGCTAACAAATGTGAGTGTTGAACCAACACAAAAATAATAGGAGATTGGAAAGGGAAGGTGCCTGAACTAAATCTAAAGTTCCACCCTCTCATGAAAGGGGTAGAGGGACATTAAAAACAATTATCAATGATATAGTAATGGTTATCTCATGCTTGTCTTAAATTCTAATCTAATTGGAAATGTAACATATATAAAACAAAGACTGGGTTTACACTGCACAGAACATTGCAGATTACTTTACAGACATAGAATCAGTCATACAGCGTGGAAACAGGCCCTTCGGCCCAACTTGCCCACACCGGCCAACATGTTGCAGCTACACAAGTCCCACCTGCCTGCGTTTGGGCCATATCCCTCCAAACCTGTCCTATCCATGTACCTGTCTAAATGTCTCTGCTTCAACTACCTCTTCTGGCAGCTTGTTCCATACACCTACCACCCTTTGTGTGAAAAAGCTACCCCTCAGATTTCCGTTAAATCTTTTCCCCTTCACCTTAATCCTCTGTCCACTGTTCCTCGATTCACCTACTCTGGGCAAGAGGCTCTGTGCATCTACCCGTTTATTCCTCTCATGAATTTATACACCTCTATAAGATCACTCCTCACTCTCTTGCACTACAAGGAATAGAGACCCAGCCTACACAACCTCTCCCTGTAGCTCAGACCCTCTAGTCTGGTCACCATCCTCGTAAATCTTCTCTGTATCATTTCCAGCTTGACAACATCTTTCCTCTAACATAGGTAGACACAAAATGCTGGAGTAACTCAGCGGGTCAGACAGCGTCTCGGGAGAGAAGGAATGGGTGACATTTCGGGTCAAGACCCTTCTTCAGACTGATGTCAGGGGAGGGGGCGGGCCAAAGGTAGGATGTAGTAGGAGACAGGAAGATAGAGGGAGAACTAGAAAGGGGGAGGGGAAAGAGAGGGACAGAGGAACTATCTGAAGTTAGAGAAGTCAAACATGGTGCCCAGACTGACCATAACACTCTAAAGCCAATGAGGTATTTTTGATCTCTCTCTTGTTCAAGTGTAAAAATTGCAGAACCAACTCAGGCACAAAAGAGTCACATGGACAGTAGGTGCAGGAGTAGGCCATTCAGCCCTTCGAGCCAGCACTGCCATTCAATGTGATCACCGTTCTGCAAACAATACTGACCAGATAACCTGTTTATAATTGGATCTGGATTAAAGTTTAACTGTTCAGGCACAGATGGTGGCAATTGGGCCTATCAAAGCTATGCTGGCCTTATAAAGTAATCCCAACAGTCACATACATGCACTTAGTTTTTCCCCATAGCCTTACAAAATCTGTTTTCTCAAGTCTATAAAAAAACATTTACTATTATTTATTGCTTTCTGCTCCAGTCGGGTTCATTTCCACACAGCAGTTTTACTAACCGTGGCAAACTCCTCGGTTCTTCAAATTACTGCCAGAGGACATATTACTTTTATAGACAAATTAGATTTCAGTTCAGCAGTGCAGCATTTCTCTCTGTCATGCAATGTATACCAGGGAGGATATTTCAACTGATTTAAAACAGTTGCTTGCCAATTAGTGATAAGTATCTTGCTAAGATTTTGAGTGATTTGTGCACAATCTAGATATGTTACAATCGAGTATATCAATGTGTATCTACAGCTGTGTTAGTTTAGTGAGGTTTATTACTGTCACCTGCAACAAGGTACAGTGAAAATCTTTTTTGTTGCGTGGTATCCAGTCAGCGAAAAGACTATACATGCTATGCTGAGGGTCTCCAATGAGGACGGTGGGAGGTCAGGCCCACTCTCTGGTCGGTAATAGGGTGGTGCAGTTGCCTGATAACAGCTGGGAAGAACCTGTCCCTGAATCTGGAGGTGTGCGTTTTCACACTTCTGTGCCTCTTGCCTGAAGTCGATGATCCCGGTTGCAGAGGGGAGTGCTGAGCCAGACACCAAATGCAGTTCTGGCCATCGTGTCATGGGAACGATGTAGTAATGCTGCAGAGGAGGTTCACTATGATGTTGCCCGGGTTGGAGAGTTTTATTTACAACATAAAAGCTGAGAAGGTTGGTCTGTTCTTCCTGGAGTGGAGGCTGTTAAGAGGGGAAACTATAGAGGTATTTAAATTAAAAGGGCTAAAGATGGGGTTGACGGCGGGAGCATTTCCCACTTATTAAAGGTGGATAAAACTAGAGGAGAAAGATTTAAGGGAGGGGGTAAGAGATTTGAAGGGAATAGGAGAAGGACCTTTTCCATCCAGAGACTGGTGTGTACTTGGAATGCACTGCTGCAGAGAGTGGTGGAAGGAGAGGAGTTGACAGAATTTAACAAACATCTAAACAAACTCTTGATTCAGTGGAGGTAAGGTATGGGTCAAGTACTGGAAGATGGGGTTAATGCAGGGGTGCCAACTGGTCAGTATGGACATGGTGGGCCGAATGGCCTGCTTCATTGCTACATGTCTGCATGACTGCCAATCAAGTGGATATTTTAATATTTCCTCTCATTAAATTCCATTTTGGTATTGGCATAACTTATGGGTATCATTGAAACTGTAAACTTAATAAAAGATCCTACGCTTTACAGAATACATTGTGAATCTTTTCCTTTTATTACTCATTCCTACCCAACCCAAATGTGAGTTATCAATTTTTAGATGGGTCCCTTTATTTAAAGTGTTGACATAATTCCAAGTTATAAATCATGTTACAATATCCAACACAGCAGTTTTGATTTGTCACATGAAATCCTATCGGGTGTATTGCAACTTATGCTCCCAGTAACTGATATAGACATTATATCAAATCCTAGTGTGTGAACTTGTGTTTTGTCGACGATGAGAGTGTTGTGGGACATTTTGACACACGGCGCTTCTTTGTTAAGGTGACATAAAAATAAATCGCTTATTTGGAGATAAAAATAAACTGTGGGAAGAACTCAGTGGATCAAGCATCATCTGTGGAGGCCTAGGAATGGTTGATGTTTTGGCAAAGGGCCCATTGAACATTTTGCATTAGGATACAACCCAACAAGAGTGTAACAAAATGTCAACCATGTCTGCATGACTCCCAATGAAGTGGATATTTTAATATTCTCTCTCATTAAATTCCATTTTGGTATTGGCATAACTTATGGGTATCATTGAAACTGTAAACCTAATAAAAGATCCTACGCTTTACAGAATACATTATGAATCTTTTCCTTTTATTACTCATTCCTACCCAACCCAAGCCAAATGTGAGTTATCAATTTTAGCCTCCACTAATGCTGCTTGGCCCACTGAATTCCTCCAGCAGTTTATTTTCTGCTCCATATTCCTGAATTTGCCGTTTATTTTGTCTCCAATCACTTCCCTGGGTTATATTGTACTTAATAGGGCATTCATTCGTTGATTCTTAAATTGGTATCAACCGGTCCCCAAGGATAACTTGGGCTGAAAGTGAAGCAGCTGTCCCTTCTGGTGAAGGCATGTGTACTTTGCCAGAGCAGTATTTCAGCATGTACACATTGCCATTGCGATTAAAATTCTTTTGATTGTAAATCATGGAAAAGTTTGTAAACAACAGTTGTTCAATAATTTGTGGAGCATAATATATTCCGACAGAAGTGAGCTGAAAAGATGTTAGTGATTTCCCAGTTTATCAGAAAAACTGACTATTTTAAATCCTTACCACTATTTTGGAACTAAATAATGCAAACCTTCAAGACTGAAGAGAGGTGAGCGCGATTAATCTGTTGTGTATGGTTCTTGCCCTTTGGGTGAAATGCAGTTATGTCTTAAAATACTGGATTTGTTATATTGAGGTAGTCATCTCCCCCAAGACAGCACTTAATGATCACAACAAAATGGTCCATTTTCAATAATGTTCGCACAATTTTATTGAGTAGCGTGGAATAAAATTGCAATATTTTTTGTTATTACTAGCAAGTCTTTACTTGATTTGATTGATATTAAAAATTGTAGTTTTGAAGCTGAACTTGATGTTGAAGAGACTTTTCTTGTGTGCATTTGCAGTTGTAAGTATTTAATTAAAGTAAACGTTAAATGTGTGAAGTTAATGAATCTTTCTTTTCATGAGAGTTGTTGAACAAAAGTCGTGATCCTTAAAATTGCATTGTATGGATATTGAGAAACATTTGCCTTATCGTCTTAAACTTGAATCATAGATTTGCAATGATTCTCAACCGAGCTTTTGTTTTGCTTGCTGAAACGGTCATTGTTAAGAGCACAGCTCAGATCACAAGGTTTATAGCCTATTCAGGTCATGAGAGCAGCCCGGAATAGATTAGTTTGGACATCTATTGACTCTGTTTAAGAGCACCCAGCTGTTAGCTTATTGATGCCAGCCACACAATGCATGCTATCTAATGCAGCCTCACTCAACAATAGATTCTTACATTGAGTGCTCGCTTTGTAGTCAAAGGGACTGTAATTATAGTTCCAATAAGAACTGGTTAAAATAAACAAGACACATTGAAACAAAATATTACATTTTAAACTAAATGTTCATAATATTGTTGAAGCTAAAGATGTTAATTTGAATTGAAATGGAGACTTTAACTTTTCACCAAATAGGTTAGTTTCACTTCTGTTCTGATTTTTTTGTAGTATTAACGATTGCTGAAGATTTTTTGAATGAAACATTTCTTGTTTAGTAATATGACAGCATTACATAAAGTTTACTGGAGGTTGAAAGTACATTTTAAAAAATCAAGTAAATAAACATATAGAAAATTGTGTGTTTTTAAAGATGAATGGATAAATAATCACGCTCAGTGCATATTTTGCTTAAAGTTTAAACAGCATCTGGGGTTTCTTCCTACATATTTTGCTTAAATCTAGACCTTTTTTACTGAAAGTATTCACCTCCATCCACTACTTAAATCATTGTTTCACACTATCACCCATAATGCTGACTAGAGGCACGCACACGTTAGAAACATACTTTAAACTTATTACCCTCACACTAATTATTGCCTGCATTACAACGCACAAAATAACAGTGAAATCGATTTTTAAATTAACCAATGCAGGTCAAAAATGAAGTTCTCAGATAAAACAGTAAAGGAATTGGAAACAATTACAAACATTGGATCATTCAGTTTTGAAGTAAACGCTGATTTTGATGACGATATAAAAAAATCCTTTATTGCAGTTATAACTTGAAGGGGTAGAGAAGGTTGGGAGAATGACCAGCTGACCGGTTAAATCTGCAGTGGTTTTACTGTGGACTGGTGATTGCATGCCTGACCTTCAGACCCAGCCAATGACCTTTATCTTAATGAATATAAAATAATGGCAATCTTCAGAGAAGGACACATCAGTTAGAATGATGTTCCGAAAACTGTGGAGACAGAAGAATCAGAAGACCAGTCAGAGTGCTTATGTTTATTGACAGTGAAAATGCTTCAAACAATTTTTTGCCCTTTGGATACTAAACAGATTAACATTGCAGCACTTGTTTCACAGGGATTTGTAGTTACTTGGCGCATCATTTGAAAGTTGAATCTTCATATGGAAATAGTGTAGAAATAATATGGAAATACCTCATCTATTGGATCCGCTGCTCTAGATGTCAACTTCTCTACATCGGCGAGACTAAACGCAGGCTCGGCGATCGTTTCGCTCAACACCTTCGCTCAGTCCGCCTTAACCAACCTGATCTCCCGGTGGCCGAGCACTTCAACTCCCCCTCCCACTCCCAGTCTGACCTTTCTGTCATGGGCCTCCCCCAGTGCCATAGTGAGGCCCACCGGAAATTGGAGGAACAGCACCTCATATTTCACTTGGGCCGCTTGCAGCCCAACGGTATGAACATTGACTTCTCCAACTTTAGATAGTTCCTCTGTCACTCTCTTCTCCTCTCCCTTCCCAGTTCTCCCACTGTCTTTCTGTCTCCACCTATATCCTTCCTTTGTCCCGCCCCCCTGACATCAGTCTGAAGAAGGGTCTCGATCCAAAAAGTCACCCATTCCTTCTCTCTTGGATGCTGCCTGACCTGCTGAGTTACTCTAGCATTTTGGGAGGAGTTGATGCGCCTAACGGCTGCGGCTCTCTGGCAGTCTGTTTGTCTTTTTTTCTTTTTTTTTTGTTTGTGTCGGTGTTGGGATGGTTTTTGTTTCTGTTTTTGGCTGTGTATGTGTGCTGGGGGGGGGGGGTGGGGTGTGGGGTGGGGCAGGGGAAACCTTTCTTTTATTAGGTCTCTTCCCCGGGGTGCAGCTCGCCCGCGGGGCCTTCCATCGCCGGCGCGGCTCGGCTGCGGGACGTTTCAGTGCCCGGTGCGGCTCAGCCGCTGGACTTAACATCGCCAGCGCGGCTCGGCCGCGGGACGTTTCAGTGCCCGGTGCGGCTCGGCCGCTGGACTTAACATCGCCCGGTGCGGCTCGGCCGAGGGACGTTTCGGTGCCCGGTGCGGCTCAGCCGCGGGACGTTTCAGTGCCCGGTGCGGCTTGGCCGCTGGACTTAACATCGCCCGGTGCGGCTCGGCCGCGGGACGTTTCGGTGCCCGGTGCGGCTCGGCCGCGGGACGTTTCGGTGCCCGGTGCGGCTCAGCCGCGGGACGTTTCAGTGCCCGGTGCGGCTTGGCCGCTGGACTTAACATCGCCCGGTGCGGCTCGGCCGCGGGACGTTTCGGTGCCCGGTGCGGCTCGGCCGCGGGACGTTTCGGTGCCCAGGGCGGCTCGGCCGCGGGGCCTTCCATCCTCTTGCGGGGGCTGTGCGTGTCGTTTGCCTCGGTAGGGGTCGAGCTGCCTGTCCGTGGGTGCGGGGGGAAGAGAGAGGAAGTTTTGTTGCCTCCATCACAGTGAGGGGGTGTTTGGAGTCACTGTGATGGATGTTTGTGTTGGGGTCGGGTGTCCTGTGTTCTTTTCTTTTTTGCTGTGTTTTGTGTGACTGCTGAAATTTCGTTCGGTGTAAAAAGCCGAGTGACAATAAAGTGTTGTTATGTTATGTTATGTTATATGGAAATAAATACCTGCAATTTTACAGTGCAACTTCAAGGCAGCCTAATTAATCGTGCAACAAACAATTATCTTTTTCAAGTGTGGTCAATTTTATTAATTGAAAGTACTTGATTATTTTATTGCAGGGAACTGCACGTTTGTCCTTGAGAACATTCCTGTCCTCATGGCTCACAATGTAAACTTTCACAAAGAAATTTGCAATAACTTTTTGAAAACTGCCTGAGATTCATTTTTCTTCTCCTTTGGAGCCCCATTGGTACCCAAAATTCTATATTCATACTCTGATTTAATCTCTTTTACCTGCACTGAGATCAGTTAGTATGGCATACATCTATCTATATACTAAAACTCTTGTTTGTTCGTTTGTTTGTTCCTGAACTACAGCCAAAACGGTACACGATAGCGCAACAATTTTAGGCCCACCTTACTCACCGTTGTCCTTTTGGTGCTAATGGAAGAAGTTTCATTGAAATCGGTGTTATATATTTAAAGTTATTCACATTTTAAAGTTTTAATCTATTTCCTAGGGAGGGAGGGAGGGAGGGGGAGGGGGGAAGGAGGGGGGGAGGGGGAGGGGAGGCGGAGGGGAAGGGGGAGGGGGAGGGGGAGGGGGAGGGGGTGGAGGGTGGAGGGGGAGGGAGGGGGTGCTGCACCAATGCAGGAGAGGTTTGGGTCTAGTGAGAAATAAACCTGGAGAGAAGGAATGGGTGATGTTTAGGGTCGAGAACCTTCTTCAGAAGTCTGAAGAAGGGTCTCGACCTGGAACGTCACCCATTCTTCTCTCCAAAGATGCTGCCTGTCCCGCTGAGTTACTCCAGCATTCTGTGTCTATCTTTGGTTTAAACCAGCATCTGCAGTTCCTTCCTGCATAAATAAACTTGGAACTTCCTTCAGCATCATTTAACCATGTAGTCAAAGCTTATACTTAAATGTAAGATAAAGACCCACTGTATTGTAAACCTCTTTTTATTCACAAAATGCTGGAGTAACTCAGCAGGTCAGGCAGCATCTCGGGAGAGAAGGAATGCTCAGCAGGTCAGGCAGCATCTCGGGAGAGAAGGAATGGGTGACGTTTCGGGTCGAGACCCTTCTTCAGACTTCTGAAACCTCTCCTGCCTATAAATTAAATATCCACATACAGACATGTGAAGATGCAACTACTGAGTATGTGTAGGCTATTCAGCCCCCACATGCCAGTTTTAGTATTTAACATCGTAGCTGATCTGACTATTACTTCATTTCTACATTCTCATCTATCCTTGGTAACCTTTCATCCCCTTGTGAATCAAGGCCTTGCCTTAAAATCATTCAATGACGGTGCCTAGTCTGCGCTTTGAGGAAGAGAATAGCAAATAATTTGGAAGAGGTGAACTTTAGTTTTTCTTTTTTAACTAATCTTTTAGCCATTAATTACAGAACCACTCCTTCACTGTTTCTTAGCTTCAGGTTCTTCAAGGGTCATGGAGCTTTCAATATTCAAGTCCCAATGTATATCATCCTGAAGCCATGTCTTTGTGCAAGAAGGAACTGCAGATGTTGGTACCCATTCCTTCTCTCCAGAGATGCCTGTCCCGTTGAGTTACTCCAGCATTTTGTGTCTATCTGCCATGTCTTTGTGATGGCTGTTAGATCATATGTATTTATTTCAATTTTGTGATAAATGTGTTTTTTGTTTCATGTTGAAACTAGATAATCGAGCAGTGGTACCGCGGTCGAGCTGCTGCCCCACAGCACCAGAGAACCTGGTTCGATCCTGACTATGGGCGCTGCCTGTGTGGAGTTTGCATGTTCTCCCTTGAACCACTGGGATTTATCTGGTTGCTCCAGTTTCCTCCCATGTTCCAAAGACCTGCAGGCTTGTAGGTTCATTGATTTCTGTAAATTGCACCTAGTGTGTAGGATCAGAAAGTGGGATAACCTGGAACTAGTGCACGGGTGATCAGCGGTTGGCATGGGCTCAGTGGGACGAAGGGCCCGTTTCCATGCCGTATTTCTAAACTCAACTAAATCAATTCATGTGTAGGAAGGAACTGCAGATACTGGTTTACATCAAAGATAGACACAAAATGCTGGAGTAACTCATCGGGTCAGGCAGCATCTCTGGAGAAAAGGAATAGGCGATGCTTTGGGTCACCAGCATTTTGTGTCCAAATCAATTCATGTTTCGTTTCAAATTCTACATCTATCAATGTATTTTGAGATATATCCTTGTCCCAGTCTATTTATCATTTCCCATATACATACGCTTCTCTCTGGCCTTGTCTCTCCTCTTTGATTTATCATGTCTGTGCAAACTTGATTGCTTGCCACCAAAGCTTACTTTAAAATCCTCTCTAATTCTCATTTCTGTGGCTTGCTACAACAGTGGATCAAGTGTAGATTGTCCCAAAGATACAGCCCTACTTTCCCCAGTGCTGGAGTCAGTGTGCCTTGAACCAGAACTCTCTTCTACCACACCAGCCATGCTTCACTGCTTTATTCTTAATTGCCCCATAGTAATTTGCAAAAACCCGCGATCCAACCCAAATCAACAATATCAGCTATGATACAATGAAGTGCCAATGTGCCACATTTTCTTCTAAAATTTGATTCCATTGATTTTAGTGTGATGAGTTGCAGCTGAATTTCAAGGCAATTACCTTTCAGATGAGACATTAAACAGCGACCCGTCTGTCCGCCCAGATGTGTATAAAAGATTTTACCACGCTGTTTTGAAAAGGAAAAGTTGTTCCCCTCCTCTTCTGACCACATTTTAACCATAACAAGCAATGCTAAACATAGAAGACCTGATCTTAAATCTCACTTACTATTTATGGAACCACGCCATCTGCAAAAGTGCTTCCACAGTTCATGACAATGATGACTGTAAAGAGTTTTGGCATTTCAAAAAAGTTATGAGGCACCACTTTAATAGGACTAGTTCATTAATTTTTTTGGCCTAGCACTATAATGGGTGGTACATAAACCCACTGTAACATCTGGGGAAAGCTCTGATTTATACTGAATATATATATAGTTAATATTCACATGAAGGGGACAATAATTTAATTATTTAAATAGAAACTTAACACAATGTAATGATCCAAATCTCTTCACAGTTGGCACAGCCTACAGCAGAAATAAAGCATTTGGAGAAGAGTTGGAAAGCTCAATAATATATTTTTAAAAGGTTTTTTTAATATTAAGAATTGACGTGGCATTGGACAGGAAGAGATAATCGAGTTTCATCTTAATATGTTTGATTGATTGATTAATTGATTGATTGGTTGATTGATTGATTGAAAGATACAGCATGGAAACAGGCTGAGTCCACACTGACCATCAGATAAGGAGTCAGATAATATGATGGCAATTCTGAGATTTGAATAATAAAGATATACTTTTAGTCAAAATATACGAAATAAATATTCCTCCCATTTCCTGCTTAAATTAGGAAGCTCTGAATTGTTTCTGCTTTTCCCGTAAGTGGTTGTGAAAGTACGAAAGATCAATACAGCCTTTTTATTTTTGCCCCAAAATGAATGAAATAAAATATTCCTTTAGTATATGAGCTGGAAGAATTAACACGATATGAAAGAACTGGGCAAAACTTGCTATTTGACGGTGTGCCTTGAAATGGCATTGTAGGACAATCCATATGAAAAAAATCGACGTATTAACTAAACAATAGTTGAGGTATGCTTGTTTTGATAAAACAACATAAAAAATAACATTAGTTACATTTTCCTACACTTTCTGTTCTAACTGCAAGGCAATCATGTAGATTACAGAAGGAATGGGTGATGTTAGAAAGGTCCCGACCTGAAATGTCACCCATTCCTTCTCTCCAGAGATGCTGCCTGTCCCGCTGAGTTACTCTAGCATTTTGTGTCTATCTTCGATTTAAACCAGCATCTGCGGTTCCTTCCTACACACGTAGATTACAGATATGTGTATAATTTGTGCAACAGATAAACTGGGATAATGCAAATCAAGTCTAAATTTAAACCAATGTAGACTACAGTGAGGTGAAAAATAATGAAGGTCATTATTTTGAGGAGACTTGGCTATAATGTATTACAATTCCAGTCACTGAGCTGCCTTGGAGAATGGATGAATCTCGTTTCAAGGTGCCCGATACTTTCAGAAATATTTTAAATTGCTGTACGTGACACTTAGCATGGTGTGTTTAGATAATGTCAAAGAAAACATCCAGAGAGTTGAGCAGACAAGGGAAAAGTTGATGTGACATGATTCAGCGAGCAAAGGAGAAAATAGAATAATGGTGGGAAGTGTTGCAGATTACTTGCATTGGGTAGCAGCGCCTATTTTAGGCGGCCATATGTTTATTCATGGGTAACCCAAGTTATTTTGAACCATCTTATCCTACTGGGTCTGCATGCTTGTTTGTTTTAAGTTGAAGAAAGATACCTTATCTACTGTGATTAGAGTCGGGTAGATGACTAATATTCCAAAAGTTTCAGCTAGATTAAGTGATTGCCTTTTCGGCAACTCAGCACTTCTAATGATGAAGCAATTCTTCACGTTCTCTGCTTCTCTTACACGTAACGCCCTTTCCTATGCATCTTGTTGAATCCCACCATTATTGCAATGTTTTAAAACTAGAAGAAATGACAATATGCTGACAAAGCATTGTTGACTGACTAGAAAAAAAGGTGAGATAAATTGCGATCAAAAGAAATGTCTGTATAGTTGAAGATAAACAGACTGTAATCTGTAATCTCTTGGATGCATTGATCCGAGAAAGATTAATTGAATAGATCAATCAATTTTCTCTATGTAGTACAAGCTAATATAATCCATTTTATGGTCCTTATTTGAGTTGCACAGTGTCAGCACTGCACCTTTGTTCAATGGAGCACTTTTTCAATATGATTTTATTGAACGCAGTCTTGTGGAGGAATGTTCTTTATCGACAATAGACCTGTATTCTAAACAAATTTAGCAGAGGTACAACTGCATTCATTTGATAATTCATCAGAAAAAGATGCTGCACCAGAGAACTGACCGCGAGACAATGTCAGAGGTGTATATTCCACCAGGTGGCGCCGTCAGCGATGGCAGCCTTGCCAACAGTCTGTCTGTCTTTTCACCTTTTTTGTTATTTTTAGTGTGTTTTAAAGGTCTGTGTTAATGTTCTCTGGTTTGTTTTATGTAGGGGGAGGGGGTCGGGGGGAACGTTTTTTCGATCTCTTACGTTGCCGGAGATGCGATTGTTTTCCAGATCGTATCTCCGGTCGCTCTACGGCCTAACATCATGGAGCTGGAGGCCTTGCTCGAGATTGTCTTTAAGCCCCACCGTGGGGCCGGGAACTTACCATGGGAGCCTGCGATCTCTTGCCTGGAATCGACGCTCCAACTGCGGCCTGCGGATATCACCATCGAGGAGCCTGCAGTCTCGGGTATAGACTGATGTCGGGAAGCTCCAAAGTCGCAGAAGGTTCGACCAGCCCCGACCCTTGGTCCGATCGGCCGGCGCAGGGAGCTGAGATCCCCCCAATGCGGGAGTTTGAACGCCCTGATGCGGAGGGCCTGACCGCCGGCTATGGGAGCCAAGATAGTCCTGTCAACGGAAGGTTCGAGGCCCTTGACCGCGGGAAAACAAAAAAGGGAAGAAGTTTGAACTTTTTTTTCGCCTTCCATCACAGTGAGGAATGTGGAGGAGTCACTGTGGTGGAAGTTTATGTTAAAATGTATTTTGTGTTTCTTGTTGCTTTTTATTGGTATGACTGTATGGCAAATCAAATTTCTGGTATGTTGCAAAACATACTTGGCTAATAAAGTATGATTATGATTATGGTTATGATTATGATTTTGATATAAGGAGGCACAAGGAACTGTGATGCTGGTTTATAAAAAAACCACAAAGTGCTGGAGTAACTCAGCGGGTCAGGCAGCATCTCTGGATGACATGGAAAGGCGATATTTTAGATTAGGACCGATAATCAGTACCGATAATCCGTTGGAGAAAGTAATCAACAGAAAGACAGTAATCAACCTGCAGGGCAAATGTGCGATTGGCAAATTATTTTCAGTGCAGCCAATCATGAAGTAATTTATGATAAAAAAATAAAAAGATTACATATTGCTCAGAAATCCAAAAAATGGAAGGGATGAAAAACCTCCAGGAGCATAAAGAACAAATTGTGATAAAGATCAATAAAGCTACAAGAAAGCAAAATTAAGCACTCTGGTTTACTCTAAATTGAATGGATTTGGAAACTCATGGTACATTTGGTTAACATTTTGAGTAGACCATTCCTAGAATTCTACATGCTTTATTATGGAAATATATTCAGTTACTGGAGACACAAAAGAAATTGTAAGCAAAATGTCAAAAATGCAGGGACGTATCTGGGAGAAGAGGATGTGGGGACTGGTCATCATCTCCCTTGGAAAGAGCAAGGATGGCCCCAAATTACAAAAGGTTTTGTGCGGCAGGGATGGTGGAGGGGTTTTTTTCACTTGTGGGGGAGCGTAAATCTAAAACACAACAATATAAGATTATCATCAATGTGATATCGAAGAAAATTTACTATCCTGAGAATGGTGCGATTGCGAAATCATTACCAAACAGAATGGTAAATTGTACAGATATATGAGATGGGAGAACTTATTAAAGATAAGGGAATAAAGGGTAATGTCGAAGAAGGATGAGAGGCACGAATGGAATAATAACAACAGCAAGACTATTTTCCGCACTGAAAATTCAATAGAGTTCCATATAGAGTCAAAGGTAGCAATCACTCATCTGATCTAAACTAAAATCTACACCTCAAGTGATCCTTAAGAAAAGCATTTTCTGTGATGCTTTCTGGTTTTCTCTCAGTAAAAGATTGTAAGCCTTGGGGAAGATTACAAGCACCATGGGAATTGAATAGTTTCAGGAAGTCTTTCTGGGAAAAGTCATCATCTATCCCTTTCAGAGAGAGCAAACAATTGCCTTGTAATCATGCAGTTGTTTCAGTTCCATTTCTTGCACCAAATGCCTCTTGCCTTTTCCTAAACCTAACATTTGTGTGATGGGTCCTGGTAAACTGCCAGTTAATCATAATTAGAGGCCTAGAAACTACAAGCCGCAGTGCTTTATTTCTAGAGTAAAACCCAGCCCCTGATTGTGCACCCACTATCTTTGATTTCCTAACACAGGATTCCACAACTGGTCGCTCCCCCTCTCCCATGCCCCAATTGAATTCCTTGTGGTTCTCTAGCCTTTTGTACTCCCCCCCCCCCCCGACGAGATCCTGATTCTGGACATCACATTTTTATTTGAAAACTCCAGAGAATGCAAAGAAAATTTTCCAATTCTCCACCTCTCATATATGCAAGGGATGAATTTCCTGCTCTTCCAATCTATCTTGTTGTGTCTCGTGCACTTTTAAAAAATCTGCACTTTCTCTGCAGCTGCACCTCTGCTTACTTTCTCCTTTGCAAGACCTGTCGTACTGATGTATGGGGTGGTACCTGAGGGAACAAAGATGAAGATGGAGTGTTAAGTTCAAATTTAAAATAAATCACATCCAGAAATAATTTCCGGTTCATCCTTCTCATCTTGGAGAGGTGCAAAAAAAGGAAAAAAGGCAGGGTAATGTGATGTGGAGCACCAAAGGACCTTGGGGTAGATGTTGAGGTAAAAGGACTGATCATTTTAATGGTAAAAAAAAGGGCTTATGTGATGCTACCATTTATTAGCCAAGGCAAAGGATATAAAAGTTGTAAGGATCTACTGGAACTGTATATAACACTGGTGAGAACACCCCTGATCATTGAGGACAGTTCTGGATATCATATCGCAGAAAAGTCATGATTGTGCTGGAAAGGGAAAGAGGAGGTTTGTGAGGATATTGTCAGGACTGGAAAATGACGGATATGAGGAAAAATTAGATAAGCTGGGTTTTTATGTTGAACTGAGAGAAGACTTTATAAATTGAGAGACATAAAATCATGAGAAGCTGACTGTTTCTTTTTCCAAAATATTCCAAAACAAAGAAGCATTAGTTTAGAGTAATTGATAGAAGGATTTATGGAGAGATGAAGAAAAAAACAGCAAAGTGATGGCAAGGGTCTCGATCTCATTGCCAGTAAGAGTGGCAGAGGCATAAATATTCAAAACATTTAAACAGTATTCAGATGTGTACTTGAAGAACTGTGACTTGCAGGACAATAGACAAGTTATTCCCTTATCATGTATCTGTATACTGTGAATGGCTCCATTGTAATTATTTATTGTTTTTCCGCTGGCTGGTTAGCACGCAACAAAAGCTTTTCACTGTACCTCGGTACACATGACAATAAACTAAACTGAACTGAACTGAACTGAGGTGCCAGAAGGTGGGTTTATTTTGGGAAGCTCTGTTTTGGCTGGTATGGAGCTCGAATAAAATGGTCTCCTGTTACGAGTCAAGAGTGTTTCAAGAAGGTTTCATCTACATTGGGAGTGAAAAAATGAAATTCTTACTTGCCACAGCTTTGCTGGCACTTTAACGCAACAACAGAACAAATAAACAAATAAATATACTAGAATTTATCAGTAATAGCAGGTAATAATGCAAATTGAAGTACAGGAAAATGCAGGAAAAATGTTCCCAATGTTGGGGGAGTCCAGAACCAGGGGCCACAGTCTAAGGATAAAGGGGAGGCCATTTAAAATTGAGGTGAGAAAAAAACTTTTTCACCCAGAGAGTTGTGAATTTGTGGATTTTTCTGCCACAGAAGGCAGTGGAGGCCAATTCACTGGTTGAATTTAAAAGAAAGTTAGATAGAGATCTAGGGGTTGGTGCAATCAAGGGATATGGGGAGAAGGCAGGCACGGGTTGCTGATTGTAGATCATCAGCCATGATCACAATGAATGGCGGTGCTGGATCGAAGGGCCATATGGCCTCCTCCTGCACCTATTTTCTATGTTTCTATGTTTACAGTGCAACCTAAAGGATGATCACAGTGGATTATTTGTGAAGTAGGGTTGTGCTTCGGGTTGTTCAATGTGGTTCAAGAGTGTAGTGGTTGATAGGAAGAAGCTACTCTCGAATCTGGAGGCCACAGTTCAGGCTCTTGTACCTTCTTCCCAATGGTAGCAGCCAGATGAGAGAGAGCCTGGCCAAGGTGGTGTGGGACATTGATGATATCAGCTGCAAATATTGTACGCCTTACGTATATAATTTCACAGATTCTTTATACAAAAGGATTTCCATTAACCTTAATGAAATGACTGCATTTTAAAAAAAAATGTTTGCTCATAAAATGTGAGACAGAATTTGTTAATGTTGGTGATATTATTTCAATTTAATCGTAATCGAATTAAAATTAAATTCCCCATTTGCTATTATGGGATTGAACGGGAACCTGGAACATGAGTCCAGATAGCCAGCTGCCAACCTTGGAGTTTAACCATCGCCAGAATCCCGAAGATAACCACATCTGCGCTACGACATATACCGATGCCATGATATCATTCCCGTTCATTGCGGAAGAGAGCGTATTAATCAGCCAGCAGAATTTGCACACCTTTTTTGTTTAGGGTGATGACTGGCCATGGGCGTGAATAATTTATAAAGACTATGATTGGAGTTTGATTTTGTCAGGGCCAAAGTGGCAATGTTGAGTAATGAAAATGAAAGGGTTGTCAGGAGTTCATAATGAAAGGCAGTCTGCCCCCATAACACAGGAGGCAATTGCTAATTTAATATTGGCCATTATGACAGTGATTTCGGCAGTTTTTTCCACTTTGGCACGTGTGATGGAATTAGCACCAATTGCAAAACAGGACAGCGTAGAAACAAACAAGCATTATTTTGATTCTTAATGTTTATCTTTTTAGTCTTTTTTCCTGAGTTAACGTAGAGTTAGCGATTCCCTTATCATGTATCTATACACTGCGAATAGACACAAAATGCTGGCGTAACTCAGCGGGACAGGCAACATCTCTGGAGAGAACGAATGGGTGACGTTTCAGGTCAAGACCCTTCTGCAGACCGTATTCATGTATTGTCTTTCTGCTGACTGGATAGCACGCAACAAATGCTTTTCACTGTACCTCGGTACACGTGACAATAAACTAAACTGAACTGAACTGAACTGAGAGTATAACAAAATAACTGCAGATGCTGGTACAAATCGAAGGTATTTATTCACAAAATGCTGGAGTAACTCAGCAGGTCAGGCAGCATCTCAGGTGAGAAGGAATGGGTGACATTTCGGGTCGAGACCCTTCTTCAGACTGATGACAATAGACGATAGACAATAGACAATAGGTGCAGGAGTAGGCCATTCAGCCCTTCGAGCCAGCACCGCCATTCAATGCGATCATGGCTGATCACTCTCAATCAGTACCCCGTTCCTGCCTTCTCCCCATACTCCGCTATCCTTAAGGCGTAAAATGTCAGGGGGGCGGGACAAAGGAAGGATATAGGTGGAGACAGGAAGATAGAGGGCGATCTGGGAAGGGGGAGGGGAAGAGAGGGACAGAGGAACTATCTAAAGTTTGAGAAGTCGATGTTCATACCACTGGGCTGAAAGTTGGTTGATTGGATGAACTGAACTGAGATGTCATTTAGCATTTGTGCAAGCAACATTTTCAGTTATTTTGTGTGAGGAGAAAAGTAAGACCCATTGTAAAATGACCTCTGGCAACTGACAAATGTTTACACCAAAGTAGGGATGATTGAAATATTACGTTGAGCTGGCCCGGAGTGAACTTTCCATTTGCTCCAGCCCTGTGCTGTGGGGATTTAACGCTGGTACAGACAGTTCTTGCTCCAATGCAACAACACAATTCTTTCCCCTGCAGAGTAGGTTTAAAAGCAATCAACTCTACTTGATGGGACTTCGTCCCAAATTACAGGGTATTAGCCTTCCCTCCTGTACTCCATCAAAGAAACTGGTTGTGACACGGATGATTAAACGAAGACTCCTTTTATTTTATCTGATGCGATTGTTCTGTGATTGCAGCTGGAGGTAGCGGTAATGAGAAAAGATGAACAGAGCGGCTTGCACTTGTACAGTGCTTGTCGTGACTTGAGGAGGTCCCAATGTCCTTTACAGCTATTCACAGCACTTTACAGATCTCATAAATTGCTGCCTCTGGTGCCTCTTGTCGCATGGTCTCCATCAAGAGAAAGTAACGGGGACTGTGGGGGAAAAAAGGCAAAGGCAGGCATACAAAAATAAATCAAAGAAAGTAGCATTGGTCATGTGAGGCCAATTGTGGAGGGTACATTTGGCAGTGACCGCCAATGGGCACAGTTGCGGCATTCCAAGATGATTCAAGTATCTGCCATGCCCTCGAACTTGCAAATGGCAACACCTTGCTTTCAGGGAAGACCCCTTTCTCTTGCAAAGTGCTTTGAGTCATATTCTAACATTTTTTAAAGAAGATCTTTGGGAGAGGGAGAGAAAGGGGAAGCCTGAATTCACGTGTATTTTCTGGAAGCTGTTCACACAGCAGGTTTGTCAAAAGAATTGTAACAGATCTTTGAGTCATCCTGACAACTGAGACTTCTTGTAATGCCCGAAGAAGTGAGGACAACAAAGTCACAGGGATGTTGTCTTAATTAAAGTAATTCATGTGTAATGTAAGGAAAGAGTTCCTGACTCCTGTGAACAATGTTATCATCTTTGGCTACTCAGTGGAGAAGCCGTTGCTGCTTACCAAGATGTTAAGCTGGATGCTAACTGGTGGATGTTGCCAGTAGCCAGACCTTTTCTGGGCAAAGGATAAATTTAGGACGAGCCATATGTATGCAGCACCTCACTGAAAGCTGCCAGAAATACCTCAGTTACTGTTTACATATGCATAAAGATTGTCAGAGGCAAAGAAGAGGGGGAGATGGCAGCTTTCCAATTGTAACTTTGCAATGTTTGCTCCTATTTGACCCTTCGGCTTCATTTTAGTTTAGTTTATTTAGTTTAGAGACACAGCACAGAAACACACCCTCCCACCCCCACCGAGTCCGCACCGACCAGCGATCCCCACACATTAACACTACCCTACACACGCGAGGGGCAATTTTCACACATACACCAAGCAAGTTACCTTACAAACCTGCACGTCTTTGGAGTGCGGGAGGAAACCGGAGATCTCGGAGAAAACCCACGCAGGTCACGGGGAGAACGTACAAACTCCGTACAGACAACACCCGTAGTCGGGATTGAACCCGAGTGTCCGGCGCTGTAGGGCAACAACACCACCACTGCTCCCATTTCATTAACAAAGTGAAATTTAACATAAAAGAGATTGGTTAATGAGCACCACATCAATTCATCACAATATCAAATTACTCCTATGCATTGTTATGCACTCTCAACATGATATAAAACAGACAGGCTGATGTGAAATCAACTTAAACACTCCTCGGTCAACGATCAATTTGAACATCTCCACTCTCTCTTGAGATAATTAAATGGTAATTCTATGAAAAGTTAAGTGGAAAATTATACACTGTATTTCCACTTTAAAAACTTTAGGGTGGACCTTGCTGGCAATTGCATGTCGTTCCAGATGATGTTTACGCATTTAATGGCATTTATTCCTGGTCTTCCATGTGTGCGCTGCCAAATGTGGACGTCAAGGACGTAGTGATTGATTCGGAAGACCAAATGTGTCAGTGGGTGGTGGAGTCTGATGATGGACCCCAGCCTTGTTGAGATTGCACTGCTCATTGCTGCTCCGATCATGCACATAATTGCACCTGGAACCCACAGCACCCACTGATTTCAATAGGGATTGCAGCACTTCCGATCTGGAGGCAAAAGTAACTTTATTTAATAACATTTTCAGTCGTCATTGCTTTTTAAACGTCTCTGAATGTCTCTGCATATCAAAGAGCATTCGAGGCAGGCCTTCCTCACTGCACAGACACACACTCTGCTACTGTTTTGACCATGACTCTGGGCTCTGGGACTCTTCAGATCAGTAATAAGGGCCTGTCCCACTTAGGCGATTTTTTTGGCGACTGCCAGCGACTGTCAAAGTCCTAGCCGATCGCCAAAATTTTCTATTACCCGACGACAATGACCACGACAATGCCGGGTCAGGTCGAGATTACACCGTCTTCGAGAAACATCACAAAATTCCCACGCTGTCAATGCTTCTCCGGCGTCCTAATTTTTGCTGAAATCACTGACAAGCCGGTAAGTGCTTGAGAGTTTTGAACTATAACATCTTGTATGGTTAGCATAAAAGAGATTGGTTAATGAGCACCACATCAATTCATCACAATATCAAACCAAGCTTCACTGTAACAAGGCATAAACTGGATTTACTTCCAGTTTACTAATAGCTGTATTAAAAAAATAATAATTTTAAAAGTGGTTAAGTGGATTTTTGTGAACAGTGTGTGGGCATTCTTTGAAAATGTACGGAAGATGCATATCTGGTTTCTGGGTTGCATATCTGGGTTGGGAGCTCACTTTAAATGTAATGGCTGACGACCATAAACATCGCGAAAATTCCCACGCTGTCAATGCTTCTCCGGCATCCAAATTTTCGCTGAAATCACTGACAAGTCGGTAAGTACTTGAGAGTTTTGAACTATAATATCTTGTACGGGTTACTTAAAAACCAAGCTTCACTGTAACAAGGCATAAACTGGATTTACTTCCAGTTTACTAATAGCTGTATTTTTAAAAATAATTTTAAAAGTGGTTAAGTGGATTTTTGTGAAAAGTGTGTGGGCATTCTTTGAAATGTAAGGGAGATGCATATCTGGTTTCTGGGTTGCATATCTGGGTTGGGAGCCCGCGTTAAATGTAAATAAATTAAATAAACATCGCGAAAATTCCCACGCTTACCTGACCGTCAAACTGTCGCCTCCAATCTACCTGTCAAATGTTCTGACGGTAAGTAAATTGGTTAAACACAAGCATTTTATGGTATTTTGAAATAACTTTATTTATTTTAATATTATGTGCTTCTAAATGCATCTGAGAACCTAGCAAACCTGGGGACAGCGTGCGACAGCGCCCGCAATAAGCAACAATACCTGGCGACAAGCCAGCTGTCGCCGAGAAATTTCAAACCGGATGATTTCTCAGCGACGCGCCGAGATCCACTATGATTTTTGGAAGACTCCTCATGATCATGCCCGCGACACCCGGCGAACTGTCGGCGACAGCCTAGTCACCGGCAGTTGCCTTAAAATCGCCTAAGTGGGACAGGCCCTTGAGATAGGCACTTTGCTTCAGTTTATTTCTCTTCTCTCCTGTCAAGCTGAAGAGACAAAAGCTTGAAAGCACGTACCAGCATATTCAGGAACAGCTTCTTGTCTGTGGTTAGCAGACTCTTGAACTCACCTCTCATCTGCTAGGCATGAACTTTCTGCTCTTCCAATCTATCTTGTTGCCAAGCCCTTGTATTTTTTTTAATCTGCACTCTGTTTACTGTCTCCTTTGTAAGACCTGGTGTACTGATGTATGGTATGGTGCTAAGGAGACTAAGGATGACAATGGAATTAAGTTGCAATAATGAAGGAATTAAGCTTTTTAAATAGGTGGTATGGAGATGATTTTTGTAAGGGAGCAGGTGTATGTTTAATATGAGTGATGATGTGACCTCATCTTCATTCTTTTCTTCCTCATGTACTATCGGCTGGTCAGGTGCAGTTTAGTTTCGTTTCGTTTAGAGATACAGTGCTGAACCATTCCCTTCGGCCCACTGAGTCCGTGCCGACCAGCGATCCCCACACATTAACACCATCCTACACACACACTAGGAACAATTTATAATTATACCAAGCTGATCAATCTACAACTGTGTACGTCTTTGGTGTGTGGAAGGAAACCAGAGATCCCGGAGTCGCACGCAGGTCACGGGGAGAATGTACAAACTCCGTACAGACAAGCACCGCAGTCAGGATCGACCCGGGTCTCTGGCACGATAAGGCAGCAACTGTACCGCTGCGCCACCGTGCCACCACTCTTTGGAGGGAATATCACAAAGGTTGGGGCAAGGATCGGGATGTGATGCATGGTGGGGGATAGGTGATGGTGGTGGGGTGTAGCCAAGCTGAGCCAAAAAAATAGACATGCTGTTATAATTGGCAGGCAGTAATTGAAGAGAATACAGGTTTACATATGGGAAGGAGGGTTAGGTGCGAGAATGTCATCGTTTTTTATGATTTCTGCCTTATCGATGGCCAGAATATCAGGCCAGCTGTTACAGTAATGGTGAACGAGGGGTCTCCTTCAAGCAAGATGTCTCGCAGTGCTCTGCTGTCTCCTGTTTCTGGATGCTTGTGATTATATGATGCCTTTTTTACCCCTGAATGGTTTTCATCGGGAATGCGTTTGGGTCACAGTTACACAAATGTGAAAACCGTGAGATTTGTGCATGGGTTTGCACTGAGGATTAAATTAATCTTCGATTTAGTTTCAGTTTTAGATTTGGAGATACCGCATGGAAACAGGCCCTTCAGCCCTCCGAGTCTGTGCTGACCACCAGAACTGCATTGCGGTTCCCGCCGAGAGGTATTTTCGCAAACAATTCCCATAACTCCTCTCCCCATCACCAAACCCGCAAATTATATATAATACCTTGTCCCATGCCAGCATTAAAAAATGGCTGATTGTTTAAATTTACGACCTATTGATTAAAGTCACAGTATAACTTCATTAAAGGATAAAACAAGAAATGTGCTTTGGGCAGAAAACATGTTCCCAGCTCAGATCCAGACTCCAGGCATCCTGATCCCTGGGAACATGAATCATATCAATAGATGTACAGTCACGCAGTACAAGCTGGCTCTTTCACAGTTATTTATTGTTTTCTCTTCACTCTGTTCTGCCCATGTAGAATAGCGTGATTACTTTGGATCTACTCTCGTATTCAATTCAAAGTTATTGCCCAGGAGCAATACAAAATAGGGCGGCACGGTGGCGCAGCGGTAGAGTTGCTGCCTTGCAGCGAATGCAGCGCCGGAGATCCGGGTTTGATCCGACTACGGGTGCCGTCTGTATGGAGTTTGTACGTTCTCCCCGTGACCTGCGTGGGTTTTCTCCGAGATCTTCGGTTTCCTCCCACACTCCAAAGACGTGCAGGTTGTAGGTTAATTGACTTGGTACAAATGTAAATTGCCCCTGCTGGGTGTAGGATAGTGTTGATCTATGATAGTGGGGATCACTGGACGGCGCAGACCCGGGGGGCCGAAGGGCCTGATTCCGCGCTGTATCTCTAAACTAAACTAAACTCAACGAAATTGTAGCAAATCAAATTCCACTGTGGATGCAACCCTTCATTGTTTGGAACATTGGAATTACAGGAATGCCTGTTTTGGGTCATCATTCTTTTATCATGCTCCCATTTAAATCAGAACAGCACAGGAACAGGCCCTGTGGCCATTGACGTCTGTGATAAACTTGATGCAAAGATTAGTTTTAGGGATACAGCGTGGAAACAGGTCAGTGCGACAGGCCTGTAGACATTAAGACCAGTGATGCTTGTCTTTTTGGGTACAGGGACAATAGTGGAGACCTTGAAGCAGGCGGGGACAATGCAGGTTTGCAGGGACTGGTTGAAAATGTCTGTAGATCGGTGCCAGTTGTTCGGCACAGAGCTTGAGGGTGGAGGGCGAAACATTGTCCGGTCCTGGAGATTTCTGGCTTTTCTGTTTCATTCATTCATTCATTCATTCATTCATTCATTCATTCATTCATTCATTCATTCAAATGCTGGGGTAACTCAGCGGGTCAGGCAGCATCTCGGGAGTGAAGGAATGGGTGACGTTTCGGGTCGAGACCTTTGTTCAGACCCGAAACGTCACCCATTCCTTCTCTCCAGAAATGCTGGCTGTCCCGCTGAGTTACTCCAGCATTCTGTGTCTACCTTCGATTTAAACCAGCATCTGCAGTTCTTTCCCGCACAAGGTGGTAAGTTAATTATAAATGGGCAAGGAATGAATCACTGCATACATAGAGCTTGAACTCGTCATTAATTGCCTCTGAATCCTACTTGCTAGTCTTGCCCGATGACGCAATGTGTATGATCTCTTCCTCTGCTTTTTGTCGACATTGCTGTGCTAATTGTGCCATTACTTGCGATCCGGCAAAGTGTGAAATGTTATTGCAGACTAAAGTAGGTCCTGGAAAGCTGCAGGCCTTTCTTTCAATGTAGGGTTTTATGATGAGATTAATATGATTTGAAACAATCTAAATAGTAACTGTAGTCAATTGCATTGTAAGCCAATCTATTTATAGACTTTAATTGACTTAAAGATTTTATGAGCTCTAAAATTTTCTTCATGTTAAGTAAGAATGAACTATTTTGCCACACAGGCTGTTCCCAATTAAAAGCCTATAAATTTAAGGTACGGGTTTTTCGGATTGCATTCGTAGAGTTGCTTTATTGTATTCCAAATAAACTATTTATCCAAATGATTACAATTGTTTTGTGAGTAGACTGTATGAATCTTTAATATCAACCTCAACCACCACCCACCCCGATCCTACCCGCCTCGCCTCAGTCTGTCCATTGATCTTCCTGCCCCTTGCTGTGCAGTCACACCCATGATTTGGTTGATAACATTCTGGCCTTGATCTCAGTTCAAAAATCACTCTGGCAACCTGTGTTCAAAAATCTAAGCTGACTTCCCAGTGCAACACTGGCCGAGTTCTGCACTGTTGGAGATAATATCTTTTGGATGAAAAATTGAACCTTGATGCCTTCTCTCTAAGGTAAAAGATCTCCGAGATCCATTTCAAAGAAGAGCAGGGTAGTTCTGTCAAGTCAAGTCAATTTTATTTGTATAGCACATTTAAAAACAACCCACGTCGACCAAAGTGCTGTACATCAGTTCAGGTACTAAGAAACGAACATACAATGGCACACAAACATAACAGCACATACATAAACAGTTCACAGCACCCCCTCAGAGGGCCTCAAACGCTAGGGAGTAGAAATAGGTTTTGAGCCTGGACTTAAAGGAGTTGATGGAGGGGGCAGTTCTGATGGGGAGAGGGATGCTGTTCCACAGTCTAGGAGCTGCAACCGCAAAAGCGTGGTCACCCCTGAGCTTAAGTCGAGACCGCGGGATAGTGAGTAGCCCCAAATCGGCCGACCTGAGGGACCTGGAGATAGAGTGGTGGGTTAGAAGATTTTTGATATGGGGGGGGGGGCAAGCCCGTTTAGGGCTTTGTATGTGAATAGGAGGTATCTAGCTGGTATCTAGGTTGCCATTTATCCTCCAGTCAGCCTTTACTAAAAAAATGGATTGCTTGACTATTATGTGAATCTGCCAATTGTTGCCAATTGTGTGAATCTGCTGTGTGTTGCTGTATTCCCTGTGTGCACTCCAATCATTCCTGATTGGCAGCAGAATGCTTACATTCTGAAAGTGATGCGAAAAGCACCATAGAAATGTATTCGTCATTACTTTTGTATCCTCTGGTATGTTGAAATTGTATCAGGGTGTGATATTGGGGGAAAAAAACCTGTCATGATTATCCAGTGAAACTTCACATGATTACAATAAAAATAAAATCTGATTAAAAGCACAAACAGCCAGAATCACACCCCACACACCGCTACCCCCTGTCATGGGTAAGCTAGTTCTGAATGCATACTACCAAGTCACTGTGTATTCCATGCATCTTAATCTTCAAGATGATCACACTATGAGGGCCCTTGTCAAATGCCTTATTAAATACAAGGAACTGCAGATGCTAGTTTACAACAACAAAAAACCACAGTGTACTGGAGTAATTCAGTGGGTCGGGCAGCATCTCTGGAGAAAAGGTTCGGTCAGGATTCTTCTTCAGATGGGTTACTTTTAAGTCAAAATATAGACACTCAGATATCATGAGAACTAGTAAGGAAAATAAGTCCAATTGAGAATTAAATGAATTGCATTGGAGTGCTATTGTATATACCTCTTATATTCACATTATTCCATATCCGTATTCAGCACCAAACAACTGTGATTAAGAACATGGAAGAGTACAGCACATGAACAGACCCTTCGGCCTGCAAGGTCTGTGCTGAACATAATACCCCCAATTAAATTAATCATCTCTGCCTGCATGTGGTCCATATTCCTCTACTCATGCATATTCATGTGCCTATCCAAAAGTCTCTTAAACACCACGATCGCATCTGCTTCCACCACCTCCCCTGGCAATGCGTTCCAGGCACTCACCATTCCCTGTGTAAAAACTTGCCCTGCACATTTCCTGTAAACTTTGTCCCTTTCACCTTAAAGCAATTATTTGACATTCTACCTGGGAAAAAGGTTCTGACTATCCATCGTTTCTGTGCCTCTCATCGTTTTATATGCTTCCATCATATCTCCCCTCAACCTCCAATGCGCCAGAGAAAACAATCCACATTTGTTCAACTTCTCCTTATAGTTATTCCAGACAGCATCCTGGTAAACAACTTTCATACTCTCTCCAAAGTCTTCAAATCCTTCCTATAATGGGGCTACCAGAACTGCAAGCCATACTCCAAGTGCAGCCGAACCAAAGTTTTATAAAACTACAACATGACTTCCTGACTCTTATACTCAGCACAGACCCCAGTGGAACTTCACTGCTCAGCCAGAATAACACCCCTACTCCACTACCCCCTGTCTTCTATGGGTAAGCTAGTTCTGAATCCAAATGACCAAGTCCCCGTGTATTCCATGCATCCTAATCTTCCAGATGATCGTACCATGAGGGCCCTTGTCGAATACCTTATTAAATTCCATGCTGACAAAGATCCACTGTCCCAGCCTCACCAATCATCATTTTTTTATTACCCCCTCAAAAAATTAAATTAGGCTTGTAAGATATGACCTGCGCCAGAAAAAGACTGACCCAAATTAGCCTATTCCCGCCTAAATGAGAGTATTCCAAAGAATCCTCTCCAACAGCCTCCGTAGTGCTGATGTGTGGCTCAACGGTCTATAATTTCCTGCATTATGTCGACTTACCTTTTTGAATAAAGGAACAACATTGGCTATGCTCCAGTCCTCCAGCACTTTGCCTGTTGCGAGAGAGGATACGAAGATCTTCGTCAAGGCCCCATGCAATCTCCTCTCTTGCCCTTCTCAATAACATGAGAGAGATCCCATCAGGCCCTGGGGATTTATCCACCATAACCCACTTCAAGGGACATTCCCCAGTTACCCTTTTCCTGTTTTGTATGTGTGAAAAATCTTGAGATTTTGTTTAATCTGACTTGCCAATAATATTTCATGGCCCCTTCTCTTGTCCTATTAGAGTTTTTTCCTGCTTGCTTTACTGTATAGTCCTCCTGATTTCATCTTTCTAAACTTACTTGATTCCTTATTCTTTTTGATCAAATTTATATCCAAGTTTGCATTGTGCTTTTAACATAGTGAGATATTTCAAAACTTCAAGTTCAGTCTAGTCAAAACAAGTCTTTGTTATCAAATGTTCAAGTAGAGCAGGTCGCCGATGTAAAGAAGTTGACATCTAGAGCAGCGGATACAATAGATGAGGTTGGAGGAGGTGCAGGTGAACCTCTGTCTCATCTGGAAAGACTGTTTGGGTCCTTGGATGGAGTTGAGGGGGGAGGGAAAGGGACAGGTGTTGCATCTCCTGCGGTTGCAGGGGAAAGTGCCCGGTGATGGGGTGGTTAGGGTAGGAAGGGACGAGTGGACCAGGGAGTTACGGAGGGAACGCAGGCTCGGCGATCGTTTCGCTCAACACCTTCGCTCAGTCCGCCTTAACCAACCTGATCTCCCGGAGGCTGAGCACTTCAACTCCCCCTCCCACTCCCAGTCTGACCTTTCTACCATGGGCCTCCTCCAGTGTCATAGTGAGGCCCACCGGAAATTGGAGGAACAGCATCTCATATTTCGCTTGGGCAGTTTGCAGCCCAGCGGTATGAACATTGACTTCTCCAACTTTAGATAGTTCCTCTGTTCCTCTCTTCCCCTCCCCCTTCCCAGTTCTCCCTCAATCTTCCTGTCTCCACCTATATCCTTCCTTTGTCTCGCCCCCCTGACATCAGTCTGAAGAAGGGGCGAGACCCGAAACGTCACCCATTCCTTCTCTCCTGAGATGCTGCCTGACCTGCTGAGTTACTCCAGCATTTTGTGAAATAAATACCTTCGAAATGTCCAAGTATGGTGAGGTACAGGTATAATGGAAATTGCAGGCACATATACTCGGACACCACACGAATACATAAATTGTACACAAAATTGGCTGACAATGAAAAGAACAATGAGAAGTTAATAAAGCTGCGCAAAAACACATGACTTTAGCGTAAAAACACAATTAGAAAACAAGTCCAAGGCAGTGCAAGCAGTCGTTATTAATCACAAAGTGCTGGAATAGGAACAGGTGACGTTTTAGGTTGGAGCCTTTCTTCAGACTAACAGTGTCTATCTTTGGTATACATATTTTTAGTATTCTGTAGCTGAGGTAGGATTAGGGTTGTGCAGGCCGGTTCAAAAATCTCATTTCTGAACCTGGTGGTGTGGGACATCAAATGTCTCTACCTCCTGCCTGGCGGTAGCAACAAGGAGACGGCATAGCCTGGATGATGTGGATCCTTGATGGTAGATGTCGCTTCCTGAGGCAGCGCCTCGTGTAGATTCATTCACTGGTGGGGAAGGCAGTGTCCACGTTGGGCCTGGGTGAGCCTACCACTGTCTGTAGTCTCTTGCATTCAAGCGAAATTGCTTTACCAGGCCATGACACAACCAGTCAAGATACTTTCTACAATACATCTGAAAAAGCCAGGAATTTCAAATTGCAAACTCCCTCTCCTGTACGCTGACTCAAGACCAACTGTGGCCAACAACACTGATGTGGATGACATGGAAATGTCTACATCAATGGGCCCACTCCAGAGTTTAGGGCCAGTGCAACTACAGGTGGAGGGTCAGTGGAGTGTCCAAAACTGGGGATGCATTGGAGATCTTGAGAATATTTCAACCTTGGATCAGTTGGTGATTCTCTCATCTCTGAGTCAGTTAGCTGTCTGTTTTGATTCACCTTTAGGTAAGGAATATATGTGCAATTCTGAGAGGACATGGCAACTTTGCCCAAATATAATGCCTAACCGTCTGCTATTCCAGTTAGTTGTACAAGATCTGAAGGCAGAAAACCATAAAGGGTCAGAGCAATCCTGACCAACGGACATCCTCATCATTTCTAAAATAGTTTGTCCTATCTTTATTGTATGTCTGCTTTTCGGAGTTTACTGTGTGCGAAATGGCTGCCATATTTCCTCAATTACAAACTGATACTGGACTTGAAAACCAATTGCATTATTCATGTATATTTTATATATCAACTTTTCTTTTTCTGTTTTGTATTGTTTGGACAATCCTGTAATACACATTGGGATGATTGTTACTTTTATATCAAAGCGTGCAAGAATCAATAACAAACAATACCTGATGAGGTTCTTGGTATATTCTGAACATCTTGGGCCTGCTGTGCAATTATGAACAACCGTGTTGATTCTGGACCGAAGGCATTCTATTATTTGAAGGTACCAATGTGAATTTTTCTTTGCGTTAAAGTGCTTTGGGATGCCCTAACGTTAAGAACGATGCCATATAAATATGCCTGTCTTTACTTCTTAGGCCAGTGGAGACTGGGGATGGAAGTCACCACAGATGGTGGAGATTTGCCTCTGCCTGCTCATAAGAGAATTTGTAAAAAGGATGAACATTTTAAAAGTAAACCATCAGCTGCCCAGGGGCCAGAGTATCTCAGTGAGCACAATGTTATAGGGGAACGGGACCAGGTGTAAGTTAGGATACGGCTAGGGACAATTTTTACATTTACCAAGTCAATTACCTACATACCTGTACGTCTTTGGAGTCTGGGAGGAAACCAAAGATCTCAGAGAAAACCCACGCAGTCACGGGGAGAACGTACGAACTCCGTACAGACAGCAACCGTAGTCGGGATTGAACCTGGGTCTCCGGCGCTGCAAGCGCTGTAAGGCAGCAACTCTACCGCTGTGCCACCGTGCCCGCCCTGCATTTAGTAATGAACCAGTAGAGAGCATCCTAACACATGGCATCCCTGTGTGGTACCTCAGCTGCACGGAGGCAGAAAGGAAAGCTGTTCAGCGGGTAGTCCATAGAGCTCAGAGGACCATCGGAACACAGCTACCAGACTTGGAGGGCATCTACAACACACGATGCCTCAGAAAAGCCACCAGCATCCACAAAGACTCTTCACACCCCTGCAACAGTCTGTTCGAACTCCTTCCATCGGGCAGACGATACAAGGCCTTCTATGCCCGCACCTCCAGACTCAGGAACAGCTTCATCCCCAGGGCCATAGCTGCTATGAACCGGTCCTGCTGAGCCGGATGGTCACATCGCACAGTGATCCGGCACAGATCTACTTGCACTTTATTCTGTCTTAAAACTGTTACAATTTGTTTCGTTGGGTTGCTGTTGTTTAAACTAACTAAATTATTGCATCATATGGGAGGCGCATTCCCAATCTCGTTGTACCCCTGTACAATGACAATAAAGATATATTGTATTGTATTGTAATACTGAAAAGGCAAGAGTTCGTTTTAACAAACTTAATCAATTTATCTCCATCAAGGTACATGAATATATCTGCATATTAGGTTAAAACACCTATTGGATTACAAGATTACAGAACCTATATGTTGTACATCAATATTAAGAATAAATTACATTTCATATCTTAGAGTTATTGTACTTTATTATCATCATTATGTAAAATTTGAAGACATAATATGTACCACATCTATTTCTGGGAACCTTAAAGCACTTCATGAGATTCTGAAGAAAGGTAATTTATGTGAAATATTATCTCTGCTTCTCACTCCATGAATGCTGCCTGACCTGCTGGATATTTTCAATCTTTTCTGTTTTTGTTGCAGATTACCAGCATAGGCTATATTTTGCTTTCAATGTGAGCATGTGAGGGGCAGTCACTGATGTGATATGGGAAACACAGAAGCCAATTAGTACATTCCAAGCCAGCAGGGCAGTGTGGCAATGATCAGATCATCTGATTTAGACATCAGATCGCAGAGAAATATTGTCAAGGACAACTGGTATAAATCCCATTCTTATTTGAAAGTGTGCCTCAGGAGAGAACATACATAAGTTTGGTTGAACTTCTCATCCGAATTTTTTAAATATATACTGCAGGACTACAGCTATATACTTGTACTGAATCTGAAATGCTTATCTAAGATGTATCTAAGTGCTTACAATAGACAATAGACAATAGGTGCAGGAGGAGACCATTCGGCCCTTCGAGCCAGCACCGCCATTCAATGTGATCATGGCTGATCATTCTCAATCAGTACCCCATTCCTGCCTTCTCCCCATACCCCCTGACTCCGCTATCCTTAAGAGCTCTATCTAGCTCTCTCTCTTGAATGCATTCAGAGAATTGGCCTCCACTGCCTTCTGAGGCAGAGAATTCCACAGATTCACAACTCTCTGACTGAAAAAGTTTTTCCTCATCTCCGTTCTAAATGGCCCTTATTCTTAAACTGTGGCCCCTTGTTCTGGACTCCCCCAACATTGGGAACATGTTTCCTGCCTCTAACGTGTCCAACCCCTTAATAATCTTATACGTTTCGATATGATCTCCTCTCATCCTTCTAAATTCCAGTGTATACAAGCCTAGTTGCTCCAGCCTTTCAACATATGACAGTCCCGCCATTCCGGGAATTAACCTAGTAAACCTACGCTGCACGCCCTCAATAGCAAGAATATCCTTACGTATCGTGATCCTAAACTGTATCGGTACTGAACTGTATACAAAAATGAATGTCACTGTACCTCGGTACATGTGGCAAATGAAGTACCATTGAAGTGTCATTGACTTCAGCACATAGTTTTATCACTGAATTAGGAAATAAACCTTCCATTTCAGAGATGCTATTTACTGAACCAAAGCCGCCGTTATGTAATCTATAAAAGCCACATCGAAACTGTGCCACCACAAATTGCCAAGTTCCAGTTGCACCATTTACACACTTTTAATTTGCTGCTGCATTTGAATTGCAAAGTTATATCACAAGTAATAGACACTTAAAGGACAGCAATGTAACTTCCCTTTCTCAGACTGTGGTGCACCAGTTGCATGAAGTGAGGTGTGGTCATTTACGTCCACTTTCTACGTCATGGCGAAACGTTCCTTCCCTCCAGAGATGCTGCCTCTCCCCGCTGAGTTACTCCAGCATTTTGTGTCTACCTGATGGCAAAACAGTGTTGGGCTCAGATTTGGAACAGTTGTTATTAATTTGCAAAGATACCAGGAGCAGTGACGGAATCAGACGAGGGTGCAGAAGGAGGATGTGGGCTGAAGCTGATATTTTTGGCAAATTATTAGATTTACTGGATATATTTATTCCAATATATTTATTGGAATCACAAGGTACACAAGGAATCACAAGGAAGCACAGAAGACACATATTTGGCTCATAGTGGTTGTGACCACTTAAGGGGTTGGACAGGCTAGATGCAGGAAGATTGTTCCCGATGTTGGGGAAGTCCAGAACAAGGGGTCACAGTTTAAGGATAAGGGGGAAGTCTTTTAGGACCGAGATGAGAACGTTTTTTTTCACACAGAAAGTGATGAATTTGTGGAATTCTCTGCCACAGAAGGTAGTTGAGGCCAGTTCATTGGCTATATTTAAGAGGGAGCTAGATGTGGCCCTTGTGGCTAAAGGGATCAGGGGGTATGGAGAGAAGGCAGGTACGGGATACTGAGTTGGATGATCAGCCATGATCATATTGAATGGCGGTGCAGGCTCGAAGGGCCGAATGGCCTACTCCTGCACCTATTTTCTATGTTTCTATGTTTCTATGTGACAGGAATTGTGAATGCATTCCAAAACTAATCCCACTGCCCCAATCGCTCCCACGGTTTCTCAGTTTAAAATCTATTTTACCTTGCTTTTAATACAAACATAATCTCTGCCTTCAAACACCTCTTACATGAAAGCATTTCATAGCAATAACAGTTTATGACTGAGATGGGGGATAACAATGGAGTGGCAGTCTTAATGTGGGTTAAATAAATAATTGTCGCTCAGAGAAGCGAATATCCAGGAAAGATCAACAGATGTGGCCCTTGTAGACTAAAGGGAAGAGGGGCCGCCAGGCTCAAGGTAATCTATCCTAAATGCCCAAACAGAACAAGAGTAGGAGGTGTGAGGGGAGGGCCACATGTGTTTTAGCCCCCCCCCCCCCCACCCCCCCATAGAAAGGCTATAGAGTTGGCACAAGATGCCAGTGAACAAAAACATCAGTGGGAAGAGAAGAGCAAAAACCTTGGCAAATTTCCCAGAAGCCCAGAAACCTTGCATGAGTAATGCTAGATGGTTTGAACCATGGTGGCATAACGTCAGCATAAAAGGAATAGAGGGGGCATTTGGTGATCTTTATCAGTCAGTGTGAAGCAAGCCCAACAAGATAGGAACAGTTCTAGATTTAATTCTCAGATTAAAACTGAACAGTTATGATAATGATCACATTTTAGCATGTTTAAAGAAAGAGAAAATTCATTTTAAAATGAGAAACTGTTGGATAGATTTGGACAGTGGGGTTGGTTTTGGAATAGAGACATAGAGTCATAGAGTGATACAGTGTGGAAACAGGCACTTCGGCCCAACTTGCCCGCACCGGCTAACATGTCCCAGCTACACGAGTCCCACTTGCCTGCACTTGGTCCATATCCCTCCAAACTTGTCCTATCCATGTACCTGTCTAACTGCTTCTTAAACGTTGGGATAGTCCCAGCCTCAACTACCTCCTCTGGCAGCTTGTTCCATACACCCACCATCATTTGTGTGAAAAAGTTACCCCTCAGATTCCTATTAAATCTTATCCCCTTCACCTTGAACCTATGTCCTCTGTTCCTCGATTCACCTACTCTAGGCAAGAGATTCTGTGCATCTATCCGATCTATTTCTCTCATGATTTTATACACCTCTGTAAGATCACCCCTCATCCTCCTGAGCTCCAAGGAATAGAGACCCAGACTCCTTAACCTTTCCCAAAAACTCAGACCCTCTAGTCCTGACAACGTCCTTGTAAATCTTCTCTAAATCCTTTCAAGCTTGACCTCTGCTCTACAACACTCCCCAGAGGCCTACCATTCACTGGTGTAGGTCCTGCCCTTGTTAGACGTCCCAAAATGCAACACCTCATTTAATTCTCTGTATTAAATTCCATCAACCATTCCTCAGCCCACCTGGCCAATCAATCCAGATCCTGCTGCAATCTTTCACAACCATCTTCACTATCTGCAAAACCACCCACTTTTGTATCAACAGCAAACTTGCTAATCTTGCCCTGTGTGTTCTCATCCACATTATTGATGTAGATGACAAACAGTAACGGGCCCAGCACCGAACCCTGAGGCACACCACTAGTCACAGGCCTCTAGTCCGATAAGCAGCCTTCCACCATTACTCTCTGCTTCCTTCCATGGAACCAATTTGCTATCCATTCAGCTATCTCCCCTTGGATCCCATGCGATCTAACCTTCCAGAGCAGCCTACCATGTGGAACCTTGTCGAACGCCGCCTGCCTTACTGAAGTCCATGTACACAACATCTACAGCTCTGCCCTCATCAACCTTTTTGGTCACGTCTTCAAAAAAATCAATCAGATTTGTGACACACGACCTCCCACGTACAAAACCATGCCGACTGTCCCTAATCAGCCCTTGCCCATCCAAATGCCTGCAGATCCTATCCCTCAGAATACTCTCCAGTAACTTACCAACTACAGATGTTAAGCTCACCGGCCTACAGCTCCCAGTATTTTCCCTGCAGCCCTACTTGAATAGAGGCACAACATTTGCCACCCTCCAGTCTTCCTGTATTTAAGGACGACTCGGAAATTTCAACCATGGCTCCCGCAATGTCCTCTCTAGTTTCCCACAATGTCCTCGGATATATCTGATCAGGCCCTGGTGATTTGTCTATCTTCAAACACGACAGTACCTTCAGTACTTCTTCGACAGTAACCCTGACTGCTCTCAAGACACTTCCATTGACTGCCCCAAGTTCATCCGTCCTCCTGCCTCAGTAAATACAGAGGAGAAATACTCAGTGAGAACCTTGTCCATCTCCTGTGGCTCCACACAGAGGTGACCGCTTTGATTTCTGAGCAGTCCCACTCTCTCAGTGGTTACCCTTTTCCACCTTATCTATATACTAAAACTCTTGTTTGTTTGTTCCTGAACTGCAGCTAAAATGGTACACGATAGCGCGACAATTTTAGGCCCACCTTACTCACCGTCATCCCTTTGGTGCTAATGGAAGAAGTTTCATTGAATTTGGAGGGGGGTGGAGGGGGGGGGGAGGGGAAGGGAGAGGATAAGGGGGGGTTGAGGGGGATGGAGTGGGGGGGAGGGGAAGGGGGAGGGAGGGGAAGGTGAGGGGGGCGGGGGAGATGGAGGGGAGGGGGAAGGGGAGGGGAGCAGGAGAGGGTGCTGCACCAATGAAGGAGAGGTTTGGGCCCCACTTGGTCTAGTGTATTTATAAAATCTTTTAGGATTGTCCTTAATGCTACCCGCCAGAGCTATCTCCTATCCTCTTTTTGCCCTTCTGATTTCCGTTTGCAGTTTACTCCTTAGTTCCCAAAACTCCTCCAGGGATGCACTTGATCCCTGGTTAGTTCCCGGAATGGCAGGACTGTCATATGTTGAAAGACTGGAGCAACTAGGCTTGTATACACTGGAATTTAGAAGGATGAGAGGGGATCTTATTGAAACGTATAAGATTATTAAGGGGTTGGACACATTAGAGGCAGGAAACATGTTCCCAATGTTGGGGGAGTCCAGAACCAGGGGCCACAGTTTAAGAATAAGGGGTAGGCCATTTAGAACAGAGATGAGGAAAAACCTTTTCAGTCAGAGAGTTGTGAATCTGTGGAATTCTCTGCCTCAGAGGGCAGTGGAGGCCAATTCTCTGAATACATTCAAGAGAGAGCTAGATAGAGCTCTTAAGGATAGCGGAGTCAGGGGGTATGGGGAGAAAGCAGGAACGTGGTACTGATTGAGAATGATCAGCCATGATCACATTGAATGGCGGTGCTGGCTCGAAGGGCCGAATGGCCTACTCCTGCACCTATTGTCTATTGTCTATCCTAGTTGCCTATACCTGTCCCATGCATCCTTCTTTTTTTGACCAATGCCTCCATTTCCCTTGTCAGCCAAGCTTCCCTGCATTTGCCTGCTTTGCCCTTCACTCTAACGGGGACGTACATATCCTGAGCTTTTGTCAGCACACTTTTAAAAACATCCCACTTGGCCGATGTTCCTTTCCCTTCAAATAACCTGCTGCAGTCAACTTGAGCGAGACCTTCTCTCAACATTGGCCTTACCCCAGTTGAGCATTTTAACACATGAGGCCTCTCTGTCCCGATCCATAAATATCTTAAACCTAATCGAACTGTGGTCACTAGTCCCAAAAGGCTCCTCCACAAACACCTCATTAACTTGCCCTTCCCAATTTCCCAATACTAGATCCAGCATTGCCCTCTCATGTGTGGGGGCCTCCACATACTGCTTGAGAAACTCTCCTGAACACTTTTGAGGAATTGCACCCCATCTAAACCCTTCACACTATGATTTTCCCAGTCTGTATTGGGGAAGTTAAAATCCCCCCTACTACAACAACCTTATTTGACCTGCAGCTGTCTGCAATCTCCTGGCATATTTGATCTTCTAATTCCCGTTGACTATTCAGGGATCTGTAGTACACCCCCAACAAGGTGACCATCCCTTTCTTGTTCCTCAGCTCCACCCATATAGCCTCACTAGACGAACCATCCGTAATGCCATCTCTGAACACAGCCGTGACACCCTCCTTAAACAATAACACAACACCCTCTCCTCCTCTTGTCTTGTCTCTCCTGAAGCTCCGGTACTAACAATCCCTACTGTGACCAGTGAGCTAAATAAACAGCACAGATAGGCCAGGTTAAAACTTCCCAACTGGGGAAATGAGATAATTCCACAAAGGCAGACTGCAACCAGCTTCTTCATGGTAATGTTACAGCATCTTTGATATCAGAAAATATCTCAAGATACTGGACAAGGGCGTTTAACAAACACATTTCTACACCAAATCAGATAAAGAGAGAGATTGGGACAGGGCATTTAAAGGCTTTCAAAGAGACTGGTTTTAGGAATATTATTGAAGGAGGAGAGAGAGTGCAGAAGCTTGGCCGGACAGGATGGGGAGGGATAGGGGGTTTAAAACTTCGGCGTGATATTTGACTCTGCATTAAAGTTTGACAAGCAAGTCAACGCTGTGGTAAAAGCCAGCTTCTTCCAACTTCGTACCATTGCTAAAATCAAACCTTTCCTCCGATTCGACGACACTGAAAAAATCATTCACGCTTTCATTTCCTCCCGCCTAGACAACTGCAACTCCCTATACACTGGGATCAGCCAATCATCCCTGTCCCGCCTGCAACTGGTCCAAAACGCCGCAGCGATGCTCCTGACGGGTACCCGTAAAAGGGACCACATCACGCCGATTCTGGCCTCTCTCCACTGGCTCCCTGTACGGTACAGAATCAAATTCAAGCTCCTCCTATTCACATATAAAGCCCTAAATGGACATTCCCCCCCCTACATCAAAAATCTTCTAACCCACTTCTCTAACTCCAGGTCCCTCAGGTCGGCCGACTTGGGGCTACTCACTATCCCGCGGTCTAGGCTTAAGCTCAGGGGTGACCGCGCTTTTGCAGTTGCAGCTCCTAGACTGTGGAACAGCATCCCTCTCCCCATCAGAACTGCCCCCTCCATCGACTCCTTTAAGTCCAGGCTCAAAACCTATTTCTACTCCCTAGCGTTTGAGGCCCATTGAGGAGGTGCTGTGAACTGTTTATGTATGTGCTGTTATGTTTGTGTGCTACTGTATGTTTCATTTTTTCCTTAGTACCTAAACAGATGTACAGCACTTTCGTCAACGTGGGTTGTTTTTAAATGTGCTATACAAATAAAATTGACTTGACTTGTCTTGACTTAAATTCTAGTGAAGACAAACACAAAAAGCTGGAGTAACTCAGCGGGTCAGGCAGCATCTCTGGAGAATAGGAATAGGTGGCATTTCAGGTCGAGGCCCTTCTTCAGACTTCTAGTCTGGTGACTTGGGACACCCCTGATTAAAATTGGCAATGAGCAAGACGAGGGTCTGAACTGGGAGAGCACACTATCGGCACAGTCCTTGTCGTGTGGTTGGGATGGAGGAAAGACAAGCAGATTCTGTGCATCATAATGTCAAGAGGGTTACGTTTGCCACTGAGTTTTGCGTGACACTTTGCGAAGCACATGTTATCTTGTTGATGTACGGTCAGAAGCACCTGTTGATGTAGCAGTTACGCAGCTGGTGAGTAAAAAGGCAAACAGCCTGTGGCTCAGCTCGTTGACGTCTTGTGCCAGTTCCACCAACATCCTGCAAGGAGAGAGCAAAACACATTCACCGGCCCCTCACCTGTTACTCCGTACGAAAGGCCCCTCTCCATTAATTACTCAACCGGACATTTGGCAAAGATTTGGATTATGTTTTATTTGAGTTTTTACAATGGCTTAGTAGGAAACAAACTGCAGATGCTGGTTAAAATCGAAGGTAGACACAAAATGCTGGAGTAACTCAGCGGGCCAGGCAGCATCTCTCCCGAGTTACTCCAGCATTTCTCCCAAGTTACTCCAGCTGAGTTACTCCAGCATTTTGTGTCTACCTTTGGCAATGACTTTATGGATTTCAAATGTGGATAACCACCTGTTTCAATGCATGTCTGACTAGCAGAACAAAATGAGAACAGGCTTCCTTCCTGCAGACCGACACCTAAACCTCACAGCACAAGTGAATTGACTATATCCCCCCCTTCACAAAAGTTGTTTGTCGATTTATAATGCATTGTTTGCTCTTGTGTACTTTCATGTAGCAAGTCATTCAATGTGTGCTCACCAAAATGGCGGCGCTGCCCTAGCAGCTGCCGCTCACCTGCGGTCCATTTGTCTTTGTGTTTTTGTTGTTTTTTTTGTCTTAATTGTAGTTGTGATGTGGTGTTTTTGTGTTTGTGTACTGTGTGTGTATGTGGGGGGGAGGGGGAAACTAACACTGTAAATATGTGTCCCTTCAGAACGGAGACCCGACCTTTGTTTTCTGGGCCGTGTCTCCGTTCCTGCTGCGGCCTACCATCGGCCCAACTCCTGGAGCTGTCGGCCTCCGGGGCTCTGGTTCGCAGAGCCCGCGGATCGGACTTACCACCACCGGAGCCGGCCGTCTTCGGAGGCTGCGGGAGCGGCTGCGACTCGCCTTAGGTTCGGGCCGCGTGGATGCCGACATCGAGAGCTCCGGCAGCGGCAGCGTGTTCGCCCGCCCCGGATCGCGGGGCTTGGGTCGAGGACATTTCACCGTCCGGCGCGGCCTAGGATGGCCGCGGGATATTTCTCTGCTGGGCGGGGGCTTCAATGTCGGGAGCCACGACCGCCCCGACGTGCAACAACAGCGGCAGCGACAGCGACAGCGTGTTCGCCCGCCCCGGATCGGACTTATCATCAGCGGAGCCGGCCGTCTTCGGAGGCTGCGGGAGCGGCTGCGACGCGACGCGCCTTGGGCTCGGCCCGCTGTGGACCGTCCGGTGCGGCCTGCAACCACAACAACCTGACTGCGGGCGAGGACAGCGGGAGAAGGGAAAGACATTGTGGCCTTCCATCACAGTGAGGAGAGAGAGGACTGGAGGAGACTCACTGTGATGGATGTTTCTTTGATGGATGTTTCTTTTTTGTGTGTGTTTTTGGGGTTGGGTGGTTTGAGTGCCTGTTTGATGCTTTTATTGTTGGACTGTGTTTTTGGGGGTTTTTGGGGTGTGTGATTTGAATGCCTATTTAATGCTTTTATTGTTGGACTGTGTTTTGGGGGGTTTTTGGGGTTGGGTAATTTTGGGTGCCTGTTTAGTGCTTTTATTGTTGGACTGTGGGTGATTGAATTAACATTTTGTTCAAGATGGCCGCGCCGTTGTGTTTGGCTGCCTGCCACTGTATGTTTCTTTTTTTTTTCCTAGTCAGATGTGCAGCACTTTGGTCAACGTGGGTTGTTTTTAAATGTGCTATACAAATAAATTGACTTGACTTGACTTGACTTATTTTAAAATGTATGCACAAAAATAAATGGCGCAAATGATAAAACATGGCACAGTATTACATAGGCCCTTTGGCTCACGATGTTTGTACAGAATATGATGCCACTTAAACTTATCCCCAGTGCCTGCATGTAATCAATATCTGTTTATTCCCTGCATATTCATGTGCCTGTCCAAACACCTCTAAAAGGCCACGATTATATCTTCCCTAGCAGTGTGTTTCCTGCACCCACCACTCTCTGTGTAAAATACTTGCCCCACACATCCCCTTTAAACTTTTCACCTTCGTCTTAAAGCTAAGCCCTCTAATATTTAACATTTCCACAGTGGGAATAATAGTCTGACTGTTCATCCTATCTACGCCTTGCATCATTTTATAAACTTCTGTCAGATTTCCCCTCAGCCTCTAATGCTCCAGTGAAAGCAGCCCAAGTTTGTCCAAACGTTTCTTATAGCTAATATGTCAATCCAGGTGTAGATCTCTTTGCACCCTCTCCAAAGCCCCCACATCCTTCCAGTAATGGGGTGAACAGAAATACACACAATATTCCAAATGTGGCTTAAACAAAGTTTGATAAAGCTGAAACATGACTTCCTAGCACTTAATGCTCTGATAGATGCACACCGTTCACCTTCTTTATACTCGATCTACTTGTGTTGCTACCTCCGAGCCTCTGAGCTTGGACTCCAGGATCCCTCCATACATTAAAACTGTTAAGCATAGAGACATTAACTGTAAACCTTCTCCTTGCATTTGATCTCTCAAAGTGTAGCAGCTAATACTTACCCGATTAAACCCCATCTGCCATTCTCAGCCTATATCTGATCTACGCAAGGATGTTGTCAGGATAGAGCTACAGGGAGAGGTGGGGCAGACAATGACTTTATTCCTTGGAGCGCAGGAGGTTGAGGGGTGATCGTATGGAGGTGTATAAAATCATGAGGGGAATAGATAGGGTGGGTGCACAGTCTTTTACCCACGGTAGTGGAATCAAATACAAGAGAACATAGGTTTAAGGTGAGAGGGACAAACCTGAGGAGCAACCTTTTTCATTCAGAGGATGGATGACATTTGGAACATGCTTCCAGAGGAGGTAGTTGAGGCAGATACGATAGCAGCATTTAAAAGGCATTTGGACAGATACATGGATAGGAAAGGTTTCAAGGGATATCACCCAAACTGGGGAAAATGGGACTAGCTTAGATGGAGCATTTTGGTCGGCATGGAAGAGTTGGGCCAAAGGGTCTGTTTCTGTGCTGTATGACTCTATGAGTCTATCTGATCTATCTCTGCTGTATCCTTCGACAGTCTTCTTCATTGTCCACAACTCTATTCATTTTTGGTGTTGTCTGCAAACCTACTAACTGATCCGATTTATATATATATATATAATATACAGGTATATGCGCACGCACGCACAAAAATCTCTCTCTCTATATATATATATTGTGATGTCTTGAGAGGTCGGGAGCTTTTCTCTTGAAGGTTGGGAGGTGTGGGTGCCGGAAATGAAGACAGAAACGTTCTTGTTTCCAAACTTAAATTCCATATATTTAGTCTTTACCAAAAACAGGTAAACTTAATTGTTTGCAGACAGGTACACAAAACCAAAACAGGTAGTGAAATCAAAACTGTAGCTTGCTGCCTTTTTACAAAATATAACTCAAACACTGCTTCTCTCCCTCTCTGCTCCAGTCGTTGTCTCTCTCCTTAAATATACTGCTTCCCTTCCCTTTTAGCTCTCTCACTGAGGCAATCAGCTTAACTGGTTCAGCTAGGCAGCAATCAGTGTCAGCAGCAATCAGCAGCAATCAGTGACAGCAGCAGGCAGCCCTGCTGACTATGGGTTTTGTAGTCTTTTGCTGGCAGCCATGATGGTTTGTAGTCCTTGTTGCATCCACCGGGAGGAAATGTATCTCCCCTCTATGACCCTACCTCTCATGATATCACATTTCCCCCTCCCCGACTTGAGGCCTCCGGACTGGGGAAGGAGGCCCACAGGACGTCTCTTCGGGAAAGGGCATCTGCATTCCCATGTTTCCGACCTGCCCTGTGGACAACCGAGAAGTTAAAAGCCTGGAGGCTGAGAAACCATCTTGTTACTCGACTGTTCGTTTCCCTATTTCTTGACATCCACTGCAAAGGAGCATGGTCTGTGAGTAGAGTGAATTTGCGCCCAATAGGGTAATAGCGAAGGGTTTCAAGGGCCCACTTAATTGCCAGACATTCTTTCTCCGGTGTAGAGTATCTTTTCTCATGGGCCAAAAGCGTTCTGCTACTGTAGAGGATTGGGTGCTCCTCACCCTTCTGTATCTGTGAGAGTACCGCCCCAAGACCCACCTCTGAGGCATCTACCTGCACAACAAACTCCTTGTTGAAGTCTGGGATGGCCAGAACTGGGTGGGAACACAAGGCCTTCTTCAGGCTGGTGAAAGCCTCCTCTGCTTCCTGTGACCATTTCACCATTCGGGACTGTCTTTTAGTTGTCAGATCTGTTAGGGGGGCAATTAGATCAGAGAAGTTGGGAACAAAGCGTCTATAGTAGTTTGCAAGGCCTATAAAGGATCTTACTTGTCTCTTTGATACAGGTCGTGGCCAATCTTGGATGGCCCTTAGTTTAGCATCTTGAGGTTTAACAAGGCCACGCCCTATTGTGTAACCAAGGTACTCTGTTTCACTATAGGCTAGCCTGCACTTGCGGGCATTGGCTGTGAGACCTGCTACACGAAGAGCATCCAGTACCTTCTGTACTCGGGGCAAATGACTTTCCCAATCTGTGCTATGTATCACTATGTCATCTAAATAGGCTGCAGCATATTCTTTGTGGGGCCGCAGGACCCGGCCCATCAGCCGCTGGAAGGTAGCAGGCGCTCCGTGTAGACCAAATGGTAACTTGGTGTACTGGAAAAGCCCTTCACTTGTTGCAAAGGCTGTTTTCTCTCGGGATTCTAGGGAAAGCGGAACTTGCCAGTACCCCTTTGTGAGGTCAAGGGTTGTGATGAAGCGAGCCATTCCCAGACGGTCTATTAGTTCATCTACCAGGGGCATGGGGTAAGCGTCGAACTCGGACACTTCATTTAGTTTTCTAAAGTCATTGCAGAATCGAGTCGACGTATCAGGTTTGGGGACCAGTACAATTGGGCTTGCCCAGGCACTATGGGATTCTTCAATAACTCCTAGTTCAAGCATCTTTTTAATTTCCTCTCTAATTGTTTCCTTATGGGCTTCTGGAACTCTATAGGGCCGCTGATGGACTACCTTTCCAGAATTAGTGCGAATTTCATGTACCGCGAGATGCGTAGTGCCCAGCTTGGCCGAGAACACATCTTGGTTACGGTCAACCAGCTCCATGCACTCTTGACGTTGCTGGGGTGACAGCTCTGGGCCCACCTTTATGTCATCTCTTGGTGGTGCTCCTGACTCTTTTGGGGGTAAACAACTTAATAGAACCTCTGCCGGGTGCCATTTTTCCAACAGGTTGACGTGGTAAGTCTGTTCTGGTTTTCTCCTTCCCGGTTGCTTTACCTTGTAGTTTACCTCTCCCACCTTTTCGATGATTTCGTATGGCCCCTGCCAAGTGGCTAAAAATTTACACTCAACAGTGGGCACCAGAACCAGAACCAGAACCCGGTCGCCTGGCTGGAACTCTCGGGGCTGTGCAGGGCGGTTGTAGGATGCTTGCTGTTCCCTTTGAGCTTTTTCCATATGTTCTCTGACAATAGGATATATAGTAGCCACCCTGTCTTTCATGGCCTCCACATGCTCAATAACAGTGCGGTGAGGACAAGGCTGTTTCTCCCATGATTCTTTAGCTAGGTCGAGAAGCCCCCTGGGTTTGTGACAGTATAGGAGCTCAAAGGGTGAGAAGCCTGTAGAAGCTTGGGGCACCTCCCTAACTGCAAACATCAGGTACGGAAGGAGCTGGTCCCAGTTGCGCCCATCTCTTTCAATTGACTTCCTTAGCATGGCTTTAAGGGTCTTGTTGAACCTCTCTACCAGACCGTCAGGTTGAGGTTGGTATACTGATGTTCTGAGGTGCTTGATCCTTAGGAGGGAGCACAGGCCCTTGGTGACACGAGACATGAAAGGGGTCCCCTGGTCTGTTAATATTTCTTTTGGAATCCCTACTCTACTGCACAGGAGGAACAGTTCCTTTGAGATATGCTGGGCTGTAGCCTTTCTGAGGGGTACAGCCTCGGGATAACGGGTAGCATAGTCTACCAGGACCAGAATATACTGATGCCCCCGAGCACTTTTGGGTAGGGGGCCCACAATATCTAACCCAATCCTTTCAAAGGGGACTTCAATGATTGGTAGTAGGATAAGGGGATTCCTAAATGAGGGCCGGGGGGCAGTGAGCTGGCATTCTGGACAACTACGGCAATAATTTTCAACTTCTTTGTGGATGCCTGGCCAAAAGAACCTCTGCAGGATTCTGTCTTTTGTTTTTTCCACTCCTAGATGTGCCTCGAGCAAGTGTGTATGGGCCAGTTGTAACACTGGGAGACCAAAAGCTTTTGGCACTAACAACTGCTCTGTTACCTCATCTTGCCCTTTTTTCATCTGGTACAGAAGCCCATTCTTTATAGCAAAATGAGGGTAAGTTAAACCACTTCCCGGCCCCTGGTCCACACCCTCTAGTACTCTAACATTTTTTAAAGCATTTATCAATGTAGGATCTTTGAGCTGAGCAGTACCATACTGGCCTGAAAGCGGGGGTGGTCTGTCTGCTACCCGGTCGGAATCCTTACTTGATGATGACCAATTGTTTCCTTGTGGCCCCTCCCCTTCAGAAGCCAGCCCGTATCACTGGATGATGCTACCCGCGCCCAGGAAAGCATTTACTGGAGGAGAAGTAGGCGTTAAACTAGCACTGGACCTATTCTTAGGACTGCTTCTCTTATGCTTGTTCTTACCTCTGGGCAGTGATGTCTCCCTAGATCGTCTCTCTTGTATTTCCCTCCAGAGTCTGTGGAACAGGGGGCAGTCTCGTCCTATTAAGAGTGGGACTGGCAGGGCATCCAAAACCCCTGCGATGACTTCACATATGCCTTGGGTTGTGACTAGCTTCAAACTACTAGTAGGATACTCACGAGTGTCACCATGGACGCAGGAGACGGGTCGGGTCTTTTCCAGCAGCAAGTCTGTTTCATCTATTAAAGATTTGTGAACTAGTGTGAAATTACTCCCTGAGTCCAGCAAAGCTTCCACATCTTGGTTATTTAGCTTCACAGGGCACATAAAAGGTGGGTGTTCAGCACCCTCCATCAAGGCAGCATAAAGGTTTGTGGGTTGGCTGCCAGAGGAGTCTGCAGTGGGCATCAATTCATCCACTTTGTCACATTGCCATGAAATATGACCCATTTCCCCACATCTGTAGCATCTTCTGGTGTCCCTGTCCAGGATTTTTCTCCTTTGTTCAGCCTGATATAATCCCTGTACATTAACCTGTCTGGTTGGGTTGCCCTGTATGGGTTTTTGTGGCTGTGGCCGAGGATTTGCTTGACGTCCTTGAACGATAGGTTGCTCTTTTTCCCCATGCGGAGCATTTCATTAGTAGCCTGAAACCGTTCAACTGCATCCACTAAGGCACTAGCTGCAACAGGAGCACTGTGGCCGATAACCCTTTTTGCCTCATAGGGTAGAGCACGTAAATATCGATCCACAACAATGGCTTCCACAATGGCTACTGCAGAGTTTTTATCAGGATCCGGCCACTTCTTTGTAATACGAATAAGTTCATGCATCTGAGTCCGGGGGGGTTGGTCATTCCTAAAACCCCAATTATGGAAACGCTGAGCCATTCCAAACTTGTAAGTCCTATTCTGCTCAATATTTCCTGCTTCAAGATGTCATAGTTATTCGCTATTGTACTGTCCAAGTCTTGTAAAGCTTTCTGTGATTCCCTGGCTAGGAACGGGGCTAGGATACCAACCCACTGGTCTTTAGGCCACTTGTCTCTGGTTGCAGTAGTCTCGAATACATGGAGATAGGCCTCTGGATCATCGGTGGGTCCCATTTTAGGAATAAAATCACTGGCACGGACCCTCGGGTTGGTGGTTGATGACTGGATCCTCTGTAACCTGAGTTCCTCTTCTTTCAACATATTGGCTTTTCTTTGTTCCTCCAAAAGAGCCCGGCTCGTCTCTATTTGGAGCTGGTTACTCTGAGCCAGCATCTTCAACATTTCCTCCATGTTGTTCTCACTGGTTCTCAATTGTGCCAAACGGATAGTCAAATCACTGATGGACATTCGCACTCACCCACCCCTCCTTATCTGGCATTCTCCACCATTGTGATGTCTTGAGAGGTCAGGAGCTTTTCTCTTGAAGGTTGGGAGGTGTGGGAGCCGGAAATGAAGACAGAAACGTTCTTGTTTCCAAACTTAAATTCCATATATTTAGTCTTTACCAAAAACAGGTAAACTTAATTGTTTGCAGATAGGTACACAAAACCAAAACAGGTAGTGAAATCAAAACTGTAGCTTGCTGCCTTCTTACAAAATATAACTCAAACACTGCTTCTCTCCCTCTCTGCTCCAGTCGTTGTCTCTCTCCTTAAATATACTGCTTCCCTTCCCTTTTAGCTCTCTCACTGAGGCAATCAGCTCATCTGGTTCAGCTACGCAGCAATCAATATCAGCAGCAATCAGTATCAGCAGGAATCAGTGTCAGCAGGGCAGGCAGCCCTGTTGACTATGGGTTTTGTAGTCTTTTGCTGGCAGCCATGATGGTTTGTAGTCCTTGTTGCATCCACCGGGAGGAAATGTATCTCCCCTCTATGACTTTACCTCTCATGATATCACAATATATATATATATATATATATATATATGAAGATACATGGCATCCACGGTGACTTGGTAGTTTGGATTCTGAACTGCCTTACCCCTCAAAGACAGAGGATGATGGTGGAGGTCTGTGTCCATGGTATTCTGCAGGGAGCAGTGCGGGGACCTCTTGTGTTTATTTACATATACCAAATATATATATACACCAAAGTATATAGAGTATATTTATATACACTATATAGATATATCTGTATATCAGCCTACCATGAGGGACTTCAACAAAATGCCTGACTAAAGTCCATACAGACACCATCTGTTACCCTATCATCACCATTAATCACCTTCGTTACCTCCTCAAAAAACTCTTGGTGCTCTTGAAAGGGCCCAATGTTATCTCCTTGGTCTCAATGTCCTAGCATATTAGAATAACATTATATATCTTCCTTACAATGCAATAAAATCTTCAAAAAATATATATTATGAAATTTAATTTAAAACTCCTGAGATGCACCACTGTTTTACAATACAATACAATACAATACAATATATCTTTATTGTCATTGTACCCAGGGGTACAACGAGATTGGGAATGCGCCTCCCATACGATGCAATAATTTAGGTAATTTAGACAGCAGCAACCCAACGAAACGAAACAGTTGTAACAGTTTTGGACAGGGTAAAGTGCAAGTTGATCTATGCGTTGTGGCCATCCGGCTCAGCAGGACCGGTTCATAGCAGCTATGGCCCTGGGGATGAAGCTGTTCCTGAGTCTGGAGGTGCGGGCATAGAAGGCCTTGTATCGTCTGCCCGATGGAAGGAGTTCGAACAGACTGTTGCAGGGGTGTGAAGAGTCTTTGTGGATGCTGGTGGCTTTTCTGAGGCATCGTGTGTTGTAGATGCCCTCCAAGTCTGGTAGCTGTGTTCCGATGGCCCTCTGAGCTCTATGGACTACCCGCTGTAGAGCTTTCCTTTCGGCCTCCGTGCAGCTGAGGTACCACACAGGGATGCCATGCGTTAGGATGCTCTCTATGGTGCAGCGGTAGAAGGTCGTCAGCAGCTGTTGGGGTAGACCAGACTTTTTCAGTGTTCTTAAGTAGAACAGTCTTTGTTGTGCCTTCTTGACCAGCGCAGCAGTGTTATTGGACCATGTTAGGTCCTCCGAAATGTGAGTGCCCAGAAACTTGAAGCTGGACACTCTCTCCACACTGTCCCCGTTGATAGAGATCGGGGCATATTCCCCGTTATGTGACCTACGGAAGTTGATGATCAGCTCCTTGGTCTTGGTGGTATTTAGGGACAGGTTGTTATCCGAGCACCAGTCCGCCAGGTTCTGCACCTCCGCTCTATAGTTTGTTTCATCCCCGTTGGTGATCAGCCCGATCACCGTTGTGTCATCTGCAAACTTGACAATGGTGTTGGTGTCGAATGCAGGAACACAGTCGTGTGTGAAGAGGGAGTAGAGCATGGTGCTCAGAACACAGCCCTGTGGTGTGCCGGTACTCAGGGTGATAGTGGAGGACAGGTGCGGGCCCATTCTCACTGCCTGCGGTCGTTGTGGCAGAAAGCTCCCGTGATGTGTCACAGAGCCCAACAAGAATGGAACTTGGCGGGACCGAGTGGCTGCCAAGGACAAAGATGGACCCAGTGGCCGCCGAGAACAAAGACGGACCTGGAGAAGTCTGAAGAAGGGTCTCGATCCAAAACGTCATCCACTCCTTCTTTCCCGAGATGCTACCTGACCCGCTGAGTTATTCCAGCATTTTGTGTCTACCTTCGATTTAAACCAGCATCTGCAGTTCTTTCCAACACAAAGACAGACCTGGCAGGCTGCTCGTGGTCACATGCGGCAGCAGGCTTCACTCGCTACTGCGAAAAAGGGCTTGGTGGGCCGCTGTCCGCGGGGTGAAGTCGGAGGCCACTGAGCCCAGTCCTAAACACCAGAGACAAGGAAGAGGAAGCTGCCGGTGATGATGGACGGGTAGGTGAGGGACTGGGGTATTCCTCCAGCACCTTCGTCGGCTGCAAGAGGTGCCCCCGGGACACAGAAGCAGTTCGGGTGAGAAGACGAATGCTCGGTTGGCAGGCTGAGCTCGTCGAAGGTGACGGAGCCTGGGCTTGCAGCAGCCTGGGGCTTACCTGGGCTTACCTGGGCTTACCTGGTCAGGGGGCACTCCAGTGCATCCCGCATGTGGACCGGACTTTGGTCTTTGGACTTTTTCTTTTGTAAATGGCACCAATGCATGGTGACGGATGCAAGAATTTCACTGTGCAAGTGCATACGTGACAATAAAGAACCATTGAACCATTAACTGCATCTTCTGAAAATAAAAAGATCTGCTGGGCTCCCTCTTGTAATGACGCACAGATTCAGAAACAGCAGGTGATAATGAAATGCTCCATTTGAAGTTTGCCAGCATTTAAGCACGCAGCTGTGAGCTGAGACAACAGCCCTTTCAGGGGCACTGGAACATCACCACCAGCTTCTGGAGAGGGCGGTTTACACGCAAATGGAAGAGCCAGTGCTTCCTGAGTGCTCATTGTGTCATCCCTGGTTTACTGAGATGGACCTCAAGAGACTGGTCAATCACCACAGGACTCATGTCCTCATTGAAGGGGGCTACCAGAACTATCGCAAAATCTTACCAATGAATGTTGCTGTACCTCTCCATCTCATTTTTATTTTTTCTTTAATTTCTGTCTTCAGATGTCAATTTTGAAATAATTATTCCTTGTGAACTGTAATCTGCACCCCGTCAAACATGTGTAGGAAGGAACTGCAGATGCCGGTTTAAACCAAAGATGGACACATTATGCTGGAGTAACTCAGAGGGACAGGCAGCATCTCTGGAGAGAAGACCCTTCTTCAGAAGATGCTGCCTGTCCCGCTGAGTTCCCCAGCTTTTTCTGTCTATCCTTGTCAAACATGCTCGTTTATTCACCTTCCCAGTTCTGTTGAAGGCTCCTCGACGCAGAAAATTGACCTTGTTTCTCTTTCCACTGACGCTGCTTGACATAAGGTTATAAGGTCATAGGTGAAAGGAGCAGAATTAGGCCATTCAGCCCATCAAGTCTACTCTTCCATTCAATCAAGGCTGATCTATCTATCTCTCCCTCCAAACCCCATTCTCCTGCCTTCTTGCCTTCTCCCCGTAACCCCCGATACCCGTACTTATCAAGAATCTATCTATCTCTGCCTTAAAAGTATCCATTGACTTGGCCTCCACAGCCTTCTGTGGCACGTGCTGTGATTCAAATATTCTGCACCAGGAAGCTGCAGGAAGCTCCCTGCAATGACACGAGTGCAGACTATGAATGCCTACGCTTGATGAAAGCCATGCTGTTGAACGCCTGCGGCCAGCTTGTTTGCTCCTGTGGGCTGATAGAGCAATAGACGTGCTGGTCTCGTGGAACAGAACTTCTCAATGACCTTACTGATTCAGCTGTGCTCAGAAAATTGTGATGTTTGGCGTTTATCAGCAGCGGGTGGGAAGTGATCCTGAGACCAGGAGCTTGAGAGTGGCCTTGAATATGGACGCAGTCCAAGCACGTACGTGAGCTGTATGTGAGAAAAAATGGAAGATGTTTGCTCTGAGTGGATCTAACCCTGCGAAGTGTAATCTTTGTAGACAATGCTCCTCGGAGTGCAGCTCTCTGTTAACCCGAGGTGGGTAAGATAGTGTCATAAAGTCATGGAGAGACACGACATGGAAACAGGTCTTCAGCCCACCATGTTTGCACCGACCATCAATAACCAATTTACACTAATCCTATATTAATCTTCTGTCTTCATTCTCTCCACATTGTCAATCAACTCCCACCAGGTCCTACCAGTCACCCACACACTCGGGGCCAATTAGGGTGGCCAATGATCCTACTGACTTACACGTATTTTGGGATGTGGGAGGAACCTGAGCACTCTGAGGAAACCGCCCCGTCCACACGGAGGCTGTGCAAATTCCACAACAACAGCATTGAAGCCAATTGTCTGGCGCAGTAAGGCACCGACTCTGCTCACTGCACCACCGCAGTCTCGGATGTTGGAACGTTATAGACGTCGTGTGACGTGAATCCCAATGGATGGCTGGAAAGCATCTGCTGCATATATTTACGAAGAGGTCAGTTTTGGCAGTGACAGAGCACTTGGAGATGCAAGGGAGGATCAGTCTTAGGTGCAAGTAATGCATTGATTAAGCTGGGAGTGCGTAGAGTGGAGTGCAGCCCTCTGGCTATGGATGGAGTTTTCGGATGATCGTCCCTTTCAATAATGTTATCTCTGAGTCTGCAAGTCTGTTGTTTGCACACTGATGTGGTCACCAATGGTGAAATTTGGGGATTGCAGAATTGTTGCCATTACTTGGGCAAGCTTGAGCCTGTCAAACAGTGCAGGGGGACATGAAAATATCACCCAAAGACAAGCAAACTGATAGACATAAAATGCTGGGAGCAACTCAGCGGGACAGACAGCATCTCTGGATAGAAGAAATGGGTGACGCTTCGGGTCAAGACCCTTCTCTCAACCCGAAATGTCACCCATTCCTTCTCTCCAGAGATGCTGCCTGTCCTGCTGAGTTACTCCCAGCATTTTGTGTCTGTCTTTAGTGTAAGCCAGCATCTGCGGTTCCTTCGTGCACAGGCATATTGTCACTGGTTTACCTGGAAACATGTGCAATGTTGCTTCCATCTACAATCATGCAATTTTGAATTTTATCATGAGTTTGTTCTGGTTTTGCGTTGAAGAATTTCTAATGTCAGACAGGACTAAAAACTAATTTGTCCATCCAGCCTGACCCAGAGTGTCCTAATACTACCACTTATTATTCAGGAAGAGCCTCAAATCCCGGGCTAATTACGGAGGGATGGCAGCACTCAGCTGTGTGGTGAAAATAGTGATCGGATGGGGCTGAAAACGGACTGGTGACAGAATCATCCTGGTTCAGTTAGAAATGTATTGTGTTCAACATTAGTTTCAATGTACCAGGAATGTACAGGCAGACAATGACTGGGCCCTGGCAGCTGAAGATAAATGTGCCGGCTGTGAAGCCGCTCAATTGTGAAAGACCAAGGCAGCAGAAAGTAGAGGGGCTCAGAACCCTTAGGTTCCTTAATAATGGAATGATTGGGGAACCAGGAAGCGGAAAGACCACAGTGGGAGCTGAAAAACAAGGGATGTGCAGTGGCGGTGGCCGATGGCTCTTAGGATGCGTCGAAGATCCGAACGAACAAAGACCTGGCGGGCCAGTGCAAAGGAAGACCTGGTGGGCCACCGGGCTGGACAAAGACCTGGCGGGCCATCCACATGCCCCGAACCTGCCAAACTCAGCCCCGAGGACCGGAGAAGCAAGGAGGAGGGAGTCACTGGTGCCGACGGACGTGAGGAATGGGGTGGTGGGAGCAGGACTGGGGTGGTGTCTCCAGCGCCTTCAAGGAAGGTTGCAGTAGGTGCCCCCGGGACACAGAGGCACTGGGGCGAGGAGAGGGTGGTCAGTTCATGGGTCGAGCCGGTCGGTGGAGCAGGCCCAGCAGCAGCCTGGTGTTTACCTGGATCAGGAGCCACTCTATTATATCGAGCACGTGGACCGGACTTTGGACTTGCGTAAATGCCGCCAAAATATGGCGAATCGTGCATGTGAGAGCTAAGCAAAACGAATTTCACTGTGCACTGCACACATGACAATAAAGAGCCATTGAACTATTGAGGGGTGGGAAATTCTCTTTAATCCCCTCTTAAGCAATCAAAATAGGGTGACAATATTGACCTGATCTATATTGCAGGAAAGGAGCCAACTCAGCAGAGAGCGAGATATCACATTTCTATGAGAAATAGCCTTATTCCATGCAATTTCATTTCAACTCGGAAGATTATTTCTTCTCTTTGGGGACTATTCACTAGAGTATCTTTGTCAGTTTACATAACTGACTATTCTGCTCTATGTCATTGTTAGTCAAATAAAGGAAGTAATTTAAAGTGAATCAGAAGGCAAAAATAAGTCCGTCTGAAGAAGGGTCCCAACCCGAAACGTCATCTATCCTTTTTCTCCAGAGATGCTGCCTGACCCACCGAGATACTCCAGTGCTTTGTGTCTATCTTTGGCAGAAATAATTCGTTTAGTTTTCAACTCACCTATGTTGTATTTAATCCCGTCTGTATTAAGATTTAAGATTGACGCTGAATCAATTTAGACTCAATATTACATTCAGAGCATATATGCTGCTGTGGAATCTCAGCTCATTTTTGTGTAGATCAGAATGAATGTGTGCCGTGCATCTTTTCCCCTCCACTCTCCCCACTTTTTTGACATTTTATCCTTTACAAGATGTTGACTCCTTGCAGGAACAGTTGTTCAATTACATTAATTGACTCTGATCCCTCCCCGAGCCACTTCTTCTCATCCAGTCCAGCAGGACGACCACCACAGTCTGGAACACTCCCTCTCAACACACAGCAACTGCTTATCGTGGGAGATGTTGCAGAAGCAGAGCAAATCTTTCCACATCTCATGGCCTGAACACAAGGACGGAATATCACGTGGCGGCGCCTAACGGCAGCGGCTGACTAGCAGTCTGGCCGTCTTTTTTTCCCTTTTTTTGTTGTGTGTCGGTGTTGGGATGGTTTTTATATATTTTTTTTGGTTGTGTATGTGTGGGAGGGGGTGGTGGTGTGGGGGGGTGGGTGTGGGGGGGGGGGGTGGGGGGGGAACTTTTCTCTTCCTCACGGCACGGGGTGCGGCTCGGCTGCGGGGCCTAACATCGCCCGCTGCGGCTCGGCCGCTGGACTTTACATCACCCGGTGCGGCTCGGCCGCTGGACTTTACATCCCGGTGCGGCTTAGCCGCTGGACTTAACAGTGCCTGGTGCAGCTCGGCTGCGGGGCTTAACATCGCCCGGTGCAGCTCGGCTGCGGGGCTTTACATCCCGGTGCGGCTTGGCCGCTGGACTTAACAGTGCCCGGTGCAGCTCGGCTGCGGGGCTTAACATCGCCCGGTGCAGCTCGGCTGCGGGGCTTAACACCGCCCGGTGCAGCTCGGCTGCGGGGCTTTACATCGCTGGTGCGGCTCGGCTGCGGGACTTAACATCGCCCGGTGCAGCTCGGCTGCGGGGCTTTTCATCGCTGGTGCGGCTCGGCTGCGGACTTGACATCGCCCGGTGCGGCTCGACCACGGGACTTAGCTGCGCAAGGCTTGGTCGCGGGCCTTTCATCGCCAGGTTCGGCCGCGGGACGTTTCAGCGCCCGGTGCGGGGACTGTGCGGGTCGGTCGGGGACGAGCTGTCTGTCCGTGGGCGTGGGGAAGAGAGTGGAAGTTTTGTTGCCTCCATCACAGTGAGGGGGTGTTTGGAGTCACTGTGATGGACGTTTGTGTTGGGGTTATGTGTCTTGTGTTCTTTGTTTTTCTATGACTGCTATGTAGTTTCGTTCGGTACTTCGGTACCGAACGACAAATAAAGCTCTGTTATACCTGTTATACCTGTTATAATAAAAGTGCTCCAACTGGCGGCCCAACTGTGATCAACGAACTCAACATTGGTTGCAGATCAGACCAAGGACATTCCTAGTCAATAGCGCGGCGTATTAGACACTTTAACCATTGTGATATCAGGAGGTTACAAATGCTGAGATGAAATGCACTCCGATTTGAATTTAAGATATAGCTAAGGAACTTATTGTCATAAAGAGACACAGCTTGGAAATAGGTCAACCTTGTTTGTATCAAACAATAACTGGCTGTTTTTAATCCCATTTTTCTTCTCCCCACATTCACATCGAATCTTAGAACATAGAGTAGAGAACATAGAACAGCACAGCACAAGAACAGCCCTTCGGTCCACAACGTCTATGCCGAGCATGATGCCAAAACTGTGGCTATTCGGATAAGGAACAATTTTAAATAATCTGCTAAATGGAGTTGAGTGTTGTATTACTATCACTATCAAGGGTCATGCATGTTGAGGTGTCCAACCCTTTATAAAATGACATGATTAATATGATGTTGAAAGCCAATTCAGTCTGTGTTGGGCTCTCCCACGGAACAGATCTAATGCTCAACCTGACCATCTCCTTCGTTATCCGTCGCGGCAGTAAACTGTTTTCTGATTGTGGCTGCACTATTTCCTTCCACGACCCTACTTACATGTCTATTTAGAAATGTAGAAATAGAAAATAGAAGTTGAGGGCCATTGGCCCTGCGAGCCAGCTGCATGATTCGACAAGAGTACGGCAAGTGCCTTTGCGGTTTGTTCCGGATTCTAAATATTTCTATGAATAATTTGAAATGGCACCTTATTATATTGCAATGATTTAACTTGAGGTCGCACATCTGATTTTACTTTTTCCATATCATTTACCATTTCATATACCAGTAAATGATCACGTTTCACAGTCCAGAAATATATTACATGGTCGTTTTGCAATGGCGTATCAAAATTGCACTTTCAAGGTGAGTTCACATCTCCTTATGTATGGTTCATGGTTCATGTCGTATGTTGTGAATGTCAGATCTTTGGCCATTTCTCGTGCTGCTTTAAAAATAGGAACAGTATTTTATTGGAGTTAACCTTTCTTGGTTGAAATACCAAAGGCCATCGGAAAGGTTAAGCTTGTCTTTATCCTTTGTGAAATACTGAGAGATGAGACAATTGAATTTGCAGCAGAACAGATTGTCTCACTGGGTGTCTGAGTACTCTGTACTTTGCGAGCCTTTGGCAGTGGCAGTGTCTAAATATTGAGTAAGATCCAAGCTATGTTCATCTCGTCAGAAAATACTCCAAATGTATTAGAAACATAGAAACACAGAAAATAGGTCCAGGAGTAGGCCATTCAGCCCTTCGAGACAGCACCGCCATTCAATATGATCATGGCTGATCACCGTGGCGGCACGGTGGCGCAGCAGTAGAGTTGCTGCCTTACAGCGAATGCAGCGCCGGAGACTCAGGTTCGATCCTGACTACGGGTGCCGTCTGTACAGAGTTTTGTACGTTCTCCCCGTGACCTGCATGGGTTTTCTCCGAGATCTTTGGTTTCCTCCCACACTCCAAAGACGTACAGGTATGTAGGTTAATTGACTGGGTAATATGTAAAAATTATCCCTAGTGTGTGTAGGATAGTGTTAATGTGCGTGGATCGCTGGGCGGCACGGACTCGGTGGGCCGAAGGGCCTGTTTCCGCGCTGTATCTCTAACTCTAACTCTAAAATCAGTTCCTTCCTGCTTTCTCCCCATATCCCTTGATTCCGTTAACCTTAAGAACTAAATCTAACTCTCTCTTGAAAACATCCAGTGAATTGGCTTCCACTGCCTTCTGTGGCAGAGAATTCCACCAATTCACAACTCTCTGGCTGAAAAAGTTTCTCCTCATCTCGGTCCTAAATGGGCTACACCTTATTCTTAAACTGTGACCCCTGGTTCTGGCCTCCCCCAACATCGGGAACATTCTCCTGCATCTAGCCTGTCCAATCCCTTAGGAAGTTTATGTTTCTATAAGATCGCCTCTCATCCTTCTAAATTCCAGTGAATACAAGCTCAGTCGACCCATTCTTTCATCATATATCAGTCCCACCATCCCGGGAATTAACCTGGTGAACCTACGCTGCACTCCCTCAATAGCAAGAATGTCCTTCCTCAAATTAGGAGACCATAACTGCACAGAATACTCCAGGTGCGGTCATTGTCAATGTGGTAGAAGCAGATACATTTAAAAAAAGAGCTTCCCGCAAAGTACACTCTGAATGTATTTATTTGGTCCAAACAGTAGCAAAACGGATGTTGGCTTCAAAGTTTAATCTTAATAATCTTTAATATTTCCAATAAACAGTTCGAGATGATCTAATTCTATGGTAAAGTCAGGCGATAATGTTTCTTATGAAGGAGAAGCATAAAACTAACCTGTAATCCTCTGCGCTACACCTTGGTAAGGTCCACTGTCCACCGTGGCGTTAGTCTCACTCATGACAGATACAATAGACCACGTAACTCTTGCATCCCCTCTCTCTTTGTCTCTCCCACACGCTGTCCGTACAGAGATGGTACGTTCTTCCAGTGGCCGTGTGGGATTTTTCCGAGGTCTTCGGTTTCCTCCCACACTCCAAAGTGTATGTTAATTGACTTGGTGTATGTGTAAATTGTACCTAGTGTGTGTAGGATAGTGTTAATGTGCGGGGACCGCTGGTCGGTGCGGACCCGGTGGGCCGAAGGGCCTGTTTCCGCGCTGTATCTCTAAACTAAACTAAACTAAACACTGATCCTTAACGCTGTTGGCCTCTGGCGTTGAAATCAAGGCCAGATGCTCTCAGCACCGTGACCTGTGTGGTTTTCTCCGAAAACAAATGGTTTTCTCCGAAATCTTCGATTTCCCCCCACACTCCAAAGACGTATAGGTTTGTAGGTTAATTGGCTTGGTAAATGTTAAAATATGGCCCTAGTGTGTGTAGGATAGTGTTAATGTGCGGGGATCGCTGGTTGGCGCGGACCCGGTGGGCCGAAGGGCCTGTTTCCACGCTGTATCTCTAAACTAAACTAAAACTAAATCTCGGAGAAAATCCACGCGGTCACGGGGAGAACATACAAACTCCATACAGACAGCACCCGTAGTTAGGATTGAACCTGGGTCTACTGGAGCTGTAAGGCTAATCTATTTTAATTTTAAATGTTCTATTTAAAGTAGACCTGGACCTTACAATGGATGGGGAATTCTTGCATCTCCCACACAGCTGGACAGTTCACATTCACACATTAACGTACTGAAAAGGCCAGTACTGTCCACTCAATGAAGCCTTGGGCAGCCACCACAAAGGTTGGCTGGGGAAATCCCACAGAGGATTGTTCCATTGCAACTGGACACTAAGTGGTTGGGTTCTGGATAACAGCCTCTCATACACTTTATGGATGGGTTGTTTACAGAGGAAATATGAGTGATGCAATATTAATGCATTCGTAGACAATGTATTGATTTGTTGGAACAACGAATACAAAGATTGATGTGCACCAAATGTATTTCCTGTATATATTATTATGAATAATGTATATACACTGGAAATTAATAAATCAGGACAATGGAATTTAAAATGTGGGGAAATGTTGACAATGGGCATATTTATGGGAGAGGTTTTATGGATAGGATAGAATCAAAATTATATCAGTCACATGCAGGCAAATGAGACTAGCCTAAATGAGTTGGGCCGAAGGGACTGTTTCTGTGCTGTCTCATGCAATAACTCAATATAATCTTTTATTTTATCCAATGGACAAATGAATAATAGGATATAGAGTACCACTAATTTGCATATCACAAAGTGCTGGAGGAACTCAGCGGGTCAGGCAGCATCTTTGGAGGGAATGGACAGGTGGCGTTTCAGGTGAGGACCCTTCTTCAGACAAATGGAGATGGGGGGAGAAAGCTGGAAAAGAGAGGTGCCTGGTAAGTGACAGGTAGATACAGATGAGGTGAGTGATCGGCAGATGGGTAACAGAGACAGTAACAGAGGCGAGAGGTGAAAAGGGGACAAAAGGCTGTCAGATTAGGAAAGAAGGGAAGAGTGAAATGCAAAGCCAGAGGGAGGGCAAGGGAACAGAGGATGGGAAAAAAAGGGGAATAAAAAGAAATATGGGAATAGGGGTAGGAGGGAAGAGTATGATGTGGTGGGTTGATAGAGGTGATGGGCGAGATGGGTCTGCACTGGTTTGGTGGACAAGGGAAAGAGGTACATGAAATTGGCAAATCCATTGATCATGTTGTTGGGCTGTAAATTATCCAGGAAGAATATAAGCTACTGTTCTTAAAATTTTCATGGGGCTTCCCTCTGGCAATGGAAGAGGTCAAAGACAGAGAGATCAGTATATCCGTATGGGAATGGGAATGGGAATTAAAATGTGTGTTTTGCTTAAGATCGCAGCATCGACAGTTCCTTGTGTCTCCACGAACTTGCATATATTTATTTCAAGTAGAGGTTACATGAACCAGATGCGTGAATAAAAATCTATAGCCTAGAAATTCTTCAGCATCTGGAAAGGCACAATTAACTTGAAGTCCGCAGGGAGTCAACATGATTTTGTATCAGAATGCAGTGGACGCAATTTCCACAGGAACTTAAGAGCCAGAGAAACAAAAATGGTTTGTTGCAGTAAATCATTGGCTTCAAAATGGAAAATAAAACACTTTTTAATAATTCAAATGTACTTCTCTCTGGTGTTCAACTTTTAGCAATTACTTAAGCATTTTACACGGTTTACATTTAACTTTTAACATTTTAATATTGCATTTAACATTTAACAGCTCACATCTCATTTTACACATGCACACTGTTTAAGGTGAATAGTGCCCAGGGTAAGCCAGAATGGTGCCAAGCATCATTAAATAGAATAATAAAGATTCAACTGTTTTAAGAGGAAGCTGCTTCTGCCTAAAGGGCCTGTCCCACTTAGGCGATTTTAAGGCGACTGCCGGTGACTAGGCTGTCGCCGACAGTTCGCCGGGGTGTCGTGGGCATGATCGTGAGGAGCCTTCCAAGAATCATAGTGGATCTCAGCGTGTCGCTGAGAAATCAACCTTGTCGCCAGGTATCGTTGCTTATTGCGGGCGCTGTCCACAGGTTTGCTAGGTTCTCTTACATGCATTTAGAAGCACATGTAAAGTCATTTCAAAATACCATAAAATGCTTGTGTTTAACCAATTTATTTACCGTCAGGACATTTGACAGGTAGATTGGAGGCGACAGTTTGACAGTCAGGTAAGCGTGGGAATTTTCGCAATGTTTATGGCCATCAGCGATTACATTTAAAGTAGGCTCCCAACCCAGATATGCAACCCAGAAACCAGATATGCATCTCCTGTACATATTCAAAGAATGCCCACACACCTTTCACAAAAATCCATTTAACCACTTTTAAAATTAAATTTCTTAAGTCAATCCAGTTTATGCCTTGTTACCGTGAAGCTTGGTTTTCAAGTAACCCGGGCAAGATGTTATATTTCAAAACTCTCAAGTACTTACCGACTGACTTGTCAGTGATTTCAGCGAAAATTAGGACGCCGGAGAAGCATTGACAGCGTGGGAATTTTGCAATTTTCCAAAGACGGTGTAATCTCGACCTGACTCGGCATTGTCGTGGTCATTGTCGTCGGGTAAAAGAAAATTTCGTCGATCTGCTACGACTTTGACAGTGGCCGGCAGTCGCCTAAAAAATCGCCTAAGTGGGACAGACCCTTTTCTCTGGTGCTTTATATGCAGAGAAGGAAAATGCTAATCACCTGAGTCCCACCTCATTTCATTTTATCTTGGAATCCTCCCAAAAAAGCAGCACGTTGCACGTTAGAAAGAAAATGTTGTCCAATGAAGCTCAACATCTGCTGAAGGAGTGAGATGCCAAATTGTGAGCAAACAACATTCCCGAATCAGATACTGAATTTCAGACAATCAGGTCAATTTTCTGTCATTCAGTCTTTTTCTCCTATTAATAACTCCCAATTCCACTTGTCCCTTTCTTTATACACGTCCCACAGGTGGAACCTTCATTTCACTCTCTATCTTTAGCCTCTTTCATCCTGCTCCACTGATGCTTTTTGTTCTCATTCATTCTTTCCTCGCCTCCAATTTATCCTCGGGTGATAGTGTCTTACAGCATGGCAATCCTCAGATCCACTGTGTCCCTGCAAACCGTCAAGTAGATGTCTGTACAAGTTCTATTTCTCAGCCCTGGACCTGCAGCCACCCATTCCAAGGTGTTTCAAGTGCTCATCTGAAAACTTCTTACATATTGCCAGCTTGCCTACCTCCACAGTTGTGTATTGCAAATCTCAACCACCCTCTGTGTGAAAACATTCTTTCTCAAATCCTCTTTTACTGCTTAACTTATCGCTGCTAAAGGGAAAAGTTCCAAATTATCTTCCCTATCTGTGCCTCTCATAACCGTATTTCTCTCAATCTGGTCCTTCTTCAGCTTTATCCACTCCATAGAACAAAAATATAGCCTTTTCAGTCGCTTTCCTCAAAGCTACAATATTCCATACAGGGTAATATTCAGGTGAATCTTCCCCAGACCCTGCTTTCCCCCTTTCATCCCACACCCCATTTTGCAACTTAAAACTACTTTTTTAATTTTCACTTCTCCCACTTCTGACGAATGCCATCAGCCTGATATGTTAACTCTCACTGCTACAGATGATGAAGCTTGGCAAGGATATATCCATTTAGGTGTCTGACTTGGTAAATATTTCCAACATGTTCTTTAGCTTTAGATTTAGGTTTAATATTGACATGTGTACTGAGATCCAATGAAAAGCTATGTTTTGCATTCTATCCAAACAGCTCAGATATAGCACATGTAAATACAATCAAGTCAAACAACTACAGTAGATAGAGCAAAGGGAAGATACCGAGTGCAGTTCTCAGTATTCTAGTGCATCCATTCCATTGATAAAGTCCAATGTCCACGACAAGGCAGAGGTGAATTGGACTCTGCGCCAGCTTTTGGAAGGACCATTTGGAAGCCTGACAACAGAGGGGAAGAAACTGCTCCTGAGTCTGGTGGTGTGTGCTTTCAAGCTTCTGTATCTTCAGCCGGACTGGAGCAGGGAGAAGAAAGGATGGCCAGGGTGGGACAAGTCAACGATTATGTTGCCTACTTTTCGAAGCAGCGTGAAGCGGTGGGAAGTCTGGTCTGCGTGATTTGTTCTGCTTTCATTTCTTCTATGGGTGTCCATTTTTTGAGTTTGGATCTTCTGTGCTACTGAAGTTTACGGATCTACTAAAAATGACTTTGACTCATGATATTCATTCTACTGGGGGCACTTCTCCATGGTGATGTTTTTTTCTATTGGAAACAACTATTTCTCTAATCCAATTATGATATTAACATGGCAGCAGCTGTGCAGTGTTTCATATTTTATATGCAGCCAAATTAAATTCACACGAAAAAGGTCATTTTCTAAAATTTCAGAACCTTTACAACGGCAGATCTATATTGAGGTTGATGGTTGAGTGATTTTAATTTGATAACATCGACCTGAAAGTGTCCTGAATGCTTAAAATTTAATCACACAACTATAAAGTATGTCTGTAATAAAATAATATCTATCTTGCACAGATGGTTAATTAATACTATTTCATAAGTTTCACATAGCATGGCTTTTATGCAGGAACTCAAATTGTGTATAGATTATAGTAATGTGGAACATGGTTCCTTTTTATGACTGACTTCATGATAATGGCATATGAGAACATTTCCAGAATGTTTTAGTTTTCATTTTGATAATACTATCCTCATATCAAAAAAGCACAGACCAGAGAATAGTAGGGCGCTAATCCTTTTAGTTATAATCATAGATTGTGGACTTGCTGCGAATTACGTTTATGTTCCTTCACCCTAATTGTGCACGTGCTTCCCGGTAGCGATGGAAATTATTTAACTCGGCACCTGAATTACTTTGTCTTTCAGCATTCTCTATCTTTTCTGAAGGATCTTTGATGCTGACAGGGTGACGACATTATGTTCTAGCCACAGCGAGTCAGACAGTGTATCCTTTCCTCATGTCTCTCAGCATTTCATCTGACCTTTTTAAAGATGTATGGTATTCCCAGCTAATGAGACACACTTGGCCTGACCAGCAATTCTGCACTAAAGCAAACGTAACTGTCTTCATATTAGGCACATAGCACATTCTGTTATCCTCAGTGTTTGAAGACATAAAAGCAACAGAGATAGATCACTGAACTCAACACAACCTTTGCTTGTTAATAAGAATACCTTAAAGTTTAAATAGAAGAGGTCAGTTCATCTCAATAACCACACATTGAACTTGATAGTTCAACTGCAATATTTTTCTGAGTTACCCATTGCCTTCAGGCCCCTTTGCCAACTGTTTCCTTATCAAAACCATCCAACTGAGTTTATTGATGCTGTAAGCAATGGGATGTGAATAATGAAAGTTGTGATAAAAAGGTTAAATCGATGACTAAGATTGGCCTCCTCCCACGATTCTGTTTATTAGTTTTTTGTGAAAAAGTTAACCAGCTGTTAGTAATGATTCAGTATTGACCTTTTTCTTGTTTCCATCTCTGAAAACAAACATTTGGGGATGGAAGCTAAAAATCTTACAATAGCATCAATTTAGGTTTATTGTGAGAATTACTAATTTTGTTCAATTAAATATTATTTAGATTTGAATCTCTTAAAGAGAGTAACTGCAATTAATGGAATATTTTGCTTTTTGTTCATTTTGTACATATGGTCATTTCGGACATAAATGATATTTTTTGAACGATTCTTTTTTTACATTTTACTTTACAATTGTCTGCAAGTCGACTCTGTTTTCTTGAAATGTTAAGATGTACTTCCCCATTGTATCAATTTCTGTTATAAATATGTGATAGATCTGTTGATTGTGGCAATCTCTTGTAACTTCATGGTTCTCCAATTCCACTTTGAATATAGATAACATGTTTACATTGAACTATATATTAGTTTTGCTACTTTCACATAAGAAGAAAAAACTGCTTTGCCTCAGTTATTTATGAGACAGTGTTATCAAAGCTAATCATCTGTTGGACATTGGCCAAATTATTCAATGTAATTCCAAAAATCGTGTGGCTTTTACTTGAATTATACTTATCAGTAGTTTCTTGTTGACAATGGCACGATGCACAGTATTATGCAATTCACTAGTGTGATTTTTCTTTTCAATTATTAACACTAAACATTCTGTGGCATACCTGAGAGAGACTGAACATTTACTATCTATAAGGCATAGACTATTAAATCCTTGCTGTCAGAATTCTGCCATTTACAGCAAATCTTTTCACGTAGAATTTTCCTAATATGTCTAGTACAGTGTTTTTTGTGTAATAGTATGCACCAATATGCTGCCCTGGCACCTCCATAAAGTTAAAAACTAGACTGATGTATAACAGACAATAGCTTTGCATAAACTGTTATACAGATACCTGTACATATTTGTCTACCAACGAAGCATTGGTCTAGTGTGATAGAAAATATTGATAACATGAAATGTTTCCATAATTTACTACTGTAAAAGCAAGGAATTCCATCATCATTCCCTTTGTTGTGGAAAATACATTTAATTATAAGTGGTTTTCCTACAAAGATTTTCATTTGAGACAGTGTGACTGGTTGAGCCGATAATAACAAATATTGCAGTCAGTCACATTTAGCAATGCACACCTTTGTCAATTGATTCGATATTTGTTGAAATCGAGTTCTCTTTGTTAGTGGCCAATGTATCTGACATCCAGTCTCATTAGCACTGAACACATTGTTTTACTGACTCTCTTGATGTGAGAGATTTATTTATTTTTAAGAAAAGTTCCCGATGCCAATAAATGCTGAGCATTCGGCAATCAGAAAATAGATAACTATCATGAGTGTTATATTTCCTTGTAGCTACAATATGTTATCCAAGTGAGGAAATTTGGAGGTAAAAACACATTTACAGGCAATACCCAGCAGTCCAGCCAACATGAGCGAAGAGATAAACTGTATTATTTCTTCAGGTCAGCGACCTCTCTTCAAGACTAGGGAAAGTTAAAAAGCAAACATGGTTTTGGTTTCAGTGTAGAGAGAAAAAAGACAATGTCTGCAATAGAGTGGAGACCAAGAGGGACTGAACGAGACAACGGTGATGCTGCTGGCTGACTGGATGCTTGTTAATCATACAGCAGCTATTTATTCTGGTGGACATGTCTGGGAATACAGACATAGGAAACAATGCTGGACCAGTGAGAATCAAAACACAGCAGTAGTTCAAAAAAGAAAACAAAGAATGAGTCAATTAAAAAGCAAACTAGAAATCTTGGTTATCTTAAATAGAACAATGTACCACGTGAACAGGTCCTTCGGCCCATAATGAAAGGGCAGCATGGTGGCGCAGCGGTAGAGTTGCTGCCTTACAGCGCCAGAGACCCGGGGTGGATCCTGGTTATGGGTGCAGTCCGTACGGAGTTAGTATGTTCTCCCCATGACATGTTTGCTCCATCTCATCTACTCCGATCCAGAGCAAGGATAGTATTCCCCTTCACCTTACCTTCTAAACCATTGGCATCCACATTCATCTGATCATCCTCTGTAACTGCGACCGCCTTCAATGTGATGCTGGCGCCAGACTCACACATGCTCCACTCCCCTTCTCTTTCTGCACTCCAAAATATACCGTTCACTGTCACTGTTTGCTATTTTTAAACTTTTGAGACTTTGGGAATTTTTCCCCCTTTGAATATAATAACTTTAGGGAAACAAAGAATAATATACCTGTCTCATTTGGTACTCTTGATAAATTTGGACTTGCAAGATGTAGACTCAGTCCTTTAATTAAGTTGGAGAGCTTATTCAATATTGTAGAGATACAGAGGTATGTTCAGTACTTAACATAGGCAACAGGTGCACAGTGAGACTTGGCTCTGGCAGTTTAGGAATTCCAAACTCCCAGGGCATTGTTTCCCATCCTTGTTCTGATCTATTGACTGTAATCTATCTTCCTCCTCTCCATGTGCCGATGATATCTGCTAGCTCGTTCCTTTTTGTACTCAACAAGTCTAATCCTCCACTCACGTACACCCAAATGGATATATCCTTGGCGAGAGTCAGCACTGACCAAACATATAGCATCAACCTTCCAATCTAACAAAATCATACAATGAACTTTTACAGCAGCTCTTCCATCATGTCTTGCGGTTACAGTTTACATCGTAATAAGACAAGACAAGCAAAGTTACCAATACCAGGATAATAATAAATGATAGTATTTTTGAATCCAACAAACCTTACAGATTTAGTCTAGCAGAGTGTTAGTGGAAAACATTTTTTTTCTCTGTACAGATGCTACCTGACCTGCTTTGTATTTCCAGCTGTGTCTTTCATTTCAGATTTCCAGCAATTGTAGTTTTAGCATTTCATTTTCTTCTCTCCTTTGTTCACATTTATCTTCTCTTTCTGGACGGATCAGATGAGCTTAGCAATCCTCCACAGCTCTCTCTCAGCCTACACCACCACCCTTTCCATCAACACCACCATTCACTTCCACTTGGTCTCCACCCTATCCCCCCACTCCTGCCCCTTTCAGGCAGCATACAACTTCTGAAATCTACCTTTTCCTTATTCCAAAGAAAGTAATTGATCTGAAAGTTTAGTTCTGTTTCTCAATCTGCAGATACTGCCTGACCCACTGAGTGTCTCTAGCGTTGTTGTTTTCATTTGCAGTTAATCTGTGGAATTCTTTACCACAGAAGGCTGTAGAAGCCAAGATGTTTTTAAGGCAGAAATAGATTTTTGATTAATACAGCTGTCAGCGGTTATGGGGAGAAGGCAGGAGAATGGGGTTAGGAAGGAGCGATAGATCAACCATAATTGAATGGTGGGGTAGAATTGATGGGCCAAATAGCCTAATTCTACTATCCCTTCTGACCTTATGAATTTCAGATTTCTAGTCTTACAGTTTTTTGGCTTTCAATCAATCTTCGTTATATACTACGAACTGATATATTTTTATGGAACAAAGATATTAATTAAACCAACCTTGAAGCAAGTCATTGTAATATATCAAGATCAATTAAAACTGCTTTTAAGCTGAACTTTGGCCACTGCCTCTTAAACCATGTGTACGAAGGAACTGCAGATGCTGGTTTAAACCAAAGATATAAAAAGCTGGAGTAACTCAGCGGGACAGGCAGCATCTCTGGAGGGAAGGAATGGGTGACGTTTTGGGTCGAGACCCTTCTTCAGACTGGTTAGGGATAAGGAAAATGTGAGATATAGATGGTAATGTGGAGAGATAAAGAACAATGAATGAAAGATATGCAAAAAAGTAATGATGATAAAGGAAACGGGCAGCTAACAATGGCCTGTTTCCTTTATCATCGTTACTCTTTAAAATATCTTTCATTCATTGTTCTTTATCTCTCCACATCACCGTATATATCTCTCTCGTTTCCCTTATCCCTAACCTGTCTGAAGAAGGGCCTCGACCCAAACATCACCCATTCCTTCTCTCCAGAGATGTTGCTTGCCCCGCTGAGTTATTCCAGCTTTTTGTGTCTGGCCTCTTAAAGCATATCAGACAATTTGTTAAACTAAACCTGTCAAATCTTTGGACTGGTAGCTCAGATGACACGTCATTCAGTGAGTCATACTGACTATCACTGTCTTATCACATGCCTGACTAAAATCTCAAATCCTCAATAGCATGACCTAACACCACCATTCTCCTACTGCCCCGTCACCCCACACCACCCCACCATGATTTTATCGTGTCTTTATGTATATGGTCACAAACCATACATATTTAGTTGATAGTGAAGGCACCGTGATGCACTTGTGATATTAACTAATTGAACTGGACAGGTATATCCACTGACCTGCATTCTCAGGAAGATAATATAACGGATCTATAGTACTAATGTGAGTCACCTTGGCCATTTGATAGGATGCTATCCAATTATAAGTATCAGTTTTCCAAACAGTACACTCCCATATCTTTTTGTTACTCAGTTTAAATGTAAAGAAGAAGAAAGGTGGCAATTGTTCTCGACACTATGGGAGTTAAGTAGGATGCTACTGGAAAGCAGACGCAGGGGTTTTGAAGCCTTGCCTTGCCTTCTGCATCTATTATACTTATAACAACACAGATCAAGAACATTTGGCTTATTGGATGCCTGCCAACTCCCAGGATAGAAATCCAGTTTGTCCCCTTGTCTCCCTGTACCTTTGCAACTTGTTCTCTTTCAAACAGGTCCATCAACTTCCCCATGATTGTTTTTTTGTCGTTAACCTACACCGAGGGCTAATTTACAGTATCTAATTCAGCTTCCTACCCATCTTTAAGACACGGAAGCAAACCAGTGGATTTGGAGTAAACCAACATTTGAGGTCACAGAGAGAACATCTAAACTGAGTACAGAAAGCACCCATGGTCTGATCAGGGTCCTGAAGCTATGAAACAGCAATGCTACCTGTTGCAGCACCAACGCACTCTATTGCAGGAGCACATTATGCTTGTAATAAAAAGGAACTGCAGATGGTTGTTTATACCTAAAATAGACATAAAATGCTGGAGCGACTCAGTGGGTCAGACAGCATCTCTGGAGAATCATGATCAATTTGCATGATGGACCAGCATGTGTTCAATCAGCCACAGTTGCTTAAATCCAGCCAGCACAATCTGGAAGGAATGGTGCTATTTTCCTGCAACTGGTAATGGAAGTCAATCCACAGGTCGCTGGGAGATCACTCGTGAGAGAAGTGCCCCAGTCATGTGATGCAATTTGATGGGGCCTTGGACGCAGAGGAGGTCCATTTCCCGTAGGGATCCACAAAGGCCACCAAGCCGTAGTGAGACGAGTTAACAAATGCAGTCAAAGAGAGGAGTCATGTTCCAACGATACCGAAGTATTGCTGCAAAAATGTTCACGGGCATTGAGGGGTGTCATTCTCAGAACTAGCACCGTGCGCTGCTGCAAGTACTGCAGACAATCACTCACCTCTCAGCAATAACATACCTAATCCTCACGCACTCCAAAATAACCACACACTGTTGCAATCATCATCTTTCACACATTGCCAGCAATTCAACCATTGAGACACCTCCCGCATATACTGCTTTCTCTTTCTGAGAAGGTGTTGCAACTACCATCAGCAGCAGGGCACTGGTCATCAATCCACTGTCCACAGGTGGCAAAGGTGCAAAGATGATCGGAGTTGACAATATGCTCATACCTATCTCTCCTCCTTGCATCTGACTTGCATCTACATATGAGGAAAAACTTCTTCACCCAGAGAGTAGTGAATCTGTGGAATTCTCTGTCACAGAAGGCAGTGGAGGCCAATTCACTGGATGTTTTCAAGGGAGAGTTAGATATAGCTCTTAGAGCTAACGGAATCAAGGGACATGGGGAGAAAGCAGGAACGGGGTACTGATTTAGGATGATCAGCCATGATCATATTGAATGGCTCAAAGGGCCGAATGGCCTACTCCTGCACCTATTTTCCATTTCTATGTTTCTATGTAACTTGTAACTCATCCCACAATATCTTCTCAATTACAATGTTCCAGAGGCTAGAAGCATGCAGCTTGATGGCCTCATCTCCTCACTTCAAGATTCAAGATTCAAGATTCAAGATAGCTTTATTGTCATCCAAATTGGACGAAATTCAGTCAACCACAGTCCAACAACAAAAGCATCAAAATAGGCATTAAAATTACACAACCCCCAAAACACACAAAAGAAACATCCATCAAGAAAACATCCATCACAGTGAGTCTCCTCCAGTCCTCTCCTCACTGTGATGGAAGGCCACAATGTATTTTCCCTTCTCCTGCTGTCCTCTCCCGCGGTCAGGTTGTTGTGGTTGCAGGCCGTGCCGGACGGTCTGCAGCGGGCCGAGCCCAAGGCGAGTCGCAGCCGCTCCCGCTGCCTCCGAAGACGGCCGGCTCCGCCGATGATAAGTCCGATCCGGGGCGGGCGAACACGCTGCTGCTGCCGCTGTTGCTGCACGTCGGGGCGGTCGTGGCTCCCGAAGTAAGCTCCCCATTAATTGATCTAGTAGTCACGTGGCTCCCAGCAGAGAAATATCCCGCGGCCTATCTTAGGCCGCGCCGGACGGTGAAATGTCCGCGACCCAAGCCCCGCGATCCGGGGTGGGCGAACACGCTGCCGCTGCCGGAGCTCCCGATGTCGGCATCCACGCGGCCCGAGCCTAAGGCGAGTCGCAGCCGCTCCCGCAGCCTCCGAAGATGGCCGGCTCCGCTGATGGTAAGTCCGATCCGCGGGCTCTGCGAAGCAGAGCCCTGGAGGCCGCCAGCTCCAGGAGTTGGGCCGATGGTAGGCCGCAGCAGGAACGGAGACAACACCCAGAAAACAAAGGTCGGGTCTCCGTTCGGAAGGGACACCTATTTACAATTTTACAGTTCCCCCCCTCCCCCCCACAAACACACATAGTACACAAACACAAAAACACGACATCACAACTACAATTAAGACAAAAAAACAACAAAAACACAAAGACAAATGGACCGCAGGTAAGCCGCAGCTGCTATGGCAGCGCCGCCACTTAGCTTAACAATAATCATATGCAGTTTCCCTTTCAGACAATCACTCTGATAGCAGCCTAGCCAAAAGAAGTAAGCTCCCCATTAATTGATCTAGTAGTCACAGGCTCCTAATCAGACACCAACAGTCCACTAACAAAAATAGAAATATCAAAATAACTCAACCGGTCAAGCAGTTCTGGGGAAAGAGAAACAGTTAATGTTAAGAAGACACAAAGTGCTCGAGTAGCTCAGCACGTCAGGCAGCATCTCAGGAGAACATGGATAGGTGACAATTCGGGAACAAAAGAAGACACAGAGTGCTGGAGTAGCTGAGGTTGGGTATCGTCCATGTTCTCCTAAGATCTTGCATGACCCACTGAGCAACTCCAGCAGCCAGTGTCTTCGTTTGTAAACCTTTCATCTGCAGTTCCTTATTTCTATGAAGCAGTTCATGTTTCTGGTCCATGACTTTTCCTCAGCACTGATCGATGTTTTCATTCCACAGATGCTGTTTGACTGGCTGAGTTCTTCCCGAATTTCTGCTTTTGTTTCAGACTCCAGAACCTAGAGTTTTATTTGTTTTCCACTAACACTCTGCTAGACTAAGCCTGCATGTAATTAGTTGCCAGGGCTGGGATAAAGGGCGACCCACGTGCGAGGACCCTGGACCATGGAGTCACACAGATGTAGTGCTGCAGAGCACTCTATTGAGAACTTTGCTGGGGCAGCTGACATAAAGCTTCTGTCTAAAGAACGTTCTTGTCTCATTGGGATAGAGATAGACTTGAGACAATCAGCAACTGATGTAAAATAACTCTTGAGGAATGAAGAAATTGTCTCTTTATTAGTGATGTGATGCAGCTTTGCTGGCAAGGCGAGTGGTAAATGATTTTAGTTTAGTTTAATTTAGAGATACAGCGCTGAAACTGTCCCACCGGGTCCGCGCCGACCAGCAATCCCCGCACATTAACACTATCTGAAACCCACGAGGGACAATTTTTACATTTACCAAGCCAATTAACAAGAGGAGTTGAGTATAGGTGGAAAGAGGTCCTTCTGCAGTTGTACAGGGCCCTAGTGAGACCGCACCTGGAGTACTGTGTGCAGTTTTGGTCTCCAAATTTGAGGAAGGATATTCTTGCTATTGAGGGCGTGCAGCGTAGGTTTACTAGGTTAATTCCCGGAATGGCGGGACTATCATATGTTGAAAGACTTGAGCGACTAGGCTTGTATACACTGGAATTTAGAAGGATGAGAGGGGATCTTATCAAAACGTATAAGATTATTAAGGGGTTGGACACGTTAGAGGCAGGAAACATGTTCCCAATGTTGGGGGAGTCCAGAACAAGGGGCCACAGTTTAAGAATAATGGGGAGGCCATTTAGAACTGAGATGAGGAAAAACTTTTTCAGTCAGAGAGTTGTGAATCTGTGGAATTCTCTGCCTCAGAAGGCAGTGGAGACCAATTCTCTGAATGCATTCAAGAGAGAGCTAGATAGAGTTATTAAGGATAGCGGAGTCAGGGGGTATGGGGAGAAGGCAGGAACGGGGTACTGATTGAGAATGATCAGCCATGATCACATTGAATGGCGGTGCTGGCTCAAAGGGCTGAATGGCCTCCTCCTGCACCTATTGTCTATTGTCTATTGTCTAACCTACATACCTGTACGTCTTTGGAGTGTGGGAAGAAATCGAAGATCTCGGAGAAAACCCATGCAGGTCACGGGGAGAACGTGCACACTCTGTCCAGACGGCGCCCGTAGTCGGGATGGAACCCGGGTCTCCGGCGCTGCATTCGCTGTAAGGCAGCAACTCTACCGCTGCGCCACCGTGCCACCCTGGTTTCCCCTTCCTGAACAGCAGTTCTCCTTGTGACATTTCCACGGTGCAACTGTGTAAGGCATCCCAGGATTTTGACCCGTGGAGCAAAGGTGATATATTTCCAGATCAGATGTGACTTGGCGAAGAGTTTGTAAGCGGTGGTGTGGAGAGCACAACAGTCTGCAACAAATTGTGACACGTTTAACACTAATGTGATTGAAACATGGAATCCCATCCATCACAATTTAGCAGCTGAAATGATTTAATGGAATTATGTCAGAAATGTGCACCTGCAGTGTACAGAGCACGTTCCTAGTAATCCAGCCACCACAGCACTGAACCAATGGATGCTCAAGAGGCTGATGTCCCACCCATTATTCTTACCAACAGAAATTAAAGCCCTCAGATGAGAAATTGGCAGTTAATACTGTAGTTTAAAAGGAGTCAAATATCATGTTAAAAACTGCGAGTAGATGCCAACAAATATAAGAAAATACATTTTCATTTCAAGAAATTTGGGCGGCACGGTGGCGCAGCGGTAGAGTTGCTGCCTTACAGCGAATGCAGCGTCGGAGACCCGGGTTCGACCCTGACTACGGGTGCTGTCTGTATGGAGTTTGTACGTTCTCCCCGTGATCTGCGTGGGTTTTCTCCGAGATCTTCGGTTTCCTCCCACACTCCAAAGACGTACAGGTATGTAGGTTAATTGGCTTGGTAAATATAAAAAATTGTCCCTAGTGGGTTTCAGATAGTGTTAATGTGCGGGGATCGCTGGTCGGCGCGGACCCGGTGGGCTGAAAGGGCCTGTATCTCTAAACTAAACTAAACTAAACGAAACTAAAAATAGATTTAAGCAATGTAATGTTGGTCATTGCAAAATAGTGCACTTAAAAATGCTGGGATGGTATGAATCTTTTCAAAGATCATTTTGTGGTATATTTGGCATAATTGTCTTAATCTTGGGATGCCTTATCCAGTTGTTCCAGAACTGTGTTGCAGAACACGTTTGCAATAACTGTGTTAAAAATTTCTTGCAAATAAATAACCATATGTTGTTGAAGCATGCTGCTGCATAATTCATTGTTAAGATCAAAAGTGAGCATTTTTTCGGGATGCAGTGTGGAAGCAGGTCCTTCGGCCCACCGCATCCGTGCCGACCAACGATCGCTCATGCTGTAATTCTATCTTATCCCAGTTTCGCATCCTACATACTAGGAGTAATTTACTGAAGCAAATTAACCTACACATCTGCCTGTCTTTGGAAAGTGGGAGGAAACCGGAAGGAAACCGGAGCACCCAAAGAAAGCCTACCTGGCCAGGGGGAAAAGGTACAAACTCCGTACAGACAGTATCCGCAGTCAGGATCGAACCCAGGTCTCCGACGCTGTAAGGCGGTAACTCTACCGCTGTGCCACTGTGCCGCCCAATCAAGACAAGTTAAAGTGGAAAAAATATGTTGCTCATAATTAGACCGCTCTATCCCTGATGTCAGTATTGTAGAGATTTCACCCGGTAATTACTGGAGTTTGTCAATGCTAGTTGAAGAGGGGAAGATTTGGCCCATTGCCTCCCAAACATGCAAGGAGACTTCGATAACCACAACCAACATTATTAAGGTGAAAGAAAGATGAATGGAAACTAGAATACCATGAACCTGGGATCTTGCATATTAGCAAGAAGGCATCTCAGCCAAGGTATTTAACATTGTCTGTAATATTTGCTCAATTTATTTGGGTTGTCTTGGATTTGATATTAATTTTAATGAGGAAATTTGTTAAGTTAATATTAATTCAATGGATAAAGTAATTTGAAATACACTTGTCTCTCTAATTGAGCCATTAGTCACCAGTGATTCCAAATCATGTTGCATCTTCCATCATAATTTTCGGAGAAATTTATATATTTCTGCTGAAATTTAGCAATTCTCTTTTCAACCGCATTTAAGTGTAAATGTGCAATTTGGGTCAGTTGAAATTTGCCACTTGGTAAGTTGTGTGCTGTGCTTCCATATTATCATATCATATCATATCATATACATACAGCCGGAAACAGGCCTTTTCGGCCCTCCAAGTCCGTGCCGCCCAGCGATCCCCGTACATTAACACTATCCTACACACACTAGGGACAATTTTTACATTTACCCAGCCAATTAACCTACATACCTGTACGTCTTTGGAGTGTGGGAGGAAACCGAAGATCTCGGAGTAAACCCACGCAGGTCACGGGGAGAACGTACAAACTCCTTACAGTGCAGCACCCGTAGTCAGGATCGAACCTGTCCCCGGCGCTGCATTCGCTGTAAAGCAGCAACTCTACCGCTGCGCTACCGTGCCGTATTAGCGTACATGCATCGCCTTTACTGTGGCTGAGAAAATATTTGGGAAAAAAATATTGCCGGATAATTATAAACGTTGCAAGTTTGTAATTCAGGCCCTGAATGGAGAAAATCCATGTGAAAAGATAACTATAGCTTGCAATTTAATACAGGTGATATTTTATTGCAAACTACTAGTTCTGGCAAGTTGCTCTTTATTTTAGCAGAGGAATTAACTCATTTATTTTATATCAAGTGACTTTTTTTTTTGGTGCTGCAAAGATTGTGAATAAATCAATGCAATAAAACAATTAATATGGAATCCTAATTCACAATCTGAATGTGGGAATTTATAAATGAACCGGGACTAAATTCAACATAGCATAGCTTCATCAGAGACAGCAGAGATTGGAGCCAACTCTATTAGTTACTAGCACAGCTGGGTGGAGTTGCTTCCTCATGATGTGTAGGAAGGAACTACAGATGCTGGTTTAAACCGAAGATACACACAAAATGCTGGAGTTACTCAGCAGGACAGGCAGCATCTCTGGAGAGTAGGAATGGGTGATGTTTCGGGTCGAGACCTTTCTTCATAGAGATGGTATGGTACGGTACTTTAATTGTCACATGTCCCGAGGTACAGTGAAATTCATTTTTGTTTTCAGTTCAGTACAAGTATCACTATACATAAGCACTTAGATGGGAATGTGAAGTGAAAAAAAGTAAGTTAAGGTAAGAATAGCTTAGATAGAATAGAGAAAAAAACAGCACAGGAACGGGCCATAATGTCAGTGCCAAACATAATTGAATCTGCCAACACATGATCTATATCCCTCCCTTCCCTTCATATCTAAAAGCCTCTTAAACATCGCTATTGCATCGACTGCCACCACTTCTGGCAGTGAGTTTCAGACAAAAAATCCACTGCCTGCCCTCATCAATTGCATTAATTGTTTCCTCAAAAACCTCGATCAAGTTAGTAAGACATGACCCGTGAGGTGCCAAGAAATGCTGTTTTCTTCAGTTAGCCCATTACCCTCTAAATCCTATCCTGAGCAATGCGCTCCAATAGCTTCCCTACCACGGATGTGAGACTCACCAGTCTATAATTCCCTGGATTATCACTACTTTCCTTCTTCAACAAAGGAACACCATTTGGTGACTCTTCAGTTTTCCAGGACCTTGCAGTGGTTAGAGAAGATGTAAAGATCCTCCTCCCTTGCTTCCCTTAATAATCTAGGATAGATCCCATCAGCCCCGGGGACATCCACCTTAATACCTTTCAAAAGCACCAACAACACCTCCTTGATCTCAAAATGCCCTGACATATTAGTAATCTGCACATTCATCTCACTGTCCTCAATGTCCTTCTCTTCTGTGAAAGTAGATTAAAAGTACTTGTTTTAGTACCTCACCTACATTGTCTGATTCCACGCACAAATTCCTTCCTTTAATCTTGAGCGGTTGTACCATTTCCCTGGCTACCCTCTTGTTTTCTGTCAGTGTTGGGTTTTGTTTCATTTGACATGCCAAGGACATATCACAGCCTTTTTTAGCCCTTCTATTTGTCTGCTTGAGCTATTTACTTTATATTTCCTCAAATGCCATGTCTGATTTTATCTTTTTAAGCCTAAAATATGCTTCCTTTTTCTAATTGACCAAGCAAGGGGACCTTGGATGACCTCTTTAGTCATCCAAAGTTCCCTTTCTTTGCCGTCCTTAACTCTCCTCCTTGCTGGAATATGCTTGTCCTGAACTTTGATCAACTGGCCTGACTCCAATTTAGTATCTTCCCACAAGATCCAGAGTTACCTCTCTTTCAAAACCATCATAAAGTGTATGGAGTTGTGATCACTGTCTTCCACTGAATCACCAGTCCCCTGGCCAGGCTCGTTTCCCAGTTCCATGTGCGCTACGGTCCCTCATAATGTTGGACTGTCCACATACAGCTTAAGGAAGCCACCGTGGATACACTTTACAAATTCTGCCCCATGTTGCACTAGGTAAGTCCCAGTCAATATCGGGGAAGTCAAAGTCACCCACTATGACAACCTTTTTGCGATTGCACCTTTCCACAAGCTGTCCACATATCGATTCCCCTATCTCCTGCTGCCTTTTGTTCGGGCTATAGTATAATCCCATTAGAGTCATTTCACCCTTCTTATTTTTAAGCTTAATCCATGTCACCTCAGCGGACGAACCTCCATTGTGTCCTTGCTGAGTGCTGCTGTGATGTTCTTCCTGATTAGTGCAGCAGCTCCTCCACCTCTGTTACCTCTCTCTTTATCACATCTGAGACATCGAAACACTGGAACCACTGAGCTGCCATTCATGTCCCTCTTGTAACCAAGTCTCCTTAATGGCCACAACATCATAGACCCAAGCACTGACCCTGGGTCTATGTTGGTCTCCTTTACCCACTAAAAAACACATTGCAGCCCATCAGTTTCACAATATTCCTTAACCTCCCCTGTCTGTCCTTCCTTTCAGACTTACTGGGCCTAATCACTACCTTCTCATCAGCTTTTTGCTGACCTGGATAAATGGGTGCTTGATGGTAACCACAGATAGGGAATGTTTAGAAATACATGACGCAAACACAGGCTAATGGGATTAGTTTAGAGAGGTCGGCACGGTTAAAATTGGCTGAAGAGCCTGTTTCTGTTCTGTATGTCTCTCTGATTCAGTGCTGTTTTGACCTCAATTAGTGATGGGCATTATATCCTGACAATCTCAGCGAAGGATATATGCCATTAAGGATGAAATAATTTTGGTTGCTAACTCACTAGGGAGAAAATATAATCCTTGCAAATTAGAAGCATCCACTGAAGGTGAAGTAATAGAAGCAACCTTCACATGATATATAAAGATTATGTTTGATAACGGACTAAAGAAATGATAGATATGCTAGTAGGAGAATAAAGAGTGAATATTTGTTCATGTTCATTCAGAAAGCCTGTGATACAAACAGCATAACAGAGACTTGCAGAAGAATAGAGATTATAAAACTCTGGAAATTGGTAACAAACTGGTCTGGTCACTGATTGGAGCATGGAAACAGATACGCCCTTAAAGTGCCTTAAAGGGGCTAACATCATGCCTCCGTTTTTTTTGCTGCCTGTTCGCTCTCCACCAATGATTTGGGTCAAGTTCTAGAGGATACAATCCACACTGGGGGGACATTTTAAACAGGTAATTCTGTCAAATTTGCCAGGAGATATCGCATAAAAAGCAAAAAGTGGCAGATCATAATATACTTTATTAGCCAAGTATGTTTTGCAACATACGAGGAATTTCATTTGCCATACAGTCATAACAATAAAAAGCAACAGAACACACAAAAATACATTTTAACATGAACATCCGCCACAGTGACCCCTCTGCATTCCTCACTGTGAGGGAAGGCAAAAAAAATTCAATCTCTCGCTTCTTTATCCTCCAGCGGTCGGGGGCCTCTAACCTTCCATTGACGGGACGATCTTACTCAAGTAGCCGGCGGCGGGCCTTCCTCATTGAGGCGATCCAACTCCTGCATCAGGGGGGAATCTCAGCACCCCCGCTCCGGGCGATCTACCATGGGTCGGGGCTTGTCGAACTTCGTGCAGCTTGGAGCCCCCGACTTCGGTCTCAACCCGAGATTGCAAGCTCCTTGACGTTAAAGTCCACAGGCTGTGGTTGGAGCGTCGATCCAGGCAAGGAATCGCACACTCCGATGGTGAGTTCACGACCCACGGGGGCTCAAAGTCAGTCCCAGGCAAGGCCTCCAGCTCCACGATGTTAGGCCGCAGAGCGACCGGAGATATGATCTGGAAAACAATCGCATCTCCGGCAAGGTAAGAGATTGAAAAAAGTTTCCCCCAATCCTCCCCCCCTGCCCACCCCCCACACAAAACAAACCAGAGAACATTAACACATACTTTTAAAACTCACCAAAAATAACAAAAAAAGGACGAAAAGTACAGACAGACTGTAGGCGAGGCTGCCATCAAAGCGCCACCCGGTGGATCAGATTCAATGTCAATTAACATCAAATTATCCAACCTGTCATAACGATCAGTTACATCTTGACCTCTCAGTGATCTTACAATAGGATATGATACGATAGAACTTTATTTATCCCAGGAGGGAAATTGGTCTGCCAATAGTCATAAAACACAAGATACATGAAACATTAAATTTTCATTGGCATTGAATGGAGGGAAGTCCTTACTTTTCAGAAAACAGGATAAGACTTCCCTGAGGATCATGCAAGCCACCAATTACGTTCTACAGCTAAATAAAATTGTTATCCATGTTTGCCTTGTGAGTCCAGAAGGCTTGTTTCAGTGTTTGCTATGCGCCAGGAACTCACTCGTTCAGAGTTTTGGCTGGACTGTTACTGCTGTTCAGAATGTACTTGTGCATGTGATAATGAAGTATAGAGTGGATGGAAAACTTGCAACTTCTGGAAATCTGAAATGAAAACGTACAATGCTAGGGAACACTCAGCAGATTCAGGCTTGATCTTTCAGGTCAAAGATCTTTCATCAGATGTGGGGGAAAAAAGAGAAAGCCAGTGGGGTTTAAATTGGAGAGAGTGTAAGTCAAGATCAACTCTGCTGTGCAATAAAAATTGTGCGATACTTGAAACATCACCAGTTCAGACAGTATCAATGGATTGTGGAACAGATTTGACATTTCACTGTTGAAGGCTCTTTGTCAGAACTGGGGGGAAAAAACAGAACTAAATGTAGTTTTAAGTTACAAGCAGGATGGAGAAGGGATTGATAGAACTCTGATAGAGTGATGCTGGGGTTTCCATGGTGTATCAGATAGGCCAGATTTGCTGAAGGTTATTCATCTTTTACATTAACTCAATAGACAATAGACAATAGGTGCAGGAGTAGGCCATTTGGCCCTTCAAGCCAGTACCACCATTGAATGTGAACATGGCTGATCATTCTCAATCAGTACCCGTTCCTGCCTTCTCCCCATACCCCCAGTTTTCTGTCTCTGAGGACACCGTCTAATCAGCTAGACATTACTGACATTTCTGACCTGCATTTTGCAACTTGTACACATTTCTATGCTTCATTCCTCTCTCTCTACAACTTCCCTCATTAACTTATCAACCAAATGGCTTCATCAACAGCTTATCACCATAACAACACCGGCATCACTCTATCAGAGATATTCACTGTGTCCTATCAATCCCTTTCCCTGTTAAGACCTGCTTGTAACTTAAAACTACTTTGTTTTCTGTCTTTTCCAGTTGTGACAAAGAGCCTTCAAACTGAAATGTTGTTCCACTTTCCATTGTTACTGCCTGACTTGCTGAGTGTTTCCAGTATTTTCTGTCTTTATTGTACAGCAGAGTTGCTCTTAATGACACATTAAGGCCCATTTAAGTCACCCTGATTTTCTCAATGACGAAGTGGTCTCACCAGGTGCAATCGATGTGTTGTGTTCACTTATCTATTGCATTCCACATTTCAGGAAACCTAGGAATTCCATAAAACTCAACCATTCTTCTGATAGCAAGTTCGTCTGCAGCAGAACCTGAAAATAAATGTCCATTAAGTCCTATGCCCATTGCTGAAATTCTCTGGCTACACAAAATAGCTTGAAAGCTCCTGAACAATGTGAAAGGATCTAATGGCAACATTGATTTTGCAATTAGGTGCTGTGTGTTTATTAAAGGTTTCAGTAATTGGATGTCTTTAAGCTCATCTGTGCAGTTTACGGCCGGTGATACATTTGTGATCACATTTTCAGAATCACAAGGGTTATTATTCTGCCCAAGACAGCAGAGCTGTAATCATTTCTTGATCTGTAGCTACTTGTTTAAGGTTAAGGCGGTTAGCAGCAACAAATTAAAATGCACAATTATCAACCAGATGCTCACAGGATTATACTGAAAAGCTCGACAAATTTAGCAGCCAGTGCAACATTATCATGATTGAAGACATGAAGAAACTACTGTTTGGACTTGAAAGGAAATTGGAGAATGTTTGATGCAAGGCACATTTAATTTGTAGATAGAGAGAAGAGATTGAAAATGGATACAAACAGTTTTAATAACCGGTTGATCCTTTAATGGTATTTATGCATGTGAGTTTTTATTAGCCAAGGTGATATGTTCCTTTACCTCATAGGTTCCACACTTCGGTGCACTGAGACCTCAAAACCAGGCAGTGAATGGAATTGAGATGAACAAAATTCATTTTCCTTCGGTTACTTAACAGCAGAGAAAACTATTTCACCCGCCCAGTCTGAAACTGAACATGAATGAAAGCAAAGAGTTCACCTCACCACCATTTAGAACAGGTAAACCATAACATTCAGTCTGAAGAAGGGTCTCGACCCGAAACGTCACCCATTCCTTCTCTCCTGAGATGCTGCCTGACCCGCTGAGTTACTCCAGCATTTTGTGTCTACCTTCAATTTGAATCAGCATGTGCAGTTATTTTCCTACATAACATTTAAATATATCATCAGATGTAAATTATTAAACTGTTAAATATTATTTCCTTAATTTCCTTCTAATATAATTGTATTTTTGTTTACAAAGTTGAATCAATGGACTATTTAGAATAGCTTAAATTAAATTGCAATATTTTTGTTATGGTATTCCCTACCACTTACTTATGTATGTAAAGAAACATTATCAAATACCCGTAATAAAGCTGACTAAAAATAAGTTTTGATGAGTCATCATTCCTGCCGCAGAAGAATGAGGGTATTTTTCCAGTTGCTGGTTTTATGTTTCACATCCATAGCAGTTGTTTCTAATCCTATGAGGTAACCTGTAGGATTTGTGCTACCATGGAGATATTGTGAAGCAAAACACAAATATGCCTTTGGCTATAAGCAACTGTGAACAATAGGACTGCAGATATCCACCATTTTATGTGACAGTCACTGTGAGAGGTCTAGACTCCACTCTCTCCATTCAACAAACTTGGGGAAAGCATCTGAAATAATGAAACAAATATTTTTACAGTACAGTGGCTTCATAAACCGTAAGCAATTTATCAAGCTAGGATGATTTATTTGAAATGACAATGGTGTACAACTAATAGACAACATTATTTTCCACAAGATGGACACAAAAAGCTGGAGTAACTCAGCGGAACAGACAGCGTCTCTGGAGAAAAGGAATAGGTGACGTTTTGGGTAGAGACCCTTCAGAAGAAGAAGGGTCTTGACCTGAAAAGTCACCTATTCCCTTTCTCCAGAGATGCTGTCTGTCCCGCTGAGTTACTCCAGCTATTTTCATTCAAGAGAGAGTTAGATAGAGTTCTTAAGGATAGCGGAGTCAGGGGGTATGGGGAGAAGGCAGGAACGGGGTACTGATTGAGAATGATCAGCCATGATCACATTGAATGGCGGTGCTGGCACGAAGGGCCGAATGGCCTCCTCCTGCACCTATTGTCTATTGTCTGTTGTCTATCTTCGGTTTAAACCAACATCTGCAGTTCCTTCCTGCACATTCTTCTCCACAATATTTGAGCAGTCGGCTATCTTTGGCAAAATAAAGCTCTACTGATATTAATATTTACCTCAGGTTAGTTATAATTTTCCACAGAGAATAATAACCAGTTGATCAATGTGTTCAAAGTGAATGTGAATCAGGAAACAAAAGTCATGGGAGTTGCTACGAAATTCTTTGGGGTTTGAGTTGGATTTTCACCTCAATTCTGATGGGATGCTTTAAAAATTCCATTAAAAAAGATCAAGGATTCAGTTATGTCGTGTAAACGGTGACAAAGATTTGTTGATCAGCCGTTAAAAGGGGTGAAACCTCTTTCTGTTCCCTGCAATCAGTTGTGTACTGAGCTGGAGGTAAGAATTCTCATATTGCTTTTTCAACAGGCAATCGACATGGTAATGGACACCAGTAAAAAGAGAAGGGTAAGGCTTCAGAAGCACAAGGCTTCAGAAACAGCGTTTACAGATGTTGGGGTAGCCTCTGTGGAGGAGAGTGAAAAACAGTCCCCTTTCTCAGATAGTTGGCAGCCAGCCGATTATAAGACCAGAAAAACCGATGGCAAATGTCTCTTCTGGCTTCACCGAAACAAAGGGGCCTATCAAAACTTTAGACTTTTCAACCTTAGAGATGAAAATTCATTCTCCTGCAGGATTATCTCTTTCTTTCTCCATAGAGAGCCTCCTGACTTGCTGTATATTTCTAGCATTTTGCATTTTTTATTTCGAGCTTTTTTCACCTTCTTGACTACTGGGTTAACAGGAAACCATTTGGGGGGGGGGGGGAGGAGTGGATGGGGGGGGGTTTGGGAGTGGTACGATGGGGTATTATGTGTAATGTTCTGATCATCTGGAAGCATTAAAGTGCTAGAGGTACTTCAGAAGAAAACTTCAAGGGTTCTCTCTGGAGTGCATTATTATGAAAGAAAGGAAAACTAATCTCGGAGGCCACTGTAAATGTAACAGATTGCATGGACATAGCTGTGTGGGTAATTGTAAACGTTCATTTTAGGATTGGAACCAGGGACTGTTTCTTTCACCAGAGAGTAGCAGTGGACTTGGAAACAGAGTAATGGAGGAGAAGCATTGGATGCATTTTAGGAAACTGCTTCATTCGGGGAAAGAAATCTCCCATCTTTCTCAGCCTGGCCTTTATGTCAAGTCAAGTCAAGTCCATTTTATTTGTATAGCACATTTAAAAACAACCCACATTGACGAAAGTGCTGTACATCTGTTTAGGTACTAAGGAAAAAATGAAACATACAGTAGCACACAAACATAACAGCACATACAAAACAGTTCACAGCGCCTCCTCAATGGGCCTCAAATGCTAGGGAGTAGAAATAGGTTTTGAGCCTGGACTTAAAGGAGTCGATGGAGGGGGCAGTTCTGATGGGGAGAGGGATGCTGTTCCACAGTCTAGGAGCTGCAACCGCAAAAGCGCGGTCACCCCTGAGCTTAAGCCTAGACCGCGGGATAGTGAGTAGCCCCAAGTCGGCCGACCTGAGGGACCTGGAGTTAGAGAGGTGGGTTAGAAGATTTTTGATGTAGGGGGGGGAATGTCCATTTAGGGCTTTATATGTGAATAGGAGGAGCTTGAAGTTGATTCTGCACCGTACAGGGAGCCAGTGGAGAGAGGCCAGAATTGGCGTGATGTGGTCCCTTTTACGGGTACCCGTCAGGAGTCTTGCTGCGGCGTTTTGGACCAGTTGCAGGCGGGACAGGGATGATTGGCTGATCCCAGTGTATAGGGAGTTGCAGTAGTCTAGGCGGGAGGAAATGAAAGCGTGAATGATTTTTTCAGTGTCGTCGAATTGGAGGAAGGGTTTGATTTTAGCTATGGTACGAAGTTGGAAGAAGCTGGCTTTTACCACAGCGTTGACTTGCTTGTCAAACTTTAATGCAGAGTCAAATATCACGCCAAGGTTTTTGACATGCGGTTTGACTAGGCAGGATAGGCTTCCAAGACTGCCTGTTATCGATTTGATGGAGTTGGGGGGGGGGGGCCGAATAGGATGACTTCAGACTTGCTCTCGTTTAATTGGAGGAAGTTCTGTGCCATCCAACATTTTATGTCCTCAAGGCAGTGTAAGAGGCTGTTTAAATTTGACCGGTTGTTGGGTTTCAGGGGGAGGTAAAGCTGTGTGTCATCGGCATAGCAGTGGAAAGAAATGCCGTGCCTTTGAATGATTTGGCCAAGGGGGAGCTTGTATAGAGAGAAGAGAATGGGGCCTAGGATGGAGCCTTGTGGAACTCCGCAGGAGAGGCTAGCTGGAGAAGAGGATTAACTGCCTATGTTGATGGCGAAACTCCTATCTTTGAGGTAGGAAACGAACCAGCTCAGGGCAGTGCCATCAATGCCAACCGCGTACCGGAGACGGTCAATAAGGATGGTGTGGTCCACTGTATCGAACGCTGCGCTGAGGTCGAGAAGGAGCAGGATTGCACAGTCGCCGGTGTCGATGGCGAGAAGCAGGTCGTTGTGTACCTTCAACAAGGCAGACTCTGTGCTGTGGTGGGCTCTGAAACCTGACTGGAAACTTTCCAGGATGGTGTATTGGTGCAGGTAGGGCACTAATTGGTTTAGAATTGCCTTTTCAAGGACTTTTGACAGGAATGGCAGTTTGGAAATGGGTCTGTAATTGCTAGGCAAGGTGGGGTCTAGGTTAGGTTTTTTCAGTAGGGGCTGGACCACCGCGTGCTTGAAACTGGTTGGAACAGTGCCAGTGGCCAGAGAACTGTTGATAATAGAGAGAATGCTGGGACCGGCAATTGCAATGACATCCTTCAGAAGGGCAGTGGGGCAGGATCAAGGGGACAGGTTGCAGGTTTCATAGCGGAGACAAGCTTTGCAAGGGAGGATAGAGTGACGGGTTGGAAACAGTCCAATTTAGATGAACAGACTAGTGAGACAGCTAGGTCACGGGTGGGAGGGGAAATGTTCATTCTAATGTTCTCAACTTTGCTGGTGAAAAATTTAGCGAATTCTTCGCACTTAGCAGGGGACCCAACTAAGCTGGTACTGGGGGCGGGACATATGACAGAGGTAATAGTGCTAAATAGGACCTTGGAGTTATGAGAGTTTTTGGAGATTGCTTCCTGGTATTTGAGAAGATTGTTTCTCAGAATTTCGAAGGAAATTTGAAGCTTGTCACATTTCCGCCTCCGTTCTGATTTTCTGCACTCCCTTCTTAGGGCTCTGGTGCTGTCATTGAGCCAAGGCCGACCTTTGGGCTTAGGCTTTTTCATTTTAAGGGGAGCGATAGAATCCAGGATGGAAGAGCAAGTGATATTAAATAAAGAGGTGAGATCCTCAGTGCTGAGATGGGGTGGAGAAGCCTCAATAGTGCAGATGTTGGGGGCAGCTGTGAGAGCCTCGGAGAACTTACTGGCAGTCAATGAATTTATGTCGCGGGAGTAGCGAACAGGGAGATGAGATTTTGCGGGAGATAAAGGCAGAGATGCGTCAAAAATGATAGCGCTGTGGTCCGATAGACAGGCCTCAGTAGTTTCAATGTTGTATGTGACTCAGTTCTCCAATGCGGTTGACACTTTGTCTCTTCCTTAATCTAGGGGCAATTATGGATAGAGAATAAATGCCAGCAGAGGCAATGATGTCCACACCTCATGAAGGAAGAACCAGAAAGTCTTGATTCATCGTAGGATTAAATTATACTATTATGATTAGGGACTGACTTCGGGAGCTCCAAGACGCAGGAGCTTCGACTGCCCCGATCACGGGAGCTTCGGTCGCCCCAACGCGGGAGCTTCGATCGCCCCGACATGGGAGCCATAGCGACACGGGAGCTTCGATCGCCCCGACTGCGGGAGAATAAAGAGGGAAGAAGATTAGACTTTATTGCCTTCCATCACAGTGAGGTATGTGGGGAATCCACTGTGGTGGATGTTTATGTTAACTTTTATGTAGTTGTGCGTCTTGTTGCTTTTTTTCGTATGGCTGTATGGTAAATCGAATATCACTGTACATAAATTTGTGCACGTGACAATAGACAATAAACAATAGGTGCAGGAGTAGGCCATTTGGCCCTTTGAGCCAGCACCACCATTCAGTCATCATGGCGGATTATTCCCAATCAGTACCCCGTTCCTGCCTTCTCCCCATACCCCCCTGACTCTGCTATCCTTAAGAGCTCTATCTAGTTCTCTCTTGAATGCATTCAGAGACTTGGCCTCCACTGCCTTCAGAGGCAGTAAATTCCACTGATTTACAACTCTCTGACTGAAAAAGTTTTTTCTCATCTCCGTTCTAAATGGCCCATCCCTTATTCTTAAACTGTGGCCCCTGGTTCTGGACTCCCCTAACATTGGGAACATGATTCCTGCCTCTAACGTGTCCAACCCCTTAATAATCTTCTATGTTTCGATAAGATCCCCTCTCATCCTTCTAAATTCCAGTGTATACAAGCCTAGCCGCTCCAGTCTTTCAACATACGACAGTCCCGCCATTCCGGGAATTAACCTTGTAAACCTATACTGCACACCCTCAATAGCAAGAATATCCTTCCTCAAATTTGGAGACCAAAACTGCACACAGTACTCCAGGTGCGGTCTCACTATGGCCCTATACATCTGCAGAAGGACCTCTTTGCTCCTATACTCAACTCCTCTTGTTATGGAGGCCAATATTCCATTGGCTTTCTTCACTGCCTGCTGTACCTGCATGCTTCCTTTCAGTGACTGATGCACTAGGACACCAAGATCTCGTTGTAAAACAATAAAAGACCTTTGAACCTTTGAACCTTTGATTGTAAATGGTTTCTTCATTACCTTCTTCACAAAGACTTAAAAATACTCTACATGATGTTTCCCATTGCAAGACGTAGATCAAGAGGAGATCCACTCACTGGGAGTATCCTTCAGCGATAGTCTGTTTAATTGTTATTAACTACACAACTTGCTACAACATATATAGGCATGCTCTCCCTTGTCCCCTCAGCCTAATCTTCACTAATCTCTTCTAACAGTGATGTCATCTTCATCTTTCCTTACCCTGCAGTACATTTGGCAGCAGAGGCTTCAATTATGTTGACTTTATCACCTCAGCTCATTTCTCGCTAAACCACTCCTCTTTAAAATTAAATTCCTACCAATTCTTCCCCTTTCCTGTCTAACTGGCGTCCTTTGCAGAATTCGATGGAATGTTTCATTACTTTAAAGATTGTATAAATGCAAACTATTGCTTCAAGGAAAATGGCGGGCAAAGTAAAAAGGTCAATCAAAGCCCTTTTCCCGAAGTTCTCCTTGGTGCCAATTATTGTGCAGAGGACAGCAGACCACAAACGACACCAGGTGCCTGGCACCAGGCCATCAGCTGTTCGGTTTACAAGTTAGTGATAGATTGGGTATAGGTTTCACCCTCCCGAACTACCACTGAAGAACATCTGCCCCCTGACTTTCACTGGAAGCTTATTTTGCATTGATGCAGTTTGGAAACAGCATATGTCGAGCTTTCATTCCTGGCCTTGCAGCAGAAAGAATTTGGATGACAGGTTTGGCATTGCTTTGGCTGTGTGACTGCGGCTTAATTGAGGGGAAGAATGCATCCCCTCTCTCATTGCATGCTGATCATTCTGTTCAAATGTATAGTCGGTGGTATCCTTTCTTCCACTTTATTGGACGATCTAAACCATCAATCCAGCTTTACACTTTCTGATAGAAGCCCCTCATATTTCCAATATTTGCTATTTTTATTTAAGATGTCCAACAATTTTACAGCAAATGTGTCGGAAGGAACTACAGATGCTGGTTTAAATCGAAGATAGACACAAAAAGCTGGGGTAACTCAACGGGACAGGCAGCATCCCTAGAGAGAAGGAATGGGTGACATTTCGGGTCGAGACCCTTCTTCAGGCACGCAAATGATTGATTTTCCTGAACATGGATCCTCATGATTAGATACTCCATTACAACTTAATAGAAATGTTCCGTATCTTGAATCTTAACCTTCAGGTTATCTTCTATATAACCTTTTGTGGTCCATTTTGTTGAAGACTTTACATGAGAGCGAGGCATATTGTCTTTCAAGGAATATATTCCATTTAATATGTGTTTAAGAAATATTCACTGAAGTAGTGCATGTATCCAATTCATTTTTTTCTTTGTGTGCTAATATCCAATTGTACAGGGTGTAAATACAGTTTATTTTTTGCAAAACACCATTCAGAGAGTAGTTGATTGTTTTTGAAAACAATGAAAGCTTTCAGTTAAGGCACTTCGCTAATTCTGGACACACTAAATAGCCAGCAGTGAGTAACACGTCTCAAAGGAATCGAAAACTATTCCCTCATCAGCTTGGAACGTAATGACTAAATTAACATAATGACTAATTATTTTACATGTTGACGACCAACAGAAACCTGAATTCTGAGTCATAATTTGCCAACAAATACACCATAGGGCAAATTAAATTGTTTCTTACTTTGATCAGCAGACATGAATTTCTATCCATTCATTACATTTACAGTAATAGCAGTGTACTAAGGTTTTGGATTCTTGTTCACGAGTGGTGAAAGTATATAAAAGTGCTTAATACAATACCCATCCAGTGTTCATATTATTCAAGCAATTGCTGGAATGTTTTGTGGAAATTAATCGTCGTAGTTAGTTTTAGGGGAATGGGGAGTGCAAAGATTTTGGTAACTTTGGGGTTTCATGCAAGTATCATTTCATATTGAAACTTATTGTCATTGCTCTTCCAATGCATTCAATGAAATCACTTGAACTGATCTATTTTAAAGCTTTTTCAGAACTAGACCCACACTAAAATGCCCCAAACATCAGTCATGTGATGACTAGCTGAGTAGTTAACAGCATGCTAAACAATAATTTGTACTCAGCAAACGGTATACTCTCTGTATCTAATTCATTTTTTTCTTTGTGTGCCAATGTCCTATGGTACAGGGTGTGAATATAGTTTATTTCTAATATCATATCATATCATATCATATCATATATATACAGCCGGAAACAGGCCTTTTCGGCCCACCAAGTCCGTGCCGCCCAGCGATCCCCGTACATTAACACTATCCTACACACACTAGGGACAATTTTTACATTTACCCAGCCAATTAACCTACATACCTGTACGTCTTTGGAGTGTGGGAGGAAACCGAAGATCTCGGAGAAAACCCACGCAGGTCACGGGGAGAACGTACAAACTCCTTACAGTGCAGCACCCGTAGTCAGGATCGAACCTGAGTCTCCGGCGCTGCATTCGCTGTAAAGCAGCAACTCTACCACTGCGCTACCGTGCCGGTAATACCGTGCCGGTAATAAGAGAGTAGTTGATTGTTTTGGAAAACAATGAAAACTCAATAGATCATTGAAGGCGCTTTACTATATATTAGCAGCAACACTTTGTTTGCCAGTCACCACAATTTCTGGGTCATTACATTAACAAAGTTGAAGATCAGCAGGTGGCGTGACATAGCCTTTTTCTAGCTGTGAAGGAACAGCTAGGAACAGTATGCAATCCCTGGAGGCAAAGGTCCATCGACCGATGCTGCAATGGGTCTTTACAACCTTCACTGCCAAGAAGAATAATAGGCTGCAGGTTTACAAAAACACCGCCTTATAAAAGACCCCGATAATTCACACAATACAATACAATACAATACATTGCCCGTCTCCGTCCATCCCTCTCCTCCACAGCTGCAGAAACCCTCATCCACGCCTTCATCACCTCCCGTCTGGACTACTGCAACAGCCTCCTCTATGGCGCACCCTCAAAAATCATCAATAAACTTCAATACATTCAAAACTCCGCTGCCCGTCTACTCACACACACCTCGATCCGTGACCATATCACCCCCGTCCTTTATAAACTCCACTGGCTCCCCATCCCCCAGAGAATCCAGTACAAAATCCTCCTCATAACCTACAAAGCCCTCCATAACCTGGCCCCATCCTACCTGACCGACCTCCTCCACAGGCACACTCCCACCTGCACCCTCCGCTCTGCCGCTGCCAATCTCCTATCCCCCCACATCCGGACTAAACTCAGATCCTGGGGGGACAGGGCTTTCTCCATCGCTGCTCCCACCCTATGGAACTCACTACCCCAAACCGTTAGAGACTCCCCCACACTCACCACATTCAAAACATCGCTGAAGTCTCACCTGTTCAGTACTGCCTTCAACCACTGAAGGTCACCTCACCTACTGTCTCCTTTCTCTGTTCATTTATTTATTTACTTATTTATCTATTTATTAATTTCCCTATGTTCTCAAAATCTCTGTAAAGTGTCTTTGAGTATATGAAAAGCGCTATATAAATAAAATGTATTATTATTATTATTATTATACAATATATCTTTATTGTCATTGTACAGGGGTACAACGAGATTGGGAATGCGCCTCCCATACGATGCAATAAATTAATTAGCTAGTCAGTATTAATTTAAACAACCCAATGAAACAAATTGTAACAGTTTTAAACAGAATAAAGTGCAAGTAGGTCTGTGCCGGATCACTGTGCAATGTGACCATCCGGCTCAGCAGGACCGGTTCAAAGCAGCTATGGCCCTGGGATGAAGCTGTTCCTGAGTCTGGAGGTGCGGGCGTAGAAGGCCTTGTATCGTCTGCCCGATGGTAGAAGTTCGAACAGACTGTTGCAGGGGTGAGAAGAGTCTTTGTGGATGCTGGTGGCTTTTCTGAGGCATCGTGTGTTGTAGATGCCCTCCAAGGCTGGTAGCTGTGTTCCGATGGTCCTCTGAGCTCTATGGACTACCCGCTGAAGAGCTTTCCTCTCTGCCTCCGTGCAGCTGAGGTACCACACAGGGATGCCATGTGTTAGGATGCTCTCTATGGTGCAGCGGTAGAAGGTCGTCAGCAGCTGTTGGGGTAGACCAGACTTTTTCAGTGTTCTTAGGTAGAACAGTCGTTGCTGTGCCTTCTTGACCAGCGCAGCAGTGTTATTGGACCATGTTAGGTCCTCCGAAATGTGAGTGCCCAGAAACTTGAAGCTGGACACTCTCTCCACACTGTCCCCGTTGATAAAGATCGGGGCGAATTCCCCGTTGTGTGACCTACGGAAGTTGATGATCAGCTCCTTGGTCTTGGTGGTATTTAGGGACAGGTTGTTATCAGAGCACCAGTCCGCCAGATTCTGCACCTTCGCTCTGTATTTTGTTTCATCACCGTTGGTGATCAGCCCGATCACCGTTGGGTCGTCTGCAAACTTCGCAGTCCGAATGTGGATACAAGCATTTCCATTCCTTCCTCACGGCTGGGACTGAACACCTGGAGCAGTTAAAGATGGGCAATAATGTTGGCCTTGCCTAAGATGCCCACTTCTCAAGAATGAATAAGTGGAGCTGTATGAAAGCAGGAAAGTATCCTGTTCTTGGGCGGCATCTGTGGAAACGGAAACATTTTATGTCAATGATCTTTCATTAGGAAGTGCAAAATTGGCCGTCTCTTCTGTTGACCAAGCCTTTAAATGATATACTTTTCATAACAAAACAAACAAATGTGTATGTGGCCACAGCAACCAAAGACAAAAGATAACAAGAAATAGATCATAAATCCTGGAAGCATTTTATAGTAGAATACAATAATATATTATGTGAATTGGAAAGTGGTTATAAGCATCTACAAAAAAAGATCGTTTTTCATACTGAGTATATACTTTGTATTTGTTTGATTATTACATGGTACAAAATATTCAATTTACCTCAAAATCAGTCAGTTTGTAACACTGTCAGTTTGTAACATATGCCAAGTCTATCCTAGCTTCTCTCATACAGATATCAAAATAGTAAAGCTAGTCTGAACTGCTTCCAATGACTACGTTATTCCTTAAATAAGGAGATGAACATTGTATAGAGAACTCCATATGTGGTCTCACTAATGCCCTATACAATTGATGCATAATATTCCTCCATTTATGTTCAATTCCTGTTCCAGTGATCAAAAATCTGTCATAGAAACAAAGAATTGCGGGTGCTGGTTTATACCAAAGATAGGCACAAAGTGCTGGAGGCAAAATGCTGGACCCTTCTTGCGGTCTGAAGAAGGGTCCCGACCCAAAACATCACTCATCTTTTCTCTCCAGAGATGCTGCCTGACCCACTTAGTTACTCCAGCACTTTGTGTTTATCAAAAATCGATCATTGGGTTTTCTAACTACTTGCTGCTTTAGTTAGTTTGAAACACGCAGAAGGTCAGGCAGCATCTGTGGGGGAAAAACAGAGTTAACATTTCTGGTCCTAGGCCTTTTGTCATACCTGGGAAAGTTTGTTCTCCCATGGCAGGGAAGGTGGAGAGTAATGGAAAGGGCACAGTGACTATCTCTGTTCTCGTGAGATCAAATGGTTTAATGTGATAGTTAGAGACACGCAGGTTACAAACTGATGAATTATCCTAGTAGTTGGAATAGTTTGTACCATGTAATAGTCAAACAAATATTTATGCTTCCTTGTCTGTTTATGTCTTGCTTACAGCAGGACTGTGGAACATGCCCAGCAGTCAGACTGCACCAACAAAGAAAGAAACTTTAAAATAATCACCTCTAAGTCATTAGACTTTAGTTTAATTTAGTTCGGTTTAGTTTAGAGATACATCACGGGAAAAGTCCCTTTGGCTCACCGAGTCCGCACCGACCAGAGATCCCCACACATTAACACTACCCTACACACACTAGGGACAATTTACACTTGTACCAAGCCAATTAATCTACAAACCTGTACGTCTTTGGAATGTGGGAGGAAACCGAAGATCTCGGAGAAATTCCACGCAGTCACGGGGAGAACGTACAAACTCCGTACAGACAGCACCCGCTGTCGGGATCGAACCCGGGGCTCCGGCGCTGCAAGCGCTGTAAGGCAGCAACTCTACCGCTGCGCCACCGTGCCGCCAGTTTGAGCTTGATGAATTAGGATGCAAAAATTAGGGGAAATTTGTTTGATGCAGAAAAGGGAAATCTAGCACAAATCTCGTGTTATAATAAATATAATACAATACATATTTAACTGTAACATGATTAAAGTTAACACAAGGTGTTCAAAATTGTCTTTATCTTGAATAATATTTTTTACTTCAGGGCCTCTGAATCTCCAAGGCCTGATGCTAGAATTGTTATTTTTGCCCAAAGCCACAATGAATGTCATATATTTATTAAAATGGACGTACCTTTCCCACAGTACATTTCACCAAATCCTCTTTATAGACAGCGGGGGTCAACTGTTGAGGCTCTATAAGGTCAGGCCGCATTTGGAATATTATGAGCAATTTTGGGCACCATATCTGAGGAAGGATGTGCTGGCTCTGGAGAGGGTCCAGAGGAGGTTTACAAGAATTATTCCAGGAATGAGTAGGTTAACCTATAATGAGCGTTTGTCAGCACTGGGCCTGCACTCGCTGGAGTTGAGAAGAATGAGGGGGGACCTCGTTGAAACATACAGAATAATGAAAGGCTTGGATAGAGTGGATGCGGAGAGGATGTTTCCACTAGTGGGAGAGTCTAGGACCAGAGGTCATAGCCACAGAATTAAAGGACCTTCTTTTATGAAGGAGATGAGGTGGAATTTCTTTAGTCCGAGGGTGGTGAATCTGTGGAATTCTTTACCACAGAAGGCTGCGGAGGCCAAGTCAATGGATATATTTAAGGTAGAGATAGATAGATTTTTGATTAGTACGGGTGTCAGAAGTGATGGGGAGAAGGCAGGAGAATGGGGTTAGGAGGGAGAGATAGATCAGCCATGATTGAATAGCGGAGTAGACTTGATGGGCCGAATGGCCTAATTCTACTCCTATTCCTTATGACCTTATGACCTTATGAACTAGTAACAGGTCAAGTGAAGCACAGAATTATAGAGATTGATGGCACAGGTGGAAGCCATTCAGCCCATGAAGTCAAAGTTACCCACAAATAAACCAGGTTAACCGTACTACCCAACTCTAACCCTCAGCCCCCGCAGGTTAAACTATCCAAGTGTTCAGCCATGTCCTTTTGAATGTGTTGATGGTCTCTGTGTTCACTATGTTTCAACACCTCCACCATTCAGCAGTGAAATACTTTTTCTCAATTCCCCTTTAACCCTTCCATTAACATTTAAATCAGTCCCCACTAGATTTAGATTTAGAGATACAGCGCAGAAACAGGCCCTTAGGCCCACCGGGTCCGCGCCGCCCAACGATCCCCGCACATTAACCTACATACCTGTACGTCTTTGGAGTGTGGGAGGAAACCGGAGATCTCGTAGAAAACCCACGCAGGTCACGGGGAGAACATACAAACTCCTTACAGTACAGCACCCGTAGTCAGGATCGAACCTGAGTCTCCGGCGCTGCATTTCTCTTGTTTGGGAGGCATGTTCTGCATAAAAGTCACCCATTCCTGAACATTGGTAATGGCACTAAAATTGTTAATTAATTTGACTGTAGGTTAACAGTGTAGGCTAATTATTTAGTCTTTCATAGCCATCCTCGTGATAAGACTAAGCCACTGTTGAAACTTTGAAATGAAATGAACCAGGGATTTAAATTAATCTTCATTAGTCATCCTTTTAATAATGAAGCTGTTTTTATTTTCTAGTGGAACACAAAGCCAAAACAAGCTGTACATTAACTCAATTTGCTGATTCACTGTGAGCCTGTTTCACAACACGAGACGAGTTCCTCTATTTTCTAATAACCTTAAGGAATGAATACCAGATTAATTCATAAAGTTCCACAAAGGAACAAAACATCTCTTTATGCCTGAAATTAAATGAGCATATGAATATTAATATGAAACGTACATCTGTTTGGAGGCCAGATTGTTTCACTGCGTGACTGTATTCTTACTGTTTTAAAACTAATAAGTAAATATTAATCAAATGTGACCTTTTTTTAGTCCACTTGTGTTGTTAACGTAAACCAGACAGTCTTCTGGCACAGTAATTTTTAATGATGTCTAAATATAAGTAATTTATTGAATTCATGCGGAAATAAATTATTGGTTTAAATAGATCTGGAATATCACAATTTATTGCAATGGATTTAAGTAACACCAGAACAACATAACTGTCTGAGTTACAGAGAAAGGCAAGCCTCATTTGTCTGAACTTTCAAATGGGGAAGGCAGGAGCCCTGAAGGGAACAAAAATCCTATCTGCCCTGCAATAAACATTGACATTCAGCATTCTTCCCAGTTTACATATGAATGTATATTTTATGACTACATTTACATGCTCTAATCAGAGTGTCCAAGACAACGCCAGTTCATCATTGTAACCTTTGTGATATTTTCCCAATAAAATTTCAGTTACAAAATATAATGTATATCATCGGTTATCAAGTGACTAAAACTTGTGCCTTCTTCGATCTGGCAATAAACAGTAGTTAAATAAAAATGGTGATGTACTGCTTTTAGCACAGCAAAATACATAATTGAAAACTGATGAATCTCTGGTCTAGATTTCAGCCCAGATTTCAGCTTGTTTTGTTGACTTATATTGGTCTACAAATCAGCACCAACATTTCTTGCAATACTTTGTAGCATTTCAGATTGGAGAATGGTCCACACAATTTAGTAAGGTTTAATTTAGTTGTGAAATACAGCATGGAAACAGGCCCTTCAGCCCAACGAATCCGTGCTGACCAGTGATCCCCGTGCACTAGCACTTGGAACAATTTATAATTTTACCAAACCCAACTAACCTACAAACTTATATGTCTTTGGAACATAGGAGGAAACCGGAGCGCCTGGAGAAAACCAACGCGGTCACGGGGCGAATGTACAAACTCTGTAAAGACAACAATCAAGGTCAGGATCGAACCCGGGTCTCTGGTGCTGAAAGACAGCAACTCCACCATTCAGTGGTGAAATACTTTTTCTCAATTCCTCTTTAATCCTTCCATTAACAGACAGCAGCAACATGAACCCCTAAATAATTTGATTATTAATTTTAGCATATAAATTGTATGCTAAAATTACATGGGTGGCACGGTGGCACAGCAGTTGAGTTGCTGCCTTTCTCCACAGTCTTTCTTTCTTTCTCCACAGACCAGGTGAGAAATGAGCTCAGGAAGATCAATGCGAGGAAGGCGGCTGGTCCGGACGGCATCAGGTCGAGGCTCCTCAAGTCCTGTGCAGACCAGGTGTGCGGGATAGTGGAGCACGTCTTCAATCTGAGCCTGAAACTGGGGAGAGTTCCACAGCTGGAGAAAACATCCTGCGTGGTACCGGGACCAAAGACGCCGCACCCGAAGGAACTCAACAGCTACAGGCCAGTGGCACTGACATCACACCTGATGAAGACACTGGAGCGTCTGGTCCTCGCCCATCTCCGCCCCCTGGTGAGACCAACAATGGATCCGCTGCAGTTCGCCTACCAGACTCACATCAGGGTGGAGGACACCATCATCTACCTGCGACACAGAGCTCTCTCACACCTGGAGAAGCCGGATAGCACTGTGAGAATCATGTTCTTTGATTTCTCCAGTGCGTTCAATACCATCCAGCCGGGGCTTCTGGGGGACAAGCTGGAGCACACAGGAGTGGATCACCACCTCACATCCTGGATTCTGGACTACCTCACCAACCGACTACAGTATGTGAGGACAAAGGACCTGGTCTCGGACAGGGTGGTCTGCAGCACTGGGGTTCCACAGGGAACGGTGCTAGCTCCATTCCTGTTCACCCTTGTACACTGCGGACTTCAGGCACAGCTCTGCAGACTCCTATCTACAGAAGTTCTCTGACGACTCTGCCATCGTCGGCCTCATCACAGGCGACTATGACAGGGCGTGCAGTGAACTGACCAGGGACTTTGTGGACTGGTGCCAGTGGAACCGCCTCCGGATCAATGCAGGGAAAACCAGGGAGATGGTGGTAGATTTCCGCAGGCACAGCCAGGTCCCCCCGACACCGGTGAACATCCAGGGAATGGACATCGGGAGGGTGGATTCTTATAAGTACCTGGGTGTCTACCTCAACAATAAACTGGACTGGATTGAAAATGCTTATTGCACTATACAGAAAGGGCCAGAGCAGACTTTATCTGCTAAGGAGGCTCAGGTCCTTGGAGTGCAGGGGGCACTCCTAAGGACCTTCTACAACATGGTGGTTGCATCGGCCAGTTTCTATGGAGTGGTCTGCTGGAGCAGCAGCATCTCAGCGGCGGAAGGGAAGAGACTCGACAAGCTGGTCAGGAAGGCCAGCTCTGTCCTGGGTTGCCCCCTCGACTCAATGCAGGTGGTGGGAGAGAGGAGGATGATGGCAAAGTTAACATCGCTGCTGGACAACGACTCCCACTCTATACAGGACACGGTCACTGCACTGAGTAGCTCCTTCAGTGACAGACTCCATCACCCCAAGTGCGTGAAGGAGAGATATAGGAGGTCCTTCCTTCCCGCTGCTGTGAGACTGCACAACCAGCACTGCTCCCAGCAGACGAGTCAACAATAACAGCTAAGAAAACAGAAAACTGATGACAATTTATGTATCTTTATTTATAATGAATGATCCCTTGCTCTCTTGCTATCCACTTTGCTGCTGTAACACTGTAAATTTCCCCGGTGTGGGACGAATAAAGGAATATATAATTATTATTATTACCGCGCCGGATGCCTGGGTTCGATCCTGACTACGGGTGCTGTCTGTACGGAGTTTGTACGTTCCCCCAGTGACCGCTTGGGGTTTCTCCTAGATCTTCAGATTCTTTCCACACTCCAAAGACGTTCAGGTTTGTAGGTTAATTGGCTTGGTAAATGTAAAAATTATCCCTAATGTGCGTAGGATAGAGTTAATGTGCGGGGATTGCTGGTCGGCACGGACCCGGTGGGCCGAAGGGCCTGTTTCCAAGCTGTATCTCTAAACTAAAACGAAACTAAATAGTTCATGAGCAGTTAAAACATTTATTAAATATGAGAAAAGAATACAATGTACATTTTAACATTTTTTATTAAACAGAAAACTTTATGGAACATTCATAGATTGCAAATGTAGTGTTTTATAATAACACATTTAATCAAATGTTAAGAAATAATGTTGCTGATTGAAATAAAAAAGTCAAGGGTTCTTCGTCAAGGCTCCAAGTGCAGGATCAAGATAAATTTATTTTATCTGTTGGCTGACATTTTTTAAAACCTGTTAGTCACCTTTTCCTAGATCTACAGATAGCATAGATTGGGATTTGGTGAGCTAGGATCAGAGTGATTATTGAGACAAGGATTGGACACGCTAGAGGCAGGAAACATGTTCCCAATGTTGGGGGGAGTCCAGAACCAGGGGCCACAGTTTAAGAATAAGGGGTAGGCCTTTAGAACGGAGACGAGGAAAAACTTTTTCACTCAGAGAGTTGTAAAGCTGTGCAATTCTCTGCCTCAGAAGGCAGTGGAGGCCAATTCTCTGGATGCTTTCAGGAGAGAGATATAGATAGAGCTCTTAATGATAGCGGAGTCAGGGGGTATGGGGAGAGGGCAGGACCGGGGTACTGATTGTGAATGATCAGCCATGATCACATTGAATGGTGGTGCTGGCTCGAAGGGCTGAATGGCCTACTCCTGCACCTATTGTCTATAGTCTATTGTCTATAAGTACTCTGAGCACTGTGTATCCTAAGAATGTCTCTTCTTACCATGTCGGTGATCTCTGTCCAAGTGTTTACCGTCGTTATGGAGGGAGTGAAATGATCATTTTATTCTATGAGCTGGCAGGGAAGACTGATTTACAGTATTTTCCAGTATTTCACAGCTCCAGCAGTTTCACATGTAGTCTCTACAGAATAAAACTAAGCCCCCAGGGTTGGGATATTCCATGAGTTTTTTTCTACTTGTTTGGTTCTCACCTTTGCATACTTAAGAGTGGCACTTCATCAATAACATTGATTTTCTCTTTGTGTTTTTCTGTACCAAAACCTATTGTGCTCCAGAAACACGTTTTTAAAAATGTCAACCAACAGATAAAATGAATTTAGAAAGATTTAAAGACCACATGGATGAACTCTAAAAATTGTTCATCCCTGTCTGGCGAAGAAATGAAACGGGGAAGGTGGCTCAACCGTGACTAACGAGGGAAATCAAGGAGAGTGTTAAATCCCAGGAACAGGCATATAAATTGACCAGAGGAAGCAGCAAGCTGGGAGAAATTAAGAACCCATCAGAAGAGGATAAAGGGGTTAATTAAGAGGGGGAAAAAAGAGGATGAAAGAAAGCTTGTGGGGAATATAAAAACTGACTCTAAAAGATTCTTTAGATATGTAAAAAGGAAAAGATTAGTGAAGACAAACGCAGGTCCCTTACAATCAGAGACAGGTGAATTTATAATGGGGAAACGAGGAAATGGCAGAACAATTAAATGATTACTTTGGTTCTGTCTTCACTAAGGAAGACACAAACAGTCTCCTAGAAATACTAGGGGACCGAGGATCTGGTGGGAGGGATGAACTGAAGGGAATCCACATTCGTCAGGAAATGGTGTTGGGTAAACTGTTGCGACTGAAGGCAGATAAATCTCCAGGGACTGATGGTCTGCATCCCAGAGTACTCAAGGAGGTGGTCCTAGAAATCGGGGATGCATTGGTGATCATTTTTCAATGTTCTCTCACATCCGTTGCAGTTCCTGTGGACTGGAGGGTAGCCAATGTAATTCAACTTTTTAAGAAAGGAGGGAGAGAAAAAACAGGTAATTATAGACCAGTTAGTCTGACATGGGGAGTGGGGAAGATGCTTGAGTCGATTATTAAAGATTTTTATAGCACTGCATTTTGGAAAGTAGTGACAGGATTGGTCAAAGTCAGCATGGATTTATGAAGGGGAAATCATGCTTGACTAATCTTCTGGAATTTTTGAGGATGTAACAAGTAGAATGGATAAGGGAGAGCCAGTGGATGTGGTGTATCTGGACTTTCAAAAAGTATTTGACAAGGTCCCACACAAGAGATTAGTGTGCAAAATTAGAGAACATGGTATTGGGGGTAGGGTATTGATATGGATAGAGAACTGGTTGGCGGACAGGAAGCAAAAAGTAGGAATTAATGGGTCCTTTTCAGAATGGCAGGCAGTGACTAGTGGGGTGCCGCTCAGTGCTGACCCCAGTTATTTACAATATATATTAACGGTTTAGACGAGGGAATTAAATGTGACATCTCCAAGTTTGCAGATGACACAAAGCTGGGTGGTAGAGTGAGCTGCGATGAGGATGGTATGAGGCTGCAGGGTGACTTGGATAGGTTGGGCGAGTGGGCAGATGCATGGCAAATGTAGTATAATGTGGATAAATGTGAGGTTCTCCACTTTGGTGGCATGAAAAGGAATGCAGATTATTATCTGAATGACGTCATGTTAGGAAAAGGGGAGGTGCAACCAGACCTGGGTGTGCTTGTGCTTGTCCTCGTCCTCTCTCTTTTTGGGTTCCTAGAATTGGTTTAGAGATACAGCACGGAAACAGGCCCTTCGGCCCACCGAGCCCATGCCGACGAGCGATCACCCCATACATTAACACTATTCAACACACGAGGGACAATTTTACTGAAGCCAATTAACCTACAAACCTGTACATCTTTTGAGTGTGGGAGGGAACCGGAGCACCCAGAGAAAACCCACTTGATCAGAGGGAGAATGTACAAACTCCGTACAGATGGCACCCGTAATCAGGTGTTCCAATAAACCCCAACGTATGCTTGTGGAACAGTATCTCATCTTCCCTGTTGACACTTTACAGCCCTCCAGACTCAATATTGTTTTGAATGATTTCAGTCAACCAGCCTTCCCTTCATGTATCAGAACTGGCAAGTTATGACGTCAGGCCGTCCACCTGTAACATAACTCCGCTTTCCTCACTCTACAGATGCTATTCAATATAGCAGTGTACAAAATCATGAGCGGAATAGATCGGGTAGATGCACAGAGTCTCTTGCCCAGAGTAGGGGAATCGAGGACCAGAGGACATAGGTTCAAGGTGAAGGGGGAAAAGATTTAATAGGAATCCAAGGGAAAACTTTTTCACACAAAGGGTGGTGGGTGTATGGAACAAGCTGCCAGAGGAGGTAGTTGAGGCAGAGACTATCCCAACGTTTAAGAAACAGTTAGACAGGTACATGGATAGGACAGGTTTGGAGGGATATGGACAAAGCGCAGGCAGGTGGGACTAATGTCTCTGGGACATGTTAGCCAGTGTGGGCAAGTTGAGCTGAGGGGCCTGTTTCCACACTGTATCACTCCATGACTCTCTATGACTCTAATATGCTGAATGTACAGAACAATTATTTAACGTCAAATCTCCTGTGTTCTGCATCTCAGTTCCAGCGTATTTCTTTCCCTCTTTAACTGGCTTCATTCCTCTCCCTTTGTTTATGCTCCTCCAGGCAGATCAACTATGATTAACTAGACAGCAGCAAGTGCAATTGTCACTTGGCAACCTATGTCTTCACCTCATCCCCAACATTCCCTTTGTTCCCTCAACCCCTGCCTGCCTGCAACTTAAACACACACTTATTTTCTCATTGTTTCCAGTTCAGCCAAGATTCTTCAACCAGTAAAATAACACGATTTTCCCTTCTATAGATACAGCCTGATATGCTGAATATCTCTAGCGTTTCTGTTTTATTCCCTCTCTCTCCGTTCCTCCCCCACCCTAGTCAGCGTACTAGTTTAACTGTCGTCCTGTTGAGTTCCTCTGTCGTATACTTGTTTTCACCTATCCCACAGCCAACAATGGCCTATTATGTCCTCCACATTTCCTTGATTCTCGTTGCTTTTTGCATATCTTCCATTCATTTCTCCTAAGCACCGTCTATACCTCTCGTTCCCTTTCCAGATCAGTTCAGTTTAGTTTGTTGTCACTTGGCTTTTCCCCTGACTCTCAGTCTGAAGAGGGGTCTCGACCTGAAACGTCACTTACTCCTTTTCTCCAGAGATGCTGCCTGACCCACTGAGTTACTCCAGCTTTTTGCGTCTGTCTTCAGTTTAAACCAGCGTCTGCAGTTCCTGCCTACACACGTTATCATAATTGTGATGTCCAAAAGAAGGGTCTCGACCCGAAACGTCACCCATTCCTTCTCTCCTGAGATGCTGCCTGACCTGCTGATTTGCTCCAGCATTTTGTGAAATAAATACCTTCAAAGTATTCCTGATGTGATCTTATGGAGCCAAAACACAATCTTCATATAAAAGTCATCATTCCATTCACAATTTTCATTAATTTAAAATCCATCCACTAGTTTTAATGATGTTTTGTGTAGTAGTACACATCCCGAATTCCTGTGCAGGAAGAATTTATAGTAAGTTGCTGAAATATTTGGCAGAACAGACATCAGAAAGTTTCAGCTGAAAGGTCATTGATCTGAAATGTTAACTTTGTTCTTCTCTTCACACATGTGGTTGAGTATTCCCAAGATTTTGTCCACCTCTTTGCTTCACCACAGCCCCTTGTTTCCATTTTTAGAAGATTCCAATTGATTGTTCATGTGTCCAAAGTGATTGGCTCCACTCTTCCATATTTTAAGCTGCAAAGACCCCATCACTTTAACTTTTTGCTTCATTTTCAGGGTCTGGATATCACTAGCATGGCCTACATTAAAAACATAGAAACATAGAAAAATAGGTGCAGGTGTAGGCCATTCGGCCTTTGAGCCAGCACCAACATTCAATATGATCACTGCTGATCATCTAAAATCAGTTGCCCGTTCCTGCTTTTTCCCCATATCCCTTGATTCCTTTATCCCTAAGAGCTAACTCTAAAGGGCCTGTCCCACCTAGGCGATCTTTTTGGCGACTGCCGGCGACTGTCAAAGTCTTAACAGAACGCCGAAAAACATAACCGTACGACGATGTCCACGACAATGACCATGCAACCCCCGCGACAAAGTAAGACAACCTACCACATAGGCGATGGCAAGCTGACGACAACCGGCGACTCAGTCTTCGCTACCTCGGATGTCCACTACGACAGGGACCACGGCAAGCTAAGACAACCAATGAAAACCTGCACTTATGTGGAGGTGTCACAAGCACAACTCACACGTGAACAAACCGACAGCAAGGTCCGTCCAGTGAAATTTCTAGGTATATTTTGCGTTTGTTTGAAGTGCCCGTTTAAAAAAATAAAATTCCATGCAATTACCCATCTTTCATAGGAATATGTTGTCTTTGAATAAAGTTAATTTTGTTGATTTAAAAAAAAATAGCTGTCGGAAATCATTGAATTTCTCGTCGCATTCATTTTGACCATTAAAATCATACGCTGACACACGCACTGCGCTATGAGAACTCTTTTCTAAATGAAAAGAGTTCTCATAGCGCAGCGCGTGTGTCAGCGTTTGATTTTAATGGTCAAAATGAACGCTACTAGATTCTGTGAATGACATGTCATGATAAAGTACTTAGAAAGTCAATGAATTCCGACTCCTGTTTCTTTAAAAATCACCAAGATCAACTTTATTCAACAACAATTTTTTCCTATGAAAGAAGTAAAACTGTCTTAATTGTAGTGTTTAGATGTGATGTAGTGTTTTTTGTGGTTGTGCACTATGTGTGGGGGGGGGGGGACTCTAAATTTGCCTCTTCCGAACGGAGACCCGACCTTTTTTTCTGGGTGGTATCTCCGTTCCCGCTGCGGCCAGCAGGGACCACCTGGGCTGTGGTTCGCAGAGCCCGCGGACCGGACTTACCACCTGCGGAGCTGGCTGCCTTCGGAGGCTGTGGTGGTGCTGCGAGTGCGGCTGCGACTCGCCTTCGGAGGCTCCGGATGCTTCGGCCATGGGCCGCGGGATATCGGAGGCCCTGCCCTGGGTGTGGGTCGACATCGGGAGCACCGGCAGTGGCAGCGTCTTCTCCCGCCCCGAATCGTGGGGCTTGGGTCGGCCCACTGCGAACCTCTCACCGTCCGGCGCGGCCTGAAATAGGCCGTGGAATTTTCTCCGCCCGGCGGGGGCTTCAATGTCGGGAGCCGCGACCTCCCCGACGTGCAGTGGCAGCGTCTTCGCCCGCCCCAAATCATGGGGCTTGGGTCGGCCCGTTGCGGACCTTTCACCGTCCGGCGCGGCCTGGAACGTGGCAACTTCAACAGCCTGGCCGCGGGAGAAGACGGCAGGGAAGAGAAAAGACATTCTGGCCTTCCATCACAGTGAGGAGGGGACTGGAGGAGACTCACTGTGATGGATGTTTCTTTTTTTGTTTTGTGTTGGTTTGTGATTGTGTGTGTAATTGCTTATTTTTATTGCTCTTATTGTTGGACTGTGGGTGACGAAATCTCATCCAAAAGATTTGTTTTTTTGGATGACAATAAAGGTTATTCTGATTCTGATTCTGAAGTCAGAAGGCAATATCATTCATTTGAAGATTTCCTAACAATAATCAAACAGCCAAAAACGAAGTGACAGGCAATAAATTAATCTTTCTTATAACTACCTAATATCACTCAAGTTAGAATAGAGATTTTAAAAACTGTCGGACATTATCGATGCCAGAAATCAGAGAGTGAAATTTATGTAATGAAAATAATATTGTTTTACAACATGAAAATTGGAGAGGTTCTTCAATCTGATAAATAAGCAACTCTATTACCAATATCTTAGGCAGTCCCTTAGAATTGGGGATAATTTGCTTCTACAAAGTTTCATATATATTTTCAATAATACTGAAATATCAATGATGAAAGGTCACGTGAGAATGCATCCGGATATCAGTGGTAGTATGTGCTACTGGTGCTACTTTCACTCTAATTGGATTATACAGACACTGTACTCAGCCAATATCTATGCTTTATTCATAAATCACATCCAATCCAAAATACATCATTGTTTCTATCTGTCTGAAGAAGGGTCTCGACCCGCAATGTCATCCATTCCTTCTCTCCAGAGATGCTGCCTGTGCCGCTGAGTTACTCCAGCTTTTTGTGTCTATCTTCGGCTTAAACCAGCATCTGCAGTTCCTTCTTGCGCATTGTATCTATCTAATAAATTTAGCATTGTCGATGAGTGACTATGAGGTAGACATATTTCATCCTAGAATCGCAGCGAGATGATCTTGTAATTACATTCATTTTTAACGATTTGTGAACAAGTTTGATTGCACAATATTTTATATCTCAATACATACTGATGAGGGAAACCACAGAGAGAGATGTTGTTCCGTGGTCTGGTGAGACTTGACGCCATGTTCTAATTAACAAGAGAAAATGCTTTATCGGAATGCTGACTAATTTCCAGCAATTGCTTCCATGAATAAGCGAAACATTTCGTAGAGCCGTTATCAACTTCTCAGCTCCTAATCACCACAGCAGATTCTTTGGTCACACTAATTTAGTCGGCTTTCTCTGTAATGCCCGCAAATCTGCTTGAAATTAGCTGCTGTACTCCATTAAAACACAGCGGCACAATAACTTCCGTCATGACAATTAAGATTAGGTGATAAAAGTGGAACATATTTTAAATTGGAACACTTTAAAATGTGACGATCGAATGGATATTAACAAAGACGGGAATTGTATTCAGATCAAAAAGTGTAAAATGTTTTAGTCTTGGTAAATAAATTTCATTAGGCACAGCAGGACGTGTGATGCATAAATTATGCTAGATTCTAAATCTTAAAGCAAAAATAAATGGTTCATTTTAATTTTTCTTTCATTGGGGGCGTGGCTGTGTTCTGCAGCTGCGGCTCACCGGCAGTCTCTCTGTCTTTTTTTTGTTTTTTGTCTATTGTCATCGTTTAATGTACGTTTTGTTCTATTTTTAACTCTGTGTATGTGGGGGGGTGGTGGGGGGGGTGGGGGGAAACCTTTTTTCTAATCTCCTCCTCAACGGAGATGCGACCTTTACCGTGTCGTATCTCCGTTCGCGCTACGGCCTAACATCGTGGAGTCGGCGGCCTCCAGCTGGGATCGACCTTGAAGACTCCGGTCGCAGGGCCTGGACTTACCATCTCGGAGGCTTCGGCCGTGGGCCCTGCAGACCGCAACATCGGGAGCTCGCAGGTCCCTGGCTGGCGACCGGCTTTCGGGAGCTCCAGCCGTAGCAGCTTCGACCGTCCCGAAACGTGAGGTACGATCGACCCGCTCGCAGGCCCTTCATCGCCCTGCGTGGCCTGGCCGCGGCACTTTCCATCGCCCGGTGGGGGCTCAGGACCTTCATCGGCCTTCTCGGCTTGGCCCTGGGACTTTCCATCGCCCGGTGGGGGCTCAGGACATTCATCGGCCTGCTCGGCTTGGCCCTGGGACTTTCCATCGCCCGGTGGGAGCTTCAAAAAGTTGGGAGCCTCGATCACCTCGTGGCACCACGGGAGAAGAATGAGGAGGAGATAAGACTTTTCTTTGCCTTCCATCACAGTGAGGGTATGCCTAGAGCAATCACTGTGATGGCTGTTTGTGTAAAAATTGTATCTGTGTGTCCTGTGCTTTTTGTTGTCTACTGCCGGACCCTGACGTGAGAGGACGCTGGCGCTGTTTATTCGCCGCTTCTCCGTTAGGATAGTTTGTCTGTTTGTTTTTATGTTATGATTGTTTTTGTAAAGCGCTTTGAGCTTCTGGAAAGGCGCTATATAAAATAAATGCTTATTATTATTATTATTATTATTATTATTTATTCTCAGCAAGTGGTCGTTGCTGGCAACTTTGATGTCTCTCTCCATTCGCCTCTGAGCAAGTATTTATACACCACCACCTTAAACTACTGCAATCCGTGTGGTGAAGGTGCTCCCACTATAGTTCCAGATGGGATTTCCAGTATTTAGCCACAACAACAGTGAAGGATCAGCAATTATTTATCGGTCAGCATGCCATGCGACGTGGACAAGAAAATGCACATGACTTCTTCACTAACTTAATTCAATTGGCTACAGCCACAAAGTTTTCAGTTGGCAAAATCTTGAACTGACTGTGTGAAGAGTAAAGTTTGCAGTCATCTTTTGATACTACGGAGAACGATAGTCCCCAAAATAGAAATGTTGCATTCAAATGTATGGAAAAATTTCCTTAAGAGTAATCATCCAATTTGTCACTTCTGGTCAGATGAAACAATGTAAGAATTGGAATCCTGGCATCTGGTTCAATGGTTCCATGGTCCTTTATTGTCACACGTACCGAGGTACAGTGAAATTCGTTTTTGCAGAAAGTTCAGTAAAGTATTATTGTACATTAGACCAAGTGGACCCTTTGGGCCCAAACCTCTCCTGCATTGGTGCAGCACCTTCTCCTCCCCCACTCCCCCCTCCCCTCTCCCCCCACCCCCACTCCCCTTTTCCCTCTCCCTCCCTCCTCCTCCCCCTCCCCCCCCCCCTCTCTCTGTTCCTCCCTCCTTAGGAGATAGATGTATACTTTTAAATGTGAATAACTTAAAAAATATAACACCAATTTCAATGAAACTTCTTCCATTAGCACTAAAGGGACGACGGTGAGTAAGGTGGGCCTAAAATTGTCGCGCTATCGTGTTCCGGTTTGGCTGTTGTTCAGGAACAAACAAACAAACAAATGTGAGTTTTAGTATGTAGATAAGCACAATCTTAGTTTAGGTACATAATGTCTAGAAATAGTCCTCTGAGACCATATCCAAGAATCGGCAGGTTCTGGCACCAAGATGTTTTATGTGCAGTTGGCCATAAGGTTCTGTTGTCTTGGTTGCATTGCAGGGTTGCCCTGGCCAAGCAAAGTTGTAGGTGTCCTCCACCGCTGATCCACTGCTCCGTGCCGCTGCAGGCTGCGTCTGGTCCACACGCTCAATCTCTTGGAGCGGTGCCCAAGCCATTGACCCCCCCCCCCTTCCACCCCATTCTCCCCATCCACTCTCCCTCTCCTCCACTGATCCCTCCCTCGTCACCTCGCAGGTTACGAATTGCACGATGCTACACGGTTCCGCTCTCCGTTGTACAGTTTCGGGGGTGCCCCACGCTCGCTTGACGGTGGACAGCTCACCGGGGCCGGCCTACCTTGCCGGGCTGCTTGTCCAGGCTGCTCCAACCGTCACCTCAGTGTAGATCCTCACGTCAGCCAGCGAACCATCGTCCCTCTCCTTGTCTAGCCCCCATTCAGCCTTTGTGCCGCAGGGAAGCCTCCCACAGTTGACCTTAACGGCGTAGAAGGTAAGACCCCTGTTCCTCTTACCAGCCCTTTGTTCTTTGCGTTCACCACCATCTTGACTCTCTCTGCCCTCCTCTCCGGTTCTCCATTCCTCGTTGATGAGAGGTTTCTGGGCTCGGTAGCTTCCCTCCCGAGGACGGGGATAGGCGTGGCACGACGGTCTGCCGCACTGCATCACTGTCTGACTTAGAGTTGTTTCTGTAGTGCAAAATCCATTTGTGTTGCATGCTGAATCTATATTGCCCTCTACAGGACACCCTCTCTGCAGGCCAGTGCCCTGCAGTGAAAAAGCAGCCACTGATAAATGTGTTAGTCGAGAATTTGTCATCAACATTGAAATAATGGTGCATGACACTGAAAATAGACACAAAATGCTGGAGTAACTCAGCGCGACCAGCAGCATCTCTGGTGGGAAGGAATGGGTGACATTCATGACAACGTCTGAAGAAGAATCTGTGGAATTCTCTGCCTCAGAAGGCAGTGGAGGCCAATTTTCTGGATGCTTTCAAGAGAGAGTTAGATAGAGCTCTTAATGACAGCAGAGTCAGGGGGTATGGGGAGAAGGCAGGAACGGGGTACTGATTGAGAATGATCAGCCATGATCACAGTGAATGGCGTTGCTGGCTCGAAGGGCCGAATGGCCTCCTCCTGCACCTATTGTCTATTGTCTATTGACACTGGTGCTGCTGATGTGGATTTGCAGGAGTCTGGCAATTCTGTGCCTGCTGCCCCCAAAGGAGGCTCTACTGTCATCCAATACAATCGCTCCACTCCTTCAAATCTGTTTGCTGCTTTAAATCTATCAGTGCTTCTCTTCGATCCACCTATTATCTGATTTGATTGGATGGCACTCAAACAAAATGTATCTTGCTGCAAGTGACGATAATAAACCAAGAGCCAGATAGAGTGATTTCTGAGACAAAGAACCATTGCTTTACTCATGGCAGATGCTGTCCGAGGAGCTGGTGACCAGTAGCTGTCAGATTGGGGGGAACAAAGTTCACATTTAATAGATTATCACAAACAGGAAAGCAGGAATTATTTATAAAACATTTTTCTTTTTCAATCAAGGGGCATGGGGAGAAAGCAGGAACAGGGTACTGATTCTGGATGATCAGCCATGATGAAACTGAATGGCGGCGCTGGCTCGAAAGGCCGACTGACCAACTCCTGCACCTACTTTCTATGTTTCTATGTTTCTAATACTGTGCGGTCAAGATGGCACTGGTAGTGGATGCAGGAGAAGAACAGTGCCAGTGAGTGGGCTGGGGTCCTACCTCCCGTGCCCTCGGTGGTGCTGTGGGAGGTGCCCGGGGGCACGGAGGCTGAGCGTTGGGCATGTGAGCCGATGGACGGCGCGGTCACAGGTCGACATGTCCAGATCTAAGTATTGGCGGAGGGGGCCGCTGGAGGTCCTGGGGCTCGAGTGGGTCAGTCACCACTCCCAGGCCAAGCTCACGGTCAGAAGCAGCACAAAGCGGCGGAGCAGTGGAGGAGGACATCAACAACACCACCCGGCCAGCCTGACCCTCCAGTTACATCCCAGTGCCGCCGTCAGGCCAACGGGCCTTTATGGTCAGGTTAAGACTCTACATCTTTATGATACGATACGAAACTATACAAAATAACTTTATTTATTCATTCCAGGAGGGAAATTAATCTGCCAACAGGCATAAAAACACAAGATACATGAAACAAGTTTATCAACTTTGGAGATGAATCAAACAAAATGGCGCTGGAAACATGGTGACTCATGTGCTGTCTGAACGTAATCTACTATTCTTACACTCTTGTACTTAAGTATGATTGTTGCTTATGTACAGTATAGAACAATTTTACTGAATTATATGAAATTTCACTGCAGCAAAGTATGGTTCTATATTTTCTGGTGAAGATAATTCAATAGTAAACTTTATTTGAACTGCGACAGATCAACTTTAATTTATAAAATGACATCCATAACAATACATATTAAAACATATTATATCAAAGGAATGAATGAATGAAGAAGTTTATTGGCCAAGTATGTGCATATACAAGGAATGTGCCTTGGTGCTCCGCTCACAAATGACAACACAAACATACAGTTATCAATTAAGCATAAAGCATTATCACATCAAAACAATAAGGATACAACATTACGGTCTAAACATGTGGGTGTAAATAAACCAGAGCAAAAAAGAGACTACGCACTTTAATACAAGTTATATTCATCAATATTAGCTGAAATAGCGGCAATCTTTAAATCGAAGGTATCACAAAGTGCTGGAGTAACTCAGCAGGTCAGGCAGCATCTAGGAGAGAGGGAATGGGTGATGTTTCAGGTCGAGACTCTTCTTCAGACTGTGTAAGAAAATAACTGCAGATGCTGGTACAAATCGAAGGTGTTTATTTCACAAAATGCTGGAGTAACAGCAGGTCAGGCAGCATCTCTTCAGACTTCTTCAGCCTGATACGTTTCAGGTCGAGACCCTTCTTCAGACTGTTATTTTCAGTTATTTTCCTATTCCTAGGCAATCTTTAAATGATTATTTTAATAAAGAACAAGCAGAGTGGTGGCTATGTCTGGGACAGTTGAGGTTGTATGGCTGTTTAAACTAGACATAAGTAACTCTACATGCTGGAATTGAGAAAAAAATCACAAAGTGCTGGAGTAACTCAGCAGGTCAGACAAACATCTCTGGAGATCAGGGATAGGACGGGGGGAGGGGGGGGGGGAAGAAAGGTGGAAACGAGGTGGATGCAGATGAGGGGGATTGATTGCCAGATGGGTGGACAAAGGCCAGGGATGAAAAAGAGACAATGGGCTTTGAGATAAGGAGAGAAGAGGAATTAATTGTAACAGCAGAGGATGGGATGAGGGTTGAATGATCAGGGGAGAAGGGAAAAAGGGAAGATGAAGGGAGAGCAGAGGAAATTAGTGCACCCGCTGAGTTACTCCAGCACTTTGTGTTTTTTAAACTATTTTAACTGCTCTTTCTGGGTGTGATTATCAAGCTTTAGTAGAATTTGTATTATAACCAGCTGTAAAGAATCTAAAATGTCTTTGGTACATTGCATTATTGCACCGACTTTTCAAAACTTATTACATAAAATCAAGAAAATAAGTGCCAACCTACGCTAACTTTTTGCTTCCTTTGTTTATGTCAAAAGCAAATGTTAATACATCCCTCTATTGCATCACATTCTTATTAAAAAGCATAATCCTCTGTGTGGCCTGAGTCTACAAACACATTGCCATTGAATGAATTGCTCTCTGTTATTTATTGAGCTCATTCACCATTTTTGCACATTGTATCTGAATTTCTTGCTCGTGGCTAAATGTTTTCATTGATTTCTTAATTCATGTTACATTTTTCGGAAGGAAAGCTTTCTTGAATATTACAGAATCTATGCACGATCAAACGTACCAGATCGTTGTCAACATTTCCTGTTTTTTATCAGATTGTGTGAATGTTTGGGTTTTGCTGAATGTGATGTCAAAATGGAAATATTATGCAATGTAGTTGGTTCAAAGTTGCCTCTGAGTATAAAGGGTTTCTCCTGGTGTATTTGACTGTTGTGATACTTTTAAGGTCATAAATAGGGCACAGAAGATCAAAGATATTATGTAGTTATTTGGGAGCGTAACTCAATGCTGAGTACTGAGTGATTTGAAGTGCGGTATTACTTTGAGATTAGGCAGTGTAAAAATATGACTCGTGACTAGAATAAACCAAGAACATTCAGCAAGTTTGCAGGAGGACACTAATAAGCAATGATATTAACTATGAACAAAGCTTATGAAGATTCGCCATTGTGCATTTATATTGTGCTGTTTATGACAGAAAATTGAACTGAACAGTGATTTGAGACAAATCAATGCTAACATTGCAAACGCAACTGCTCGCATTTATTTCAAGAGGGCTTGTATACAAAAGCAGGGATGTAATGCTGAGGCTCTATAAGGCGCTGGTCAGGCCGCGTTTGGAGTATTGTGAGCGATTTTGGGCACCATATCTGAGGAAGGATGTATTGGCTCTGGAAAGGATCCAGAGGAGGTTTACAAGAATGATCCAAGGAATGATCCAAGGAACATATGATGAGCGTTTGACGGCACTGGGCCTGTACTCGTTGGAGTTTAGAAGAATGAGGGGGGACCACATTGAAATGCACCGAATAGTGAAAGGCTTGGAGAGAGTGGATGTGGAGAGGATGTTTCCACTAATGGGAGAATCTAGGACTAGTGGTCATTCCCTCAGAATTGAAGGGTGTTTTTTTAGGAAGGAGATGAGGAGGAATTCCTTTAGTTAGATGGTGGTGAATCTGTGAAATTCTTTGCCACAGAAGGCTGTGGAGACAAAGTAAGTGGATATATTTAAGGCAGAGATAGATAGATTCTTGATTAATATGGGTGTCAACAGTTATAGGGAGGAGGCCAGGGAATGGGTTAGGAGGGAGAGATAGTGTAGGAAAATAACTGCAGATGCTGGTACAAAAAGATGCTGGGAGAGATAGATCAGCCATGATTGAATGGCAGAGTAGACTTGATGGGCCGACTAGCCTAATTCTGCTCCTATCACTTATGATCTTATGCCCTTATGGGGTTCCGTATTATTGTCCAGGTGAACTCCTGAGAAGGAAGAACGATTCATTTCGGATAGTAGAATAAAATACTTTTTTTATAACTGAATCTCACCCATTAGACATTAATTTGTTTATTTGATGAGGGAGAAATGCCATTGAACAATAATGTTTGAAATTCCATATCCATAATTTTGATGCCGGAACAAAATAAGATTTTCAAAGACTGGATCAAAAATAATACCACAATGTTAAAAGGGCATGTGGCAGGGTCCTGTATTTCAGTTTGTGGTGAAGAAATCACTTATGGATCAATTGCTGGTGGCCCAATAATAACTGAAAATTATACGCTAATTTTCTCCAGCCCCTCCCTCCCTCTGTAACCATGACACCAGGCCTCAGCAGCAATATATTTGTGAAAGGAAACCTGCGTAGCTAGTGTTTCCATGACGATTCATAGTAGTTCATTGAGATAAATTTAAATATGGTAAAGTAAATTTAAAATTCAGCCCATCTGGCCTGCCTTGGCGTTTACACTCTACACCAGCTTCCTTCCATCAAGAATCAGATCACTCTTTTGACAAAATATGATTTTTTTAATTTCGCCCCTTTCCCCTTAATCATCCTACCACAACCAGAAAGCAGTGCTGATCTACTATCTACCTCTTTGAAGTCCCTCGGACTATCCTTGACCGGACTTTGCACGCTTTGCCTCGCACTAAACGTTATTCCCTTATCATCCATCTGTACACTGTAAACGGATCAATTGTAATCATGTCTCGTCTTTCTGCTGACTGGTTAGCACGCAACAGAAAGCTTTTCACTGTACCTCGGTACACGTGACAATAAACTGAAATGAACTAAACTGTTCGCACACTTTAATTGTTCCATGTGGTAGCAAGCTGTATTTCGGAGCTACTGTCTGAGAATATTTCATATATTTGTTTTATTTAGTTGATATTTCACATATTGAACTTAAATTATTGTGAGGAAGTGTTATAATTTCTTATAGCTTCTTATAGCTTCTTATAGCTTTTTCTTATAGCTTTGAATGTTTCTTATAGCTTTTAATGTTTCTTATAGCTATTAATTGCTGAGGTCAGACCTTGCTGTGTAATCAATGCAAAATGAGGGCTGATAAACAGGGGGAGTTCAATATCTAGTACAATTAGCAGAAAGGAATAAAGCTAATTGGTACAAAAGTTCAGATTTATTTTTCCCTATAAATTATTCATTGCATGAATAATTGATGCATGAGTGAGTGAGTGATGCATTTAAGAATATTTAAATATTTTCAGTGAATTTCCAGCAATGTTGTCTATAACTCTACTCACTCTGTATTCATGACTGTGTAGCCGGACACAGTGCCAACTCCATCTTCAAGTTCGCCGACGACACCACCGTTGTTGGACGAATTACAGATGGTGATGAGTCAGAGTACAGAAGTGAGATCGAGCGACTGACAAAATGGTGCCACCACAACAACCTGGCTCTCAATATCAGTAAAACCAATGAACTGATTGTGGACTTTGGAACAGGAAAGTTGAGGACCCACAATCCTGTTTATATCGACGAGACGATGGTGGAGAGAGTCAAAAGCTGGGCGTGCATATTTCCGAAGATCTTTCCTGAACCCAGCACACTGATGCAATTATAAATAAAGCACATCAATGCCTCCACTTCCTGAGAACATTAAGGAGATTCGGTATGTCAGAGGATTCTCTTGAATTTCTACAGGTGGACATTAGGGAGCACATTGACTGGTTGCATCACTGCCTGGTTCGGCAACTTGAACATTCAGGAGCGGAAAAGACTGCAAAAAGTTGTGACTACTGCCCAGTCCATCATCGGCTCTGACCTCCCCACCATCGAAGGGATTTATCGGAGTCGCTGCCTCAAAAAGGCAGCCAGCATCATCAGAGACCCACACCACCCTGGCCACGCACTCATTTCAGCCCTGCCATCGGGAAGAAGGTACAGGAACCTGACAACTGTAACGTCCAGGTTCAGGAACAGCTTCTTCCCTACGGCCATCAGGCTATTAAACACTACAACCTCAAATAAGCTCTGAACTTCAATAGACTATTATTATTATTATTATTATTATTACTATTACTATTACTATTGTTATTGTTATTGTTATTGTTATTATTATTATTATTATTATTATTATTATTATTATTATTATTATTATTATTATTATTATTATTATTGGATAAAGCGTTATTATTATTATTATTATTATTATTATTATTATTATTATTATTATTATTATTATTATTATTATTATTATTATTGGATAAAGCGTTATTATTATTATTATTATTATTATTATTATTATTATTATTATTATTATTATTATTATTATTATTATTATTATTATTATTATTATTATTATTATTATTATTATTATTATTTACAGTGTACGATGTTTACATATTCTGTTGTATTGCAGCAAGTAAGAGTTTCACTGTTCTATCTGGGACATATGCCAATAAACCACACTTGACTTTCTTGATATAACTGCTGTCTATTGGCTCTGTGATCCGAGATGCCAATTCATGCATTGCCCACTCCCATGATGGCCACTGATGGAGCACAAGTCTCAGCAAATGTCCTTGTACTTTTGTATATAAAGGAACTGCAGATGCTGGTTTATATCGAAGAGTGACACAAAGAGCTGGAGTAACTCAGCGGGACAGGCAGCACCTCTGGAGAAAATGAATGAGTGACGTTTCGGGTCGAGACCCCTCTTCAGTCTGACCCTAAATGTCACCCCTCCATTTTTCCAGAGATGTTGCCTTACATGCTGAGTTACTCCAGCACTGTGTTGTCTATCTTCCTTGGACTTTTGCTGGGAAAATATCCAATTTACTTGCATGAGGTTCAGTGATTTGATTCGCATAAATAATGAGGAAAAGCTACAAGAGAAAGGGATAAGTTAAGCGTAATTTATGTTTCCTTTATTGAATTAGTAATTCTATTTCATTATAATTCTGAGATAATACAACCCAGGGCTATGAATATTGATTTCTCTAACTTCAAGTAACACCTGCGTTCCCACGCTTTCCATTCCTCCCCCACCCAAGTCACACCAGCTTTTCGTTCCCACATAGCAAACAGCTAACAATGGCCTGTTTCCTTTATCATTGTTACTATTTTGCATATCTTTCATTCATTTGTTCTATATTGCTCCACATCATCGTCTAAATCTCTCGTTTCCCTTTCCTGTGACTTTCAGTCTGAGGAAGGGTCTCGACCCAAAACGTCACCCATTCCTTCTCTCGGGAGAAGCTGCCTGTCCCGCTGAGTTACTCCAGCACTTTGTGTCTATCTTCGGTTTAAACCAGCATCTGCAGATCCTTCCTGCATTATTATATTTCATTGTTTGCCTGTGTGCCTAGTCTATTTTTGGATATTTGTGTTTTTTTTACGAGTGTCAGTATGTTTGTGAATGTAATTCCAATGCTGATAGCTGGTTCAACCCAGGCACTTAGAAATGCTTTGCCAGCTGGCTCTGTCTCTTCTTCCAGACTGAAGTGGTTTTCAGTACATTTCAATGGGATTTATGATTGGAAAGCTGCACAGTGCAATGTCAGAGGTGGTTCCCTTACAGAAGATCGCCTGTTGTTCGAGAGAACCCACTCCTGGCAAGACAAGTTTTCATTACGAGTAGGTAACCAGCAGGTGCAGGTGACAAGCAGGGTTGCAGTAATGGCTTTCATTAGCATGAGTTTTGCAGTCCTGCTTTGTAGAGTGGGTCAATTTAATAGAGGAAGGCGAATGCGAAGCAAACAAGCGGGTTAAATAAACATGAAGTAATCCAACATTGTAATATATTTTTAAACCGCCAGAAAATAATTTACAGCGTTAAGTATTGATATTTCATTTTATATAATATCACTCAAGAGGCCCTGACAGCTTGGCAGTAAAAAATATAATTTCACACTGGTGACTGCACAGTGCTTCATAAAGTGTGTAAATTGTGAGAGGGCCTTTCCTTGCCAACACAGAGCCTTATTGTTACATATGTACTTGTCACATTTCTGTTGCCTGAACTAACAGAAAGGGATTTCCAGGCTTGGAAACTGAGGCAGCAACTAACTGCGTCTGAATATTACCAGAGGTGAACCAGAGAAATAACTTTATATGTGTCTGCAATCAACCCACCAAACAAAAACACAGTTTGTTAGCCTGCGTATATACACCGATCAGCCAAAGCATTATGACCACCTGCCTAATATGCTGTTGGTCCTCCGTGTGCAGCCCCATACGCAGCAGGGTGCGATGCACTGTGTATTGTGACACATTCCTCCCGTGACCACCATTAACATTTTCTGTGACGTGCCACAGAAGGTTTAAACCTTCTGTCGGTTTGGACCAGACGGGATGGCCTTCGTTGCCCTCGCGCATCGATGAGCCTTGGGCGCCCAACACCCTGTCACCGGTTTGTGGTTTGTCCCTCCTCGGACCACTGTCAGTAGGTACTCACCACTGCTGACTGGGAGCACCCCACAAGCCTTGCCGTTTCAGAGATGCTCTGACCCAGTCACCTGGCCACAACAATTTGGCGCTTGTCAAAGTCGCTCAGGTCTTTACTCCTGCCCATTTCTCCTGCATCCAACACATCAACTTCAAGAACTGACTGTTCACTTGCTGCCTAATATATCCCACCTCTTGATAGGTGCCATTGTAACAAGATAATCAATGTTATTCACTTCGCCTATCAGTGGTCATAATGTTTTGGCTGATCGGTGTATGAAGAAAGGCCGACAGGTTTGGTGGATTGAAAGTCTATTTGTCATGCACCCGAGATAATTCAGCAAAAAATGAACAAGGGTTGGCTTTTGTTCGCTCACCTGAGAGTTGCAGATACACTGGTTTATAATTGTTACCACAGAGTTCAACAGATTGTGTGAAATGTTTAAAATGAGAAGTGATACAATTAGTAGCATCCTATCATTTTCATAGGCAGTGACATAAAATCTGATGTGTGTAGGAATGAACTACAGATGCTGGTTTAAACTGAAGATAGACACAAAATGCTGGAGTAACTCAGCGGGACAGGCAGCACTTCTGGAGAGAAGGAATGGGTGAGGTTTTGGGTCGAGACCCTTCTTCAGTCACCCATTCCTTCTCTCCAGAGATGGAAAGGACTACCTGGACTGCTGAGTTACTCCAACATTTTGTGTCTATCTTCGACATAAAATCTAATCTATGCCCACTCTGATGCAACATGTACCTGACATACAAGTACTGAAAAAGGTTTCTTCCTCTCAATCTTGGATGGATGGGATCACCAACAATCGTGCAGCAGCTTTAAACCAAAGGTGAACTTTCACCCAATACCACACCTTCCCAGTGTCCTCACAACAACCTCCCAAACAATCGCACAGTAAAGGTTTCAACATTGTCTTAAAATCACATTGCGGATCTAGTTACTTTTAATGCTGTGGGGAAATGGCTAAATAATAAAACCATTTGCCTTGCCCACCTTTCCATTTCCACACTTTGTCTTGTTATTGCTTTAGCTTCCTGTGTGTACAGGATTCAATATGTGCACAAATCATTTCAGTCTTCTGCTGTATTTCCGTTATGTTTTTGTTCCTTTTGACCATTCTTCTCAGCCCACTTCGAGCGTTGAAGAGTCAGAGTCGGTGATGTAATGCTGTTGTTTGTTCCACCTCGAACTAACCGTGGAAAATTTCCAACAGCTTCTAGGTGCAATTGTGCAAATGGTCCCAGGGAACTTCAAGGAACCATACTGTGCTAGTCCAGCCATGTGCTGCAGACATTTCATGAAACGATCGGGAATTATTTTAGGGGTTGTCCAATGGTGGCGCATCGGTAGAGTTGCTGCCTTACAGCGTCAGAGACCCAGGTTTGATCCTGACTATGGGTGCTGTCTGTACAGAGTTTGTACGTTCTCCCTGCGACCGCGTGAGTTTTCTCCGAGATCTTCGGTTTCCTCCCACACTCCAAAGACATATAGGTTTGTAGGTTAATTGGCTTGGTGTATGTGTAAATTGTCCCTGGTGCGCAGGGTGGTGTTAAAGTGGGGATCGCTGGTCAGTGTACACTCGGTGGGCTGAAGGGCCTGTTTCCACACTATCTCTAAACTAAACTAAACTTTATTGTCACATTTACCTAGATACAGTGAAATTCTTGATTTGCATACATTTCAGTAAAATCGTACTATACCCAAGTACAAACCATAAATGTTAAGTACAAAAGTGCCGTGACACTGGGTTGTTGTTGCAGGGGTCGGCCTGGCCTGGTGATACTGTCCATGTCCTCCACCGCCCTGTATCGCTGCAGGCTGTCCCCTTTGATGTCTCGTTTTCACTCTTTATTCTTCCATATCTTTAGTCTCCCTCTCCCCTGACCCTCAGTCAGAATAAGGGACTCGATCCGAAACGTCACCCGTTATTTCGCTCCAGAGATGCTGCCTGTCCCGCTGAGTTACTCCAGCATTTTGTGTCTATCTTCAGGCTGTATCTGATACATGTGCTTGGGCTCTGTGTGGATTCCAGCAACGCCTGATCCATGCGAATACCCCATGCGCCCCAGCGGCCCGCTCTGCCAACACCCCGACTCACAAATATTTTTAGCTTTAGATTTAGAGATACAGCGCCGAAACAGGCCCTTCGGCCCACCAGGTCCGCGCCTCCTAGCGATCCCCGCACATTAACACTATCCTACACACACTAGGGACAATCTTTACATTTACCTAGTCAATTAACCTACATACCTGTACTCCTTTGGAGTGTGGGAGGAAACTGAAGATCGCGGAGAAAACCCACGCAGGTCACGGGGAGAACGTACAAACTCCGCACAGACGGCGCCCGTAGTCAGGATCGAACCTGAGCCTCCGGCGCTGCATTCGCCGTAAGGCAGTAACTCTACCGCTGTGCCACTGTGCCACCCTTGCCATCTCCTTGCCCTCTGCAGCCACCGCCCTGCCTCCCAGTGTGGGGCAACTCCAGCACCCAACCTCAGAACCCCCAGTGCACCCTGAGGACAAAGCAGGTGCACTGCAAGCAGTCCCATAGGACCCTTATACATCGGCGAAGCCATACATAGACTGGGCGATCGTTTCGATGAACACCTTCACTCAGCCCTACTGGATCTCCCGGTTCCTAAACACTTTCCCACACTGACCTTTCTGTCCTCGGTCTCCTCCCTTGTCAGAGTGAAGCTAAACGCAAATTGGAGGAACAGCATCTCATATTTCGCTTGGGCAGCTTACAGCCCATTGGTATGATTATTGATTTCTCTCACTACAGGTAGCCCTGGCGCGCGTGCTGCCGCGCACACACACACACACACACACACACACACACACACACACACACACACACACACACACACACACACACACACACACACACACACACACACACACACACACACACTCTCACTCTCTCTCTCTCTCTCTCTCTCTCTCTCTCTCTCTCTCTCTCTCTCTCTCTCTCTCTCTCTCTCTCTCTCTCTCTCTCTCTCTCTCTCTCTCTCTCTCTCTCTCTCTCTCTCTCTCTCTCTCTCTCTCTCTCTCTCTCTCTCCTCTCTCTCTCTCTCTCTCTCTCTCTCTCTCTCTCTCTCTCTCTCTCTCTCTCTCTCTCTCTCTCTCTCTCTCTCTCTCTCTCTCTCTCTCTCTCTCTCTCTCTCTCTCTCTCTCTCTCTCTCTCTCTCTCTCTCTCTCTCTCTCTCTCTCTCTCTCTCTCTCTCTCTCTCCTCTCTCTCTCCTCTCTCTCTCTCTCTCTCTCTCTCTCTCTCTCTTCCTCCCCACCCAAGCCGCACCAGCTTCTCATTTTCACCCAACGAACAGCTAACAATGGCCTGTTTTTAGGTGGCATTCAAGGGTGCATGGTGACACAGCGGTAGAGTTGCTGCTTACAGCGCTAGAGACCTGGTTTGATCTTGCCTACAGGTGCAGTCTGTACGGAATTTGTACATTATCCCTGCGTGGGTTTTCTCCGGGAGCTCTGGTTTCCTCCCACACTCCAACAACGTGCAGCTTTGTCGGCTAATTGGCTTGGTCAAATTGTATGTTGTCCCTAGTGCGTGTGTAGAATAGTGTTAGTGTGAGGGGATTGCTGGTCGGCGTGGACTCGATGGGCCAAAGGGCCTGTTTCAGCATTGTATGTCTAAACTAAAACTAAACTAAACTAATAATAGATTGAAAGGAAATACAGAACAAAGGGTACTGTTTGATTCACCTCTATCCCATTTTGGACATTGGACTCTCTATGAAACTGATGTGCTAAAATGCTGAGAACTATATTCTGCACTCTGTATCTTCCCCTTTGCTCTATCTATTTACTTGAGCTTGACTTGATTGTATTTATGTATAGTATATCTGATCAATTTGGACAGCATGTATAACAAAGCCTTTCAGTGCAGGTGACAGCAATAAACCTGAACCTAAAGGAGTGGGCAGAGAAGTTGAAGAAAAAGATGATCTTTTGAAGGATTCGGTGGCAGGAATGATTAAGGACAAAGTTCAGATGGAAGGCACGGTCACATACAGGCAAAAAGACACATGCTGTGTCGACAGGAACCGAAAAAAGCCAGTAGAATGTCACTGCATACTGTTGTCGGTCTTGGTGGTGTAATTAGCAACTCCTACCCTGCTATTTTGAGCGTGGATCACTGCTGGAGAGCTGGATGATCTAAGTTTTCTGTGGTTGTTATAAAAAGGCTTCTATAAAAAACACTTAATTTATAGTCCACTATACTTATTTTGTCAGCAGATGTAAAATTATTTCTTACGTACTCCAGGAGTTTCTCAAAGATTAAATGTGCTAGGATGCTTTCTTTCCTAAATGAAATAAACCAACTGATTTTAAATATCAGTATTTAAAATGCAAATCCTTTACATTTCCATGGTACAACTTGCCCTCTCCTTTTATTATCTTCTAAGGCTGTGGATTGATTTTGTTCTTATTACTATTTAATTCAATTATATTTTATATTTTAAGGCATTTGTTGGCAGTAAGATGGATGAGGAAGGCTCACGACTACTTCTGTGTAGATTACTATGATCTGAATTATTGAAATGTATTGAATTATAATCCTGGTAAATACGCAATGCACTGTTTAGGGTCTGAAGAAGGGTCTCGACCTGAAATGTCGACTATTCCTTCTCCCCAGAGATGCTGTCTGATCCGCTGAGTTACTCCAGCTTTTTGTGTCTATCTTCGGTTTAAACCAGCATCTGCAGTTCCTTTCTACACAATGCACTGTTTCGAGTGTTTTAACATTGAACAATAATCAGCACAGAAAAACTAAAAGCTAGCATGTTAATGTTTTTGTTAACTCATTCCTGTGAACTAACTCACTTTTTAAATCCTTGAAGTGGTTTTAAAACAGAGGTTTGAGGGAAAAATAAGAATAAATGCATATAACAAGTGGCACCAGAATATCGCTTACAAAGGATGAAAATGAGAGAGACTGGAACATATAGACTTGATAGCAATGATACAAAGAGCCCCTGTCATTACAATTGGGGAGTTAAGTACAATAGAATTTTTCCTTATCACACTATTGTCTTTATAAACTACAATTTAACAACTCATTTACAATTTAAGGGGTGACACGATGGTGCAGCGGTAGAGTTGCTGCCTCACAGCGCCAGAGACCCGAGACCTGGGTTCGATCCTGACTACGGGCTCCTGTCTGTACGGAGTTTGTACTTTCTCCCCTTGACCTGCGTAGGTTTTCTTCGAGAGCTTCGGTTTCCTCCCACACTCCAAAGACATGCAGGTTAATTGTAGGTTAACTGGCTTGGTGTAAATGTAAAATTGTCCCTGGTGTGTGTAGGGATCGTGTTAGTGTGCGGGATTTGCTGGTCAGTGCAGACTCAGTGGGTTGAAGGGCCTGTTTCCGTGGTGTATCATTTAAACTAAAACTAAACTAAACTCACGCTGGAACCTTGGCTTAGGTTGAGGAGGATAGATAACCCTGTGATCTCTCCTGCACATCTTTTACATCCAAATCACAGAGCAGTGGGAGTTGAGTTATTCAATGATTCGCCTAGAAGGCAGTTCCAACAGCACTACAGCATTCCCCAGTTTACATCAGGAGTACTAATTAGATTTTGCTGCTGGGATCTCCAGAATAGAGATAGAACCCACACCCACCCCCACACCGCCCTCACACACACTTCCACACCCGCCCTCACACCCGCCCCCACACCCACCCCACCCCACACCCACACCCACACCCACACCCACACCCACACCCACACCCACACCCACCCCCACACCCACCCCCACACCCACCCCACCCCTACTGCCACACCCACACCCACCCCCCACACCCGCCCTCACACCCGCTCCCACACCCGCCCTCACACCCACCCCCACACCCACCCACACCCACCCCCACACCTACCCCCACACCCACCCCCACCCCCACACCCACCCCCACACCCACCCCCACCCCTAATGCCACACCCACACCCCACCCCACACCCACCCTCACACCACCCCCACACCCGCCCTCACACCCGCCCTCACACCCGCCCCCACACCCGCCCCCACACCCACCCCCACACCCACCCTCACACCACACCCCCACACCCACCCCCACACCCACACCCACCCCTACTGCCACACCCACACCCACCCCCACACCCGCCCTCACACCCGCTCCCACACCCGCCCTCACACCCACCCCCACACCCACCCACACCCACCCCCATACCCGCCCCCACACCTGCCCCCACCCCCACCCCCACCCCCACACCCACCCCCACACCCACCCCCACCCCTAATGACACACCCCACACTCACCCCCACACCCACCCTCAAACCCACCCCCACACCCGCCCTCACACCCGCCCTCACACCCGCCCTCACACCCGCCCCCACACCCACCCCCACACCCACCCTCACACCCGCCCCCCCCACACCGCCCCCACACCCACCCTCACACACACCCCCACACCCACCCCACACCCACCCCCACCCCCTACTGCCACACCCACCCACACCCACACCCCCACACCCGCCCTCACACCCGCTCCCACACCCGCCCTCACACCCACCCCCACACCCACCCACCACCCACCCCCCACACCTGCCCCCACCCCGTCCCACCCCCGCCCCCGCCCCCACACCCGCCCCCGCCCCCACACCCGCCCCACAACCCGCCCCCACACCCGCCCCCCACACCCGCCCCCACACCCGCCCCCACACCCGCCCCCACACCCGCCCCCACACCCGCCCCCACACCCGCCCCCACACCGCCCCCACACCCGCCCCCACACCCGCCCCCACACCGCCCCCCACACCCGCCCCCCACACCCGCCCCCACACCCGCCCCCACACCCGCCCCCACACCCGCCCCCACACCCGCCCCCACACCCACACCCGCCCCCACACCCGCCCCCACACCCGCCCCCACACCCGCCCCCACACCCGCCCCCACACCCGCCCCCACACCCACCCCCACACCCGCCCCCATACCCGCCCCCACACCCGCCCCCACACCCACACCCACACCCACCCCCACACCCGCCCCCACACCCGCCCCCACACCCGCCCCCATACCCGCCCCCACACCCACACCCACCCCCACACACACCCACCCCCACACCCATCTGTGACTTGTGCCACGGTAGACCTTCTGTTGGTTCGGACCAGACGGGATAGCCTTCGTTGTCCTCGCGCATCGATGAGCCTTGGCCGTTCAACACCCTGTCGCTGGTTTGTGGTTTGTCCCTCCTTAGACCACTGTCGGTCGGTACTCACCACTGCTGACCGGGAGCACCCCACAAGCCTTGCCATTTCAGAGATGCTCTGACCCAGTCGTCTAGCCATAACAATTTGGCCCTTGTCAAAGTCGCTTAGGTCTTTACTCCTGCCCATTTCTCCTGCATCCAACACATCAACCTCAAAAACAGACTGTTCACTTGCTGCCTAATATATCCCACCCCTTGACAGGTGCCATTGTAACAAGATAATCAATGTTATTCACTTCACCTGTCATTGGTCATAATGTTTTGGCTCATCGGTATATATATGTGTATGTGGGTATGTGTATATAAACACACTTAGCTTTTTTTCTCGTTTATTATATTGTTTACAGTGTAGTATGTTCACATATTGTGTTGTGCTGCTGGAAGTAAGAGTCTCATTGTTCTATCTGGGACATATGACAATAAAACACTCTTGACTCCCTTGACACTTTGTGTTTCACTGAGTTTTTATTCCCCTGATCTTATTGAAACATATAAGATAATTAGGGGATTGGACACATTAGAGGCAGGAAACATGTTCCCAATGTTGGGGGAGTCCAGAACAAGGGGCCACAGTTTAAGAATAAGGGGTAGGCCATTTAGAACGGAGATGAGGAAGAACTTTTTCAGTCAGAGAGTGGTGAAGGTGTGGAATTCTCTGCCTCAGAAGGCAGTGGAGGCCAGTTCGTTGGATGCTTTCAAGAGAGAGCTGGATAGAGCTCTTAAGGATAGCGGAGTGAGGGGGTATGGGGAGAAGGCAGGAACGGGGTACTGATTGAGAGTGATCAGCCATGATCGCATTGAATGGCGGTGCTGGCTCGAAGGGCTGAATAGCCTACTCCTGCACCTATTGTCTATTGTCTATTGTCTATTGATTGTGTTCTGCCTGTTGTGACCAGCAGGTGGCAGACAAGATCCTTCAAAGACTTAAAGGCCTGTCCCACTTAGGCGATTTTAAAGCGACTGTCGGTGACAAGGCTGTGGCCGACAGTTCGCCAGGGTGTCGCGGGCATGATCGTGAGGAGTCTTCCAAAGATCGTAGTGGATCGTAGTGTATCTCGGCGCATAGAAACATAGAAACATAGAAAATAGGTGCAGGAGGAGGCCATTTGGCCCTTCAAGCCAGCATCGCAGGCCGAGGAACTTCCAACGCAGAGGAATTTTGCAAGAATTTGGATTCAAAGCTTTAGATTTAATAGAACCATAAAAATACGGTGTGTACTCTTTCTTGAAGTATAATAAAACTGGCTATAATTCAAGATAAAGTTTCCTACACAATTTGTTTACAATGAACTGTGTAAGTTAACAGTGGGCAGTTGGGAATCTGCATTCTTTTTCATTTTGTACAGCTGGAGACCTTTAATAGAGGCACATGCCCTTCTGTATTTTTCCCAAAACTGTGCTTCATTCATAAAGTGTGCATGCACGGTGGTGCAGCGGTAGAGTTGCTGCCGTACAGTGCCAGAAACCCGGATACAATCCCGACTAAGGGTGCTGTCTGTATGATGTTTGTACGTTTTCCCCATGACCTGCATGAATTTTCTCTGAGATCTTCGGTTTCCTCCCACACTCCAAATATGTACAGGTTTGTAAGTTAATTGGCTAGGTGTAAATGTAAAATTATTCCTAGTGTGTGCAGGGTAGTGTTAATGTGTGGGGATTTCTGGTCGGTGCGGACTCGGTGGGACTGTCATATGTTGAAAGACTGGAGCGGCTAGGCTTGTATACACTTGAATTTAGAAGGATGAGAGGGGATCTTATTGAAACATATAAGATTATTAAGGGATTGGACATGTTAGAGGCAGGAAACATGTTCCCAATGTTGGGGGAGTCCAGAACCAGGGGCCACAGTTTAAGAATAAGGGGTAGGCCATTTAGAACGGAGATGAGGAAAATCTTTTTCAGTCAAAGAGTTGTAAATCTGTGGAATTCTCTGCCTCAGAAGGCAGTGAAGGCCAATTCTCTGAGTGCATTCAAGAGAGAGCTAGATAGAGCTCTTAAGGATAGCGGAGTCAGGGGGTAGGGGGAGAAGGCAGGAACGGGGTACTGATTAAGAATGATCAGCCATGATCACATTGAATGGCGGTGCTGGCTCAAAGGGCCGAATGGCCTCCTCCTGGTCTATTGACCTAAGGTCTATTGTCTATTAAAGACTAATTTATTGCCTGTCACAGCATTTTTGGCTGTTTGATTATTTTTAAGAAATCTTCAAATGAGTGATATTGCCTTCTGACTTACGAATGATTTGGATGAATGAAAGTTTCTCCACTTATTGTCTATTGTCTATTGGTGCACCGATGGGCCTGTTTCCATGCTGTATCTCTAAACTAAACTAAACTAAAATGTACAGAATTCTGCATTCTCTTAATTCAGTGTACTGAACGCATTGGTGCATTCATTGGCTCACAGTATTTGCAGCATGGCAACAAGTCAGTAATTTTTCTGGTCTAAACATTCTATCAGCAAAAGATGTAATAAGTTGGCCCATGGTGTACATTGTGTTGGAGTAACTCAGCAGGTCAGGCAGCATCTAGGAGAGAAGAAATGGGTGACGTTTCGGGTCGAGACCCTTCTTCAGTCTGAAGAAGGGTCTCAACCCGAAACATCACCCATTCTTTCTCTCCTAGATGCTGCCTGACCTGCTGAGTTACTCCAGCATTTTGTGATACCTTCGATTTGTACCAGCATCTGCAGTTATTTTCCTACACCATGGTGCACATTGGCTAGAGGACCCTACAATATGGCCTTCCTTCACACGGCCTTTCTAGTGGCTCGGGTCAAATTAAGTCAGGTTTACTGCCATATGCGGTGAACTACAGGTACAATGAAAATTTTGCTTGCAGCAGCTACACAGGCATGTAGACTCGGACAAGACCAAACATAAATTATCCATAAATGAGTTGTAAATTCAACAAGACAATGGAAAGGAAAAGACTATGCAAAATACAACTATACAAAATACAAGAGAGAGCAAGACATTATTCATGGTGTTTCATTGTCAAGATGGGATTCAAGGTTTTGCAGGTCAGTTCAAGAACCTGGTGGTAGACAGAAAAGAGCTGTTGCTGAACCTGTTGGTCTGGGACTTCAGGCTTCTGTACCTCCTGCCTGACAGTAGCAGAAAGAAGATGTGTGATGGTGGATATCACTGATGAGAGATGCTGCCTTCAGGAGGCAGTATCAAGAAGGCGGCACCAAGCGCATCACATATGTGATGCTATATGGTTCTGTAATTTTGAGAACCATATAGCATGGACACAGGACATTCGGCCCACCACTTCCATGTTCATCAGTAGGCACACATCAGTGGAAATCCCATTTTCCTGCATTTGACCCATTGCCTTCCATGTCGAGAGAATTGAAGCATTCATCTTGAATTTGTCTTATATGCTATCTGCAACTCAGCTTTTGCCAAGTATTCACTACTCTCTGGAAGAAAAAGTCCCTTGGTGAGCAAAATTTGGCATAGACAACTTCTTGCACTGAAAAGCTAAACAAGTTTCAGGCAGGCACAAAGGGCTGGAGTTACACAGCGGGGCAGGCACCTCACTGGAACAAGTCAAAGAGTCATACAGCAAGGAAACAGGCCCTTTGCCCCATCTTTATGCCAACCAAGATGTCCCATCTAAGTTCATAAGTTCTCGGAGCAGAATTAGGCCATTTGGCCCATCAAGTCTTCTCCGACTATGTTCTCAGGTTCTTGTTTCCTCTTCCCTGGGTAAAAGACTGTGCATTCACCCTGTCTATTCCCCCTCTTGATTTTATACACCTCCAGATGTTCACCTCACACCCTCTTGCACTCCAAGGAATAACGTCCAAGCCTGTCCAACCTCTCCCTATTGTGTCAAGGACCCAGTGAATGGCAAACACTCGGGTATATTTGATAATTGTATACATATTCCCCAGTATTTCAATCATGTTTCAAACCTCTGATGTGCAGATGGTGTAAAATGCTAATCTCCTTTTCCAGCATATTAATTTAAATTTAATATGAATAGAGATACAGAATGACAACAGGCCCTTCAGCCCACCGGGTCCACACCAATCATCGATCAACCATTCACGCATGTTCCATGGTATCTCACTTTCTCATCCCCTCCCAACACACTCGAGACAATTAACCCTACAATAGTCAATAGCCAATTTATTTGTCACATACACATAAATGTGCAGTGAAATGAAAAATTACCCACAGTCCAACAATAAGACCAATAAAAATAAGCAATAAAAATAAGCAATAACACACACAATCATAAACCAACACCAAACAAAAAGAATCATCCATCACAGTGAGTCTCCTCCAGTCCCCTCCTCACTGTGATGGAAGGCCAGAATGTCTTTTCTCTTCCCCTGCCGTCTTGTCCCGCGGTCAGGCTGTTGAACTTGCCACGTCGGAGCGGTCGTGGCTCCCGACATTGAAGCCCCCGCCGGGCAGAGAAAATCCCGCGGCCTATTCCAGGCCGTGCCGGATGGTGAATGGTCCGCGGCGGGCCGACCCAAGCCCCGCGATTCAGGGCGGGCGAAGACGCTGCCGCTGCCGAAGCTCCCGATGTCAAACCCACATGACTTAGGGATGTGGAAGGATACTGGAATTGGAGGAAACCCATGTAGTCACAGAGAGAACATGCAAACCCCACACAGAGAGCACTCGAGGTCAGGATTGAACCCAGGTCGCGTGGTGCTGTGAGGCAGCATCTCTATCAGCTGCGTCATTGTGCTGCCCCGACTGTTGGTTCCCTGGTGGTGCACATCAACATCCCTCAGAGGTCTGGACTCATCGTCCAGAGGCCCACCATCATCACGTTAGCACTTGTACACACCTAATGCCTGCTACAGGTCAGCTAGCATGGTATTTCGATAAATCACCATCCTAACTCTGAAGCTTGGCTGATGGATTGAGCCACCCAGAGAGTTGTGAATCTGTGGAATTCTTCAGCCACAGAAGGCAGTGGAGGCCAATTCACTGGATGTTTTCAAGAGAGAGTTAGAAATAGCCCTTAGTGCTAACGGAAACAAGGGATATGGGGAGAAAGCTGGAATGGGGAACTGATTTTGGATGATCAGCGATGATAATATTGAATGGTGGTGCTGGCTTGAAGGGCCGAAAGGCCTAATCCTGCACCCATGTTTCTATGCTTCTATGTTTCTAACTCTAGATATAGGGGGACAAATCTAAAGCGATCCATGGAACCGAAGAGCGAGACCATTGGAATGTAGCCCCATGGTGCATCTGCAAAAATCATTCGACAATATTTTTGTTTTGCTGTTTAATGTCCCAGAGATTAAAGGGTCATCAAGTGCTTGCACAGATAAAGAGCCAGTTTGCCACCAGGCCACAAGGGGGCGCATTGCTCCCACAATTGTACTTTTCTAATTCTGTTTTAGGATTGGTTTGCTTTCAAACTCATTTACTTTGTCATAAATATGAATAATTTGTGTACCCACACAATTGCGCGACATTTATAATATATTTTTTAATATCTCAAAAGAAACTGTTACAATATTTAAGAGTAATTTGGCGAATTTTGAATGATATAGCTAAAAATCACAATGATAAGCCACTTTCACCACTTATAACCAATCCATTATAATAATGATCTTTGATTACCTTTGGGTTCAGAATTCATTTTTTTCATTAATTAGTTCAGAATTATTCTTATCTTTTTGCTAATCGCAGGACATTATGACTCAGATTTTGAGTTGAGAACATAAGAGAGAATTTCATTCCTCACAATTATAAGAAAGGAAATCTGACAATAATCCTCAGTGGTGACTCAGTGATGCAGCTTGTAGAGCTGCTGTCTCACTGCATCAGAGACCCACATTTCAACCTGACCTTGGGTGCTGTCTATGTGGAGTTTGCATGTTCTCCCTGTGACCAAGTGGGTTTTCTCTGGGTGCCTTGGTTTCCTCTCACATCCCAAAGACATGAGGGTTTGTAGGTTAATTGGCCTCTGTGTAATTGCCCGAGTGTGTCGGGAGTGGATGAGAAACTGGGAAAACATAGAACTGGTTTGAACGATTGATTGATGGTCAGCATGAAAGGCATGTTTCCTTTCCGTAAATCTCTCTCTCTCTTGAATTCCTGAAAGTAAAGTACAATACAGAAATCCCCTGTGATTCCTTCTTCCCCTGCAAGTGGAGCAGTTTTGAACTTTTTCAGAAATCAGTTTCTGAATTTTTCCGAATTCCCAAAATTTCAACACATTTTTCTTGCTGTAAAATATCTCAAAGATTGACACAATTAAGTGCCATATGCTCCACATCTACTCTACCACCAATACCTAAGCTTATAAATATAGACTGGATTTGCTTCAAATGAACATTAATATTTCAGGTATGATCTTTTTTCCAACCTCCCATTATTGTTTATAAATGCAAGTGTATTTGGTGCAGACATGAAAATAGTTTACCATGTTTGAGTCTGCAGCATACAACACACAATATAATGTCAGATCCCAGTGGTATGTAGCTGAACCCTCCAGAGCTCACTGCTTTACAATTATGTTACAGTCTAAGTTCACCTTTTAAAAGCCGATGAAGAAGGTGCCAGCATGTAAAAGTGATGGAGAAAGAACTAGTAACTGGTCTGAAAATTCTGACCGCTTCAGTTGTGCTCCATCTACTGGCAGCAACATATGTTCAGATATTACAGTTGCAATACAGTGGCAGTGTCCTCACCTGACCTTGCAAAAGCTTGCCCCACAAACTTCACTTCACGCTGCCTCGGCAAGGCCAGCAGCATAATCAAGGTCCAGTCTCATCCCGGTTGTTGTGTTCTTTAAAAAGATACAGTGAGTCCGACTGTGTTTTTACGCGAGTTACTCCAGCATTACATGTCTATCTACAGGAGCAAACACATGACTTCCATTTTATAGCATCATGACACATCGGCAGGTTGCAGTCACGAGCCAATGTTCAGTAAGCAGTTTTTAAAGGGTAGCATATTTATCAAGATGAGCATCATTAATCTCTAGTGGGTTAATACGTTGTAGCTTCAGCAGAAGGTTTCCAAAAACCTCAGAGAAATGCTGTAAGTGGTCTTTCTGTTGCTTCTCCAAACTCTCAGCAGATATCGTACAAAGACAATGCCCAAATGACTAGTAAAAATTGGATGAAATTTGAATAATTGTGAAAATATTTATGGGGCATATAAAATCACGTCTAACTTTTCTACCACCAAGCGATGAAGAAGCAAAGCAGCGCAAGGATGGCACGGTGGCGCAGCGATAGAGTTGCTGCTTTTCAGCACTTACAGCGCCAGAGATAGGGGTTTGATCCTGACTACGCGTGCTGTCTGTACGGAGTTTGTACGTTCTCCCCGTTTTCTCCGAGATCTTCGGTTTCCTCCCGCACTCCAAAGACGTACAGGTTTGTAGGTTAATTGGCTTGGTAAGAGTGTAAATTGTCCCTAGTGTGTGTGTAGGGTAGCGTTAATGTGCTGGGATCGCTGGCCGGTGCAGACTGAGTGGGCCGAAGGGCTTGTTTCCGTGCTGTATCTCGAAACTGAAACTGAACTAAACTAAACAAAGTGCTGAATCTGGATTTCTAATGAAATGTTAGTCTCAGGGTGATGGTGAGGACTGATGACACCGTATTAAATAGGGGTCATAAAGATCCCCTCAGCTCCTTATTTTTGTACCTAGAAATAATACATTTCAGCAAATGATTTCCCTCATGAAGCTGTAATGCTGTTTTGTGTGGTAAATGAGGTTACCGGGTCAATGCCATCGGAAATACCCACAGTTTAATTTACTGTCTTGTGCTCACCATTTATGGGCATTGTGTTCAACGGTTTGCCAAGATGCAGTAGATTTAATGGGATGTGGCTGAGATTCACAAACTCCATTAACCATGCCCTGATTCATTTATTTCTAAATTGCTTGGCAAGCATAAAATAGGCAGCAATTTGGAATTTCATAAATTCACCACGATCATTTTATTTACCTGTCATAATTATTTGTCATATTTGCTTTTATATTTTCCAGGTTTTTGTTGCAATGCACGTGGGATTAAAATCACGAGTTTTTAACAAACAATGGCTAGTATCTCCAGATTTGGTTTAAGCTTTCCTGGTTCGAAATGCAGGAAGCTGGTTACCAGAAATTCAATTCACACTGCTTTCTTACCACTCTCATGCAAGAAAAAAGGTGATTTAACTCCGGAATAAATTGCATTGGCAAACATTTCTGGGTCAAATCACTCCAATGGGAACTTTCAATGGTTGAACGGTTCTTTATTGACACATGTGCACTGCACATGTGAAACTCTTTTTGCACAGCACACACATGCATGATTCATCATATTTTGGTGCCATTTACAAAAGGTCCAGTCTAGTCCACGTGCTCGATGCACTGGAGCGGCTCCCGATCCAGGTAGGCCCCAGGCTGCTGCAGGACCTCCTCCGTCGCCCTCGGCCGGCTCCACCCGCCAACCCACGTCCCTCTCCTCGCCCGCCCGACCGCCTCACTTCCCCGGTGTCACCTCCTGCAGCTGACCTTGAAGGCACTGGAGGCAATAGCCCGATCTCTCTCCAACCGGCCCTCGTCGGTTCCCTCGTCGCCAGCAGCTCCCACCTCCACGACTCTCCAGTCTCCGAGGTCGAGGTTGGGGGTTTCCGAGCTTCCCCCTTGCGGCCGCTGACATTCTTTGCCGTTGTGCGTGGGCACGTGCAGCCCTTCCGGGTCGTTCTTATGCGGCGGCGTAACTCAACAGGTCGGCACAGTGGTGTAGCGGTAGAGTTGCTGCCTTGCAGTGCACTAGAGCCAGGTTTGTTGGGTGCAGCTGGATGCAGTTTGTACGTTCTCCCTGTGACCGCGTGGGTTTTCTCCGGGTGCTCCTGTTTCCTCCCACACTCCAATGACGGACAGGTTTGTAGGTTAATTGCTTTGGTAAAATTGCAAATTGCCCCTCGTGTGTACTGGGGCAATCACTGGTCGGCCAGGACTCGTTGGGCTGAATGACCTCTTACTGTGCTGTATCTCTAAAGTGTAGGTCTAAAGTCTAAAAGGTCAGGCAGCATCTCTAGAGGACATGGATAGGCAATGGTTCCGTTTAGGATCCATTTTCAGTCTTAAGGTTCCAGCATTTACAGTTCCTTGTTTCTCAAAACAAAAATTGTATTGGTTTCTGACTGGAAGGAGACTGTCTTGCTGTGGAAGGAACAATGTTGTTGATATAATTCCTAGCGAGTCCTGGAATTCCTTTCCAAAGCCATTCCTAATATCTCATGATGTGACTCGATGTCAAATTCTGTATGAAAATGCTTCTGATATGCCTTGAGTTGCTCTATAATGCTAAATCCATGAAGATCTGTTGTGAGCCCAGCTCATCGCTGCAATCACGACCAAACTCATCAATGCTTCTACTTCCCCAGAGGTGTGCGCATGTTTGGCATGCTGCCGAACACTCTGTCAAACCTCTACAGGTGCACTGCAGAAAGCAGACTGACTGGTTGCATCATGTCCTGGTTCGTTAACTCGAACGCCCAGGAACAAAGGAGGCTGCAGAAATTGGTGGACTGCTTAGGTATTGATCTCCCTCAGTATCAAAGGGATCTACACGAAGAGGTCATCTAAGTTCCACACCACCATGCTCTCATCTTGTTGGGAAGAAGGTACAGGAGCCTGAGAACCCTGACCTCTAGGTTCACGAAAAGCTTCTTCCCATCAAACATCAGGCTCGTGAACCATACTGCACAACCTTAACCACAGGTAGACACAAAATGCTGGAGTAACTCAGCGGGTCAGGCAGCATCTCTGAAGAGAGGGAATGGGTGACATTTCGGGTCAAGACCCTTCTTCAGACTGATGTCAGGGGGGAGTGGGCGGGACAGAGATAGAATGTAGTCGGAGACTGTACGACTGGTGAGAGAACTGGGAAGGGGGAGGGGATAGAGTGGGAAAGCAAAGGCTGCTTGAAGTTAGAGAAGTCAATATTCACTCCGCTGGGGTGTAAGCTACCCAAGCGAAATATGAGGTGCTGTTTGATCTGGGCTTCACTCTGACAATGGAGGAGACCCATGACAGAAAGGCCAGATTGGGAATGGGAGGGGGAGTTAAAGTGCTGAGCAACCGGAAGATCAGGTAGGTTAAGGCGGACTGAGCGGAGGTGTTCAGCGAAACGATCGCCGAGCCTGCTCTTGGTCTCGCCGATGTACAGGAGTTGACACAGCGGATACAGTAGATGAGGTTGGAGGAGGTGCAATTAAACCTCTGCCTCACTTGAAAAGACTGTCGGGGTCCTTGGATGGAGTCGAGGGGGGTTGTGAAAGTTGCCTAGACTTATCTATGAAATAATTCAAAGAACACAAGACTCAGTTAAAACGTTTTACTTTAACACCGGTGGGAGAAGACACAGAGACCTGAGTGCACTGTTGTTCACTCAAGCACCTGCTTCTGTCCTTCAAAGAATACCCCGAATACAGGCAATATTTATACAGCTCAAAGCAGCACAGAAAACACATCCAGTAATTTTCCACAGTTACATGACATCAGCCAGTCTTGACAATAACATAGTAGAGTTCCCATTGTATAGTTCCTTTCATTGTTAGGGAGTCAAACAGGAGTTGCATAGCTAAGATGATTAGAGAGGCACCGTTGTGCGATAAGGAGACACCATAGGATCTAGTTCAGAACATTGGAATGTCCAATCCCCAACAAACCCTGAAAAACAACTTCTAAACCTTGGGAAGCAACTCCTTATCTGCAGGTGTCTGGTACCGTGAAGGCCGACTTCCCATGAGTCTGTTTTTAGTATATTAGCATATTCAGCTTAAAATGTCTGCCATAGTTAGCACAAAATGGTTTCCACAGAATGAACTCTTACATTGAGGTAAAGGGACAGGTGTTGCATCTCCTGCAGTTACAGGGGAAAGACTCCTGCATTTTGTGTCTACCTTCGATTTAAACCGGCATCTGCAGTTCTTTCCTACAACCTTAACCTACAACTCTACTTCAGCAACAAGCTACCATAGACATTTCAGCTTGCACTATTAAGGTCTGGTTACCTAGTTTAACTGATCATTTATCGTGTTATAGTTCACTGTATATTTATTTGTTGCGTTAATGTGCCTGTAAAGCTACAGCAAGTGACAATGTCATTGTTCCAATTCCGGTGCATAGGACAATGAAACACACTTGACTCTTAAAAGCACCATATGTATAACTGCGACAAAGGCTTCTATTCTCGGAGGTCTTTGTGTGAAAACAAAACTCCGTTCGATGCTGACTCTTATTTTTCTGCTAACACATTCTAGTTATGTTACCGCGGGAAATTTTCTTCTTTTTACTGCATTTTGGAAGAGCTAATTTCTTGTAATTGTTATCCGAACACAATGCGGCTCAGGAGTTAAGTTTTCAGCAGCAATAAAGACCTCGGTAAACGCATTGAACGTTTTACTGGAAGCAGAAAGCAATAAAGGTGTTACATATCCTCTGCGTTTCACTATTCACTGCATCATAGAACATATGATGGGACTGGAGGAGGATATTTAGTCCATCAAGCTTAGTATAATCCCATTTACCCATTCTTTCCCCTAGCTCTGTGAATTAGTTTCCTTCAAGTGTAATTTTCATTTCCCTTTTGCAAGCCTTGATTTGACCGCATCCACCGGCCTTACAGATACTGGGTTCCACATCGTCACCATTCTAAGCATGGAGAGGTTTCTCCTTCCTCACATGTTTAAACCTTCATGATGTATTCTTAATGTTTTAATGTTTTATGCTTATTCTTATTTGTTTACTGTATGTTCGTGTTGTTACTTGTGAGCGGGGCACCAAGGCACATTCCTTGTATGTGTACATACGTGGCCAATAAACTTATAAACTTATTCATTCATTCATTCATTTATTCATATCCCCTGCATCCTGTCCACAAGACAGGTTGAGAGGGATATGGAACAAACATAAGCAGGTGGGACTCGTGTGGATGGGACACGTTGGCCGGTGTGGGCAAGTTGAGCTGAAGGGCCTGTCTCCACGCTGTATCACCCCCATGACTCTACAACTCTATGACCGATACTTCAAACTTCAGTAAGATACTCATAAACTAGCGGTCTGAAAATAAAATTTTAATTATAGCAAAACATGGGCTTCAGACACTATCGTGCAGGAAAGTGTGAACAATGAGTGATGCGTTGTACAAAAACTACGTTGAAGTTGCAGAATCTGAAGTGATGCATGATCATAGAAATTGTCCTCTTCTGCTTGACATGTAAATTCTCTGCTGACTGTGGATATGGTGTTGTTCCATCAACGTCGGTGCACACAGCATTGAATTCCAATGCTGGTTCTTATTGTGAAGATTCCAGCACATTAAGATTACACTGGGATGTTGATCAACTGGAAAATGGGCAAAGGAATGGCAACTAGAGTTTAACTAAGATGAAGGTTGCCTTTTGGGAAGAAGTAAAACCGGATCAGAACATACACAGTGTATACCAAGGCCCTGGGGAGTGTTGTTGAACAGAGGGACATAAGGGGGAAAGAACATAGTTGCCTAAAAGTGACAACACAGGTAAACAGGGCTACAAAGAAGACGTATGGAATTCTTCTCCGTGGATAGTCGCCTTGTCGTGGTGGAAAAGCTTGTGTGGTCCTGATATCCTGAGAGCGATGCCGTCTGGAGCTATGCCCTATGGTGGGGTCACCCATGGCAGTAAGGTCGAGGGGGAGGTCCCTGACAAAGCGCAATCCAACCAAGACCTCAACGGTGGAACAGGCAGAGGATGATGGCTGACTTTAGTGGAGCGTCACAACGGCTGGGAAGGCGGATGAAGGCTGCAGCAGAAAAGGGTCCCCAGTCGTCTAGGATTCCACGCCACTGGATCCTGACCCAGATCTGTCAAGTACCGATGTCAAGGTGGCTGTCTGTGCACCAGTCTCCCCACGTTAAACAAAGTCACGCACAGGCGTCCTCTATGGAGAGGACAGTCATACTCGCTTCGAGTGACTGCCGATGTTTTATAATGATAGCATGCTTGCATTGAAGACTGGAGAGATACAGGTGTATGAAATGTGGGTAAGACTACACTTGGAGTTGTGTGTGCAGTTCTAGTCGGCATGTTGTAGGAGGGATATGATTAAGTTAGAGGGAGCACAGAAGCTTCCACGTCGCGGGGCTGGAAACTGGAAGTGCCCTGAGCTAATTCTGCTACCACCATTGTCTATTGTACAAGTGATGGCTCCCACTGTTTGTCGCCGGAAGCTTTCGCCCTTTTCAGGACGGACGATGACAGCGATGTAACATTTGAAACATGGATGATGGACACGAAAGAAGAATAAGAAGAAGAGGGAGTATAGGAAAGATTCACAAGGATGTTATTTGAACTAGAGGGCTTGAGTTATCAGGAGTGGTTGCACAGGCTGGGACTGTTTTCCCCACAATGAAGGAGGCTGCCTGGTGACTTTATAGAGGTCTATAGCATTGTGGGGGGCAGCGATGGGGTGGATAATAACAGTCTTCCCACAGTTGGAAATCTGAAATAAATGCTGATATCTAAAATTGTTGAACGCATTTTGTGTCCCAAAGGCTGGAATAGTCAGAAAATAAGTGTTATCAAACAAACGTATATTCATCTTCACTGGAATAGTGCAGGGAATTACAGAAAGGTGGGAATAAGATGGAGGGACATCCATATACTTAAATAAAAGCACGAAAACAATCAATTTGTACGGGACATTTCTCCCTGTGGAATACTGCATACAGATGTGAGATCCCCATATACAGAGGAATATTGGGCAATGGAAAGGCTAATTTAATAGAATATTAGCCAGGAAGAATTGTTGTTATGAAAAAAGCATTGATGCCTTCAATGGGATGGAGGCTTCTCAACGATATCAATAACTAGATTTCTTTGTGCACCACATTGGCAAGGCCTCAAGACTTTTCATAATCATTTTATGTGAGAATCGAGAAAGATTTTCAAAATGACACGTTTTTAGACAATAGACAATAGACAATAGGTGCAGGAGGAGGCCATTCGGCCCTTCGAGCCAGCACCACCATTCAACGTGATCAAGGCTGATCATTCTCAATCAGTACCCCGTTCCTGCCTTCTCCCCATACCCCCTGACTCCGCTATCCTTAAGAGCTCTATCTAACTCTCTCTTGAATGCATTCAGAGACTTGGCCTCCATTGCCTTCTGAGGCAGTGAATTACACAGATTTACAACTCTCTGACTGAAAAAGTTTTGCCTCATCTCCGTTCTAAATGGCCTACCCCTTATTCTTAAACTGTGGCCCCTGGTTCTGGACTCCCCCAATATTGGGAACATGTTTCCTGCCTCTAAAGTGTCCAACCCCTTAATAATCTTATATGTTTCGATAAGATCCGCTCTCATCCTTCTAAATTCCAGTGTATACAAGCCTAGCCGCTCCAGTCTTTCAACATACGACAGTCCCGCCATTACGGGAATTAACCTAGTGAACCTATGCTGCACACCCTCAATAGCAAGAATATCCTTCCTTATCTTGTAAATAATGGAAGATTATTTCTGCTCATTGGTATACCTGTGGTAAGTGGTCAAAACAGCAAAGGGGAAGTTATAAGATATTTTTTAATTACAAATTGATATGAGAACATCTGTACTAATGATCCTATTGAGAAAGCGTCAAAAACAAAAAGGATGCGCATGCAAGTAAATGACCAGGTGAACACTCGGCTAAACGTCCTTCTACCTCTGAGGCTGAACCTTTCAAATTCAGGTCTCCCTCTGTAAATCTGAACAGAAAAAGTTGGCCAATTGCACTGCTGAGGATATCCGATGGTCTCTTTTGGATGAAGTGCCAGACCCGGGGCCTAGTTGCTCTCTGAGGCACACGTGCGTGGAACAGTGGAACAGTTCTCTCTCAGGACTTTGACAGAAGCATACATGAACACAGAAACCTGAAGAGCGCATGAACGCAGAAGACAGAACACTTCCAAAGAGGCACTAATGCCCGGTCACATACTTGAGTGTCGGTGTGGCGCCTGGCAGCAGAATGGCAACATTCTGAAGAGAAGAGCTGCAAGGAAGAGAATTAAATGCTTTATTTTTAAATGCATTCATTTTAAAATGCATTAATGCAGACTTAATTATTTTGTTCTGTCTCCTTGTGATTGTATTTTTAATTTTGCAATTTACACTTTTTAATGGTACGTTTCATGTTGAATTATTTTTAGACTTTTTGAAAGTTAAAACCATTCTTTCTTATACCTCTGACCTAACTATAGCACATTTGTGCCGAGTCTTTGTGCGAAGCACAGCCCTCCAGTTCAACCTGTGTAATCTTAGCAGTGCCGATGTCTAAACTGCTGCTGTGTGGCAACAGGTCTAATGACAGGGTGCATTTATACATTCCACATACAAACAAATGCATGCAGAAATTGGATGAATGGGTCTGTCAGCATTTGGGGTTCGTGGACAGTGCTCTATGAGGATGGTTCCCTAAAATAAATTAACACACGAACTGGCCGCCAGAGATGCTGGGTAGTTGTAGTAATAGTCAGAAGCTGTGCAGGGAGCTACATGGGTCACAAGTCAGTAGGGTTGCCAACTGTCCCTTATTAGCCGGGACATCCTGTATTTTGCCGGGACATCCTGTAAATTAGTTTGTCCTGTACGGGACCACTCTTGTCCCGTATTAGTAGGGTTGTCAACTTCCTCACTCCCAAATAAGGGATAAAGGGTGACATCACCGTCCCGCGCTCCACGTGACCTCACCCAGCCAGTGTACTCCGTCCGGGCGGCCGCCATTGGTGGAGCGGGAGCACGTGGCCGCTGGCTGGGTGAGGTCATGTGGGGCGCAGGGCGGTGATGTCACCCTTTGTCCCTTCTTTGGGAGTGAGGAAGTTGGCAACCCTATGTCAGTCTCCTGAATGATCCTTCCATAAGCTAGGGTACAGTTCCAGTCCCGTCATTTACAGAAATGGGACTTTGCTCTACAACACCGAGAACTATTTTCGGCACTCTGTTCCTTTACCTTTGAGCTACTTCTTGTACCTGACTTTGGCTTGAATGAATTGATGTGTAGTAGAGTTTGTACGTTCTCCACGTGACCACCTGGGTTTTCTCCGAGAACTTCGATTTCCTCCCACATTCCAAAGATGTACAGGTATGTGGGTTAATTGGCTTGGTGTAAGTGTAAATTGTCCCTAGTGTGTGTAGGATAGTGTTAATGTGTGGGGATCACAGGTCGGTGCGGACTCGGTGGGCCGAAGGGCCTGTTTCCGTGCTGTATCTCTAAACTAAACTAAACTAAAACTAAATTAAGTAACATCTGATTAGATTGGATAACATGCAAAACAAAGCTCTTCACTGCACCTCAACACACATGACAATAATAAACCTAAACCTAGCTTCCTCTGTTGCTGGCTTTGCCACTAGATAATATCATGGTTGATTTTATAACCTGCTCCAATTTTCCTGCACTAACCCTAGAAACCTTGACCCCCAAAGTGCTATTTAAATGGCCATTTTTAGATACAACGACCTTTAACTAGTTTGCACTTGGATTGCAATCACTAATAAGCTGCAGATATGTCAAATAGTGCAGGATAACCATGGTTATTCCAGGGTGATTTGATTTCCAGCCAACAGAACAAGGGCAGGTACATTTATAGATCTGCCATAATGTGATGGAAGAGTTTTTAAATAGTTATGGAAAAGGATAAGACAAGTCCAAAAGTTGAAGTTCTGGACTGGGGAAAGGCCAATGTTGATGGTATTAGATAGGAACTTTCAAAAGTTGATTGGCGGAGACTCCATTCAGTGAAAGGGATGTGTGGTAAGTGCGAGCCTTTTATAAGTGAGATTGCACGCGTTCAGGGCCAGCATTTCCTGTCATAGAGAAGGGCAAGGTTGATGGAAGTAGGGAACCTTGATGACAAGAGATATTGAGGATCCGGTCAAGAAAAAAAAAAGGCATGTGTCAGCTATTGGCAGCTGAGCTCCTGAGGAGTGCAAGAGGTTGAAGTACACTTATGGGGGAAATTACGATGGCAATAAATGCGGTAGCTTTGGCCAGTAAGGTAGAGGAGAATCCAAAGAGATTCTAAAAGGGAATTAAGGGCAAAATAATAACTTGGGAGAGATTAGGACCCCTTAAAGATTAACAAGTTTATTGATGTGTGAAGCCACAGGAAAGAGGTGAAGTATTAAATGGAATGTTATCATCTGTATTTACTGTGCAGAAAGATATGGGCGCTGGGAAACTCAGAGAGGTTTACTGTATGACTTGAAAAGACCACATTACAGAAGAGGAGGTGCTGTAGGTCTTAAAACACACTAAGGTAGTCTGATCAAGCATATCCTATGACATTGTGGGAAACTGGGGAACACATTACGAAACCCCTGGGGGAGATATATTTGTATTTTTGGTAGCAACAGATGACTGGTGCGTGGCTAATATTGTGCCTCATTTTAAGAAAGGCTGCAAGGTACATTTATAGACCTGCCATCATGAAATCAATTATGAAGTTCACCACCACCTTCAAGACATGAGCACAAACACTGGCTGATCAAGGAAAAATGTATTTGAGGTTCGAGTCCACTTATCTAGCACAAACCTCACGGTTTGCTGGGTAGCGATGATCCCTAGCCTTGTATATATTTCCAGGACATAGACTACCTACAGCAAGTATTGCAAGATGCCGGAAAAATTACACCAAGATGCTGGAAAAATAACAACACCACTCTTCATAATGCCGCACGGTCACTGGAAGGACAAGGGAACCAACATCGCCGCTCTCTCCCCGAAACAATATCCCCAACACAGACCCTTAGTTACTTTTCGTTGGCTACCCCACGACAGGGGTGGACTCATTAGGCCGAACCTGCAAAATTGGAGATGCAGCAAGGTCTTCCTTCATCCCAAGGGCGTGTTCTGGAAGTAGGACTATTTTTACAGAGGCACCTACAGATGTTTCACAACAGCTGGATGTTTTCCTGCTTTGCATGATGGTATGAACGATAGCAAACAATGCTAGAGCTAGACTAGACAGTTGTAATACACAGATATTACAAAGCGATAATTTAGCACAACCAATGCATCTAATTTGGGAAAATAGTTAAATTGCCCAGGTGTAGCTTGCAGACACATCTTATTAAAAATGAAGTCCATATTGATGATATGTTACGAACATGTAAATTGGTATTAATATTAAAAAGGTAACATTGACATTAATAAATAAAGTGCCATTAAGCTGGAGAGAGTGCAGAAAGGATTTACGAGGATGTTGACAGGACTCGAGGGATTGAGTTATAGGGAGAGGCCGGGTAGGCTAGTAATTTATTCTTTGGAGTGTACGAGACTGCGTGGTGATCTTATAATCCTAAGCAGCATGGAAAGAGTGAATGCAGGCAGTCTTTTTCCCAGAGTTGTGGAACGAAGAACGAGAGGGCATAGGTTTAAAGTGACTGGGGAAAGATTTAATAGGAAGCTGAGGGTCAACTTTATTGCACAGAGAGTGGTACGTTTATGGATCATGCTGCCAGAGAAAGTGATTATGGTCAGTATAATAACAATGTTCATAGGATCTTTGGATAGATACATGGATAGGAAAGGTTGAGAGGACATGGACAAATGCAGGCAAATGGGACTATCTGAGGAGGGCCATCTTGGCTGGTGGATGACGTGTGTTCAAGGGCCTGTTTCCATGGCTCCATGATTCTAATAGGAAAGTGATTGTAAAGTAATTCATTTTATTAACCAAGTATATAAACATACAGTATGTGAACATACAAAGAATTTGATTTGCCAACAGTCATACAAAAAAAAGCAACAAGATACACACGATAAAATTGAACATAAACTTAAACAGCCACCACAGCGTGTGAGAATCCCCAGGGTTGTTCAGGGACCTCACATTCCCCACTGTGATGGAAGGCAAATTACTTGTATCTTCTTCCTCTTTTTCTGCCGCGTCGGGGCGATCGTAGCTCCCGCGGTCGGGGCAATCGAAGCTCCCCGGCCGGAGGGATCCAAGCTCCCGCGATGGGCGCGGTCGAAGCTCCCACGTTTGGAGCTCCCTCAGTCGATCCCTAACAAAGAGACCGCCAGCTCCACGATGTTCTCCCACGGTCGGGGCAATCGTAGCTCCCGCGTTGGGGCAACCGAAGCTCCCGCGTCGAGGCAATCGAAGCTCCCGCATCGGGGCGATCGAAGCTCCCGCGTCAGGGCAATCGTAGCTCCCGCGTTGGGGCGACCGAAGCTCCTGCGTCGGGGCAATCGTACCTCCCGCGTTGGGGCGACCGAAGCTCCCGCGTCGAGGCAATCGAAGCCCCCGCATCGGGGCGATCAAAGCTCCCGCAATGGGCGCGGTCGAAGCTCCTGCGTTTGGAGCTCCCCCAGTCGATCCCTAACAAAGAGACCGCCAGCTCCACGATGTTCTCCCACGGTCGGGGCAATCGAAGCTCCCGCATCGGGGCGATCGATGCTCCCGCAATGGGCGCGGTCGAAGCTCCTGCGTTTGGAGCTCCCTCAGTCGATCCCTAACAAAGAGACAGCCAGCACCACGATGTTCTCCCGCGGTCGGGGCAATCGAAGCTCTCGCAGTCGGTGATCGAAGCTCCCGCAGTCGGTGATCGGAGTTCCCACAATTGGGGCGGTTGAAGCTCCTGCGGTTGGAGCTCCCGCAAACGATCCCTAACAAAGGGACCGCCAGCTCCACGATGTTAAGGCCGCAGTGCAGACGGAGATACGAATGGGAAAAGTCGCATCTCTGTCAAGTATATTGGGCAAGCACCAATATATGCTGATTAATTGCCCTGATTCGGTTTTGTGATACTGGCAACTTCAGCTGTAATGAATATGCTAAATTTGGTCAGCGCTCAACATTACCACCAAAAACATTCCACTTCTTCCATTCACAGTTCGCCAACTACTTCAATTTATAATTGCTGCCTCATGAACATGCATTTTATCCTTCTCAATTTGGAAATTATTTTCTGTATCTTTGTACATTCACCTACCACAATACGAACCCTTGGAATTATTAATTCTGACACCTTTATAATAACCCTTAAAAGGACCGGTGGGCCATTGAGCCAACCATGCCATTTTATTAACAAAGCATTTGGAGGAACTGTATAACCAACCGTATGTTTTTATGATTTTCGCCAATGCTTTTCCACTTTGTGACCAGGTTTTAAAACAAAGGAGGAAATGCACCTGAAATTTCATTTAAATTGTGAACAGTGACATTATTTCTGATCTTGAGTAGCCCGATTTCTTTGAAGATGGAAAAATAAAAAGCCAGTATCAACCACTGTGAACATCCTATCCTTTTCAGAAACACCTCATGGGAAATTCCTCTGTGCAATTACCTTAGGGAGACTTGGTAATTGTTTTCAGTATGCTGGTTTATAACCACCTTCCTCAATGTGGTCAGCTACTGCAGATGACTCACCTTGGTACCTCGATTTCTTTTAACTCACACAAGCAATGTCAGCTTGGGTCATAACTGCAAGAAGATTGCAATATACAACTCCAGACGATTTGACAACGATATTTTCATAGGTACTTTTAGTGATATTTAGTCTCATGCCTAGAAATTGGACGTTGGCCATTATGTGTGTACAAAATATATTTTATTCACAGCACCAATGTCAAATTGGGGATCAGAAAAAAAAAAGTGAAATTTGGAAGTCAATGGAAGTAAATGATCTGTGAATTTGCACATTTTGAAGTCACTGCATCACACATTCACTGCCCATTGGGAAACAAGGCAGCTGTGAGCTGTTGCATTGAGCACAAAAGCAGCTTAAAATCCACCGCTTAAAAACAAAAAGTTGTAAGTTGTAAATATTTTAACTTTTCTAGCATCTACCAATACTTCAAACGAGTGGAAAACTATGAAGTCAGAAGTGAGAACGGTTTCATTCCCTGATTAATTTGGTCATAACTGCACTACAGCTTGTGCTTGGAAATGAATACAATCCAGTTATGTTTCCATTTGAGTCATACTTGTCATACTTCTGTTTAATGTAATACCCTTTTATTGTTGTACAAAAGGGGGCAGTTCCATCTGTGTACCTCAGTGATTGTTATAAGTTTGGGGAGTGCGGTGGACGGTGCAGGGGTGGGTTGGCATGGATGCGGGAGAACATCGAAGGATTGCACTTGGCATACTCTCCCAGAATGATGGGAACCTGGCCCCACAGAGGAAGGCCATTTTGAACTAGAACCATAGGCCTCTGGAGTACTTTTCAAATGTGATGAGATATCTTCCTCTATCACCATTGGGCAGCACAATAGCACAGCTGGTAGAGTTGCTGCCTCACAACGCCAGAGACCTGGGTTCGATCATGACCTCAGATCCTGTCTTTGTGGAGTTTGCATGTTTTCCTTGTGACTGCTTGGGATTCCTCTGGGTGCTCTGTCTTCCTCCCACATCCCAAAGATGTGTGGGTTAGTAGGTTAATTGGCAGATATTGCATAAACTCTTAGGTGACTTCACTCATCATTTGGCAATAATGATAAACTGTGGTGGTGAAAGAGAGGATGCTGATGATAAAGGATTATTCATTGTGGACTACCCACTACATTCAATACAGCTGCTATATCACTTGTCCTTCACACTTCCAAACACAACGTCAAACACTTTTACCCAGAATATACTATATCTATTCTATATAATGCCAGTGAGAAGGTGACAAAGTGGAATTTAGAAGGATGAGAGGGGATCTTATCGAAACATATAAGATTATTAAGGGGTTCGACACGTTAGAGGCAGGAAACATGTTCCCAATGTTGGGGGAGTCCAGAACCAGGGGCCACAGTTTAAGAATAAGGGGTAGGTAATTTAGAACGGAGATGAGGAAAAACTTTTTCAGTCAGAGAGTTGTAAATCTGTGTAATTCACTGCCTCAGAAGGCAGTGGAGGCCAAGTCTCTGAATGCATTCAAGAGAGAACTAGATAGAGCTCTTAAGGATAGCGGAGTCAGGGGATATGGGGAGAAGGCAGGAACGGGGTACTGATTGAGAATGATCAGCCATGATCACATGAATGGCGGGGCTGGCTCGAAGGGCCGAATGGCCTCCTCCTGCACCTATTGTCTATTGTCTATTGTCTACTTACAAACGATGAGTAGTCGGAGGTGCTGGGAAGGTGTAGAAGTTATTCTAAATCACCGGCAAATATTGAAGAGAAAGCACTCCGTATTTTATTCCAAGCTGAGACCTGGAACTTGCGGGCATTTCCTTGAAGAGAACAAAACTCAAGGAACAATATATCATCTGCAGGCTCAGTAATTAGTGATTAACAATATGTCGTATCTGAGTAGCATGAGTTTTAACTTGGCACCTCTTATTTGTAACAACATCAGTAATCTAGAAATTTGATTATAACAAATTTTTTTAGGTTAAAGATCTTGGCTCCAACAAGGCGGATAGCAATTTGATGACGAATGAGGTGCAAGCAAAACTTGTCACATTGTGCAGCGATCACAGTGAAACAAATGTGATTAAAATACTTCAAATACTACTTTAAACCTGCTTCCTCTGCAAGGAACGCAAGAAACGGAAGGAAGAAACTCACGGGACAAGCACGACCCTCACGGAAAGCAGCGGAGAAGCAGCACGAACAGCCAGTAACCCCAGTAATAGCCCCATGGTGAGCATGTACCCCAATCCTGCATATCCTGGACATAGTTTAGTGTAGAGGGGAGGGTGGTTTGAATAAACGTGGGTGTGTAAATGAATATGTGTTGGTCAAGTTTGCGATGTGTCGTACGTTCCCCATCTTACAGTCATGCATATGTCATTTAGAACTGTGTCTAAGTATTCGTGTAAGTGATGCATATGTCGTTTGGAACTGTGTCTATGTATTCATGGACAATAGTCCCAAGCGTTCAATAAAAGCCTTTTCCATTTAAACCCTAGTCTTCAAATCTGGTCTGGTTGAGTTTTTTTCTGCACTATCAACGCTCCTGCATCTAAGTCCAGTGTCTAGAACCGTAGGGGTTGAGTGGGTCAAACCACTCATGGGGAACCAGTGTGCGTGGCCTGGTCAAGGGATCAGAGCAAGGCACGGGGACCTTGGGTCGGGCGAAAGCTCGGCGCAGAAAACCCCTTACAGATAATGGCCATTATTATATTATATTATATTTTGTTATATTATGTTTCACATTTCCTTACAAATTAGTCCATTCTGCCCGTTGAATCTGTGCCAGCTGTAAGAGCAGCCTCATAATCGCATTTACTTCCCTGCAAACTATTGTCTCTGACACATGCATCAATTCCATCACTGATTTATACCAGGGGTAATTTAGATTAACCAATTAACCTATCAATTAGGATATATTTGGGATGTGGCAGAAAACCAGAGCAGCCAGGATGAATCCAGAAGGAGATGGAGTACAAACTCTACACAGACAGCACCACAGGTCGGGACCGATCCCTGGCTGCTGAAGCTGGGCGCTGGCAACTCCAACTGCTGCATCGCTCCAAGAAGATGGCCAAAGCAAAGACGTTGCTTCCTATAATGGCAAGCTTTCTCCCTCAACCTCAGCGAGGGGCACTGTGTCGAGCTTCTGCAGTAAGGTAAGTCACAGTGACACCGCTGGTAAAGTTGCTGCTTCAAAGAGCGGAGACCCCGGTTCGATTCCGAGCTCGGCTGCTGTCTGTGTGGGGTTTGCAAGTTCTCTCTATGACTACATGGGTTCCCTCCAAAAGTGCTCTAATTTCCTCCCACATCCCAAAATTGTACGGGTTTGTTGGCCTCCACAAATTGCCAGGTGTGTAGGGAGTGGATAAGAAAGTGGGATAATATAGAGCTAGTGTGAATGGGTGATTGATGGTGAGTGGGGATTCAGTGGGCCTATGAGTCTTTGTTTAGTTTAGAGATACAGCGCGGATAAAGGCCATTCGGCCCACCAAGTCCGCACTGCAAGCCGATCCCTGTGCATTAACACAAGCCTTCACACGCTTATACCAAGTATGCAAACCCAAGTCAATTAACCTACAAACCTGTACGTCTTTGGAGTGTGGAAGGAAACCGAAGATCACGGAGAAAACCTGTGCAGTCACGGGGAGAACGTACAAACTCCGTACAGGCAGCACCTGTGGTCGGGATCGAACCTGAGTCTCCGGTGCTGCAAGCGCTGTAAGGCAGCAACTCTACCGCTGCGCCACCGAGCCTGTTTCCATGTTGTATCTTTATCTCCGAATTACACATCCTGTGGCAAGAAGATGAGCTTCAAACTGATGGATGGCCATCAAAGTCACCATGACCTGAAGGAGTGAAGAGTATCAAAGGCAGAGGAGGGGGCACAGTGAGTGTATTGAATGGAAAAACACTGAACAATAGCAGGTATACTTCATTTGGTTTATTGAGCCAACATGCAGTACTGATATCAATCTCAGACTGATTCTCGATCTCAGTGAGAGAACAACTGGTGAGAGGTGCAAGATAAGAAAAATTCAGATGAATGATAATAATGGAGACAGACGTTGTTGAACTGTTCAGTGGGGGCACGGTAGCGCAGCGGTAGAGTTGCTGCTTTACAGCGAATGCAGCGCCGGAGACTCAGGTTCGATCCTGACTACGGGTGCTGTACTGTAAGGAGTTTGTACGTTCTCCCCGTGACCTGCGTGGGTTTTCTCCGAGATCTTCGGTTTCCTCCCACACTCCAAAGACGTACAGGTATGTAGGTTAATTGACTGGGTAAATGTAAAAATTGTCCCTAGTGTGTGTAAGATAGTGTTAGTGTGCGGGGATCGCTGGGCGGTGCGGACTTGGTGGGCCGAAAAGGCCTGTTTCCGCGCTGTATCTGAAAAAAAAAATTTTTTAAAAAAAAGAACTCAATGTAAAAGTAGGAATGACGCAATAGGTCAGACAGCATCGCTGGAGAGAGAAGCATAGTTAATGTTGGAGAGTTTGGTGCAAGAAAGATTGAACTTTACTTGGGCCACAGAAAAATACCACGAAAGTTGTATATATAAGCTCTGCTTAGAGTTGTCAGTACAGCAAACCCTCAGTATAACAGATCATGGGTGGAGAATGGTGTCCGCTATTACCAATTGTCCACTACAACCGGGTAAAGTATTATCATTGTATGCAGTCAAAATAAAGAAATGAAGGCGCTGGTTAATACACAAAAGGACACAAAGTGCTGGAGTAAACCAGCAGGTTTAGATTTAGATTTAGAGATACAGCGCGGAAACAGGCCCTTCGGCCCACCGGGTCCGCGCCGCCCAGCGATTGCCGCACATTAACACTATCCTACACCCACTAGGGACAATTTTTACATTTGCCCAGCCAATTAACCTACATACCTGTATGTCTTTGGAGTGTGGGAGGAAACTGAAGATCTCAGAGAAAACCCACACAGGTCACTGGGAGAACGCACAAACTCCATACAGACGGCGCCCGTAGTCAGGATCGAACTTGAGTCTCCGGCGCTGCATTCGCTGTAAGGCAGCAACTCTACCGCTGCGCCATCGTGCCGCCAAGCAGGCAGGCAGAATCTCATGAGAACATGGATAGGTGACGTTTCGGGTCAGGACCCATCTTCAGACTGATCCATTCTGCTGAGTTACTCCAACACTATGTGTCATTACACCTTAAAACAGGTGCCGATGCCGCCGGTCTGCAGCAGTGAGCCCTTCTCCACCCACCACATGTCTGGTGACACACGGCTGTTGTGGTTCACGTTGTAGCCACTGGCCGCCGCTACCGACAGGACACACCTTCGGTCAACGTGGGGCTCCCTCCCCTCTCACCAGTTGCCGCTTCTTTCAGTTGGCCATCGCTCCCTCCACCACCACCGCCTCCTCCTCCTTCTCCCCATAGCCCCTGACATCTTCCAAGGTGGAGTATGTCAGCAACTCCAGAGGAGAAGGAGGATGAGGCGGGGGAGAGGGGAGAGAGAGGCCGAGTGGACAAAGTGACAGCTAACAGGAATAAGCGGCAGCTGGTGAGAGGGGAGGGAGCCCCCTGGTGACCGAAGGTGTGTCTTGTCGGGGGCTACAACATGAGCCGCATCAACAGGACATGACGGCTTGGACAGCTGGTGAAGAAGGGCTCGATAGTGCACCTTGTTGGCCTCTGACCCCTCCCACCACAGCCTCCTCCTCCTCCTCCTCCTCCTGTGTGTCGTCGACATACTCCATCTTGGATGATGTTGGCGATTCTGGCGTCGTCGTCGTTGGAGGAGGGTGCAGTGCTGGTGCCCACAAAGTGACAGCAGATGGAGGAGGCGGCAGTGGACTGGGGAGCGAACAAAACGACGGCCAACAGACAGAAGCAGCAGCAGGTGGTGAGAGGCGAGGGAGCCCCATGTGACTGAGCGCGTCCTATTGGTTGCGGCAGCCTGAAGAAAGTGTGTCGGGCAGGGCTACAATGTGAGCCGCAACAATAGCCATGTCAGCTGGACGGTGTGGGCAACCGGGGCTGTAAGAGGCTGGGGAAATGGTGTGAGCCGAGGCCTGTCCACTATAACTGAAATCCGTTGTAAAGAGGTTTGTTAAAACAAGAGATTACTGCATTTTATGGCACAGACTGTTGTGTTTTCAGAAAGCTGGAAATTATCGGAAATATATCTGACAACAATATCCCTTCCAATGTCATAACTGGTTTATCCTCAGATAATCAAATGCAATTATTGACCAAAGCACACTCTTAGTTCAATATATGTTTCAGTAAAAACTTGCATTTTCAAAACTGTAAAATGGCTTTTGGTGAATTATAATTACTACTCTTTAACCAAGGACATGATCAAAGGTCAACTGATTGTAACATTCTGGTATACATCCTGCAATCAGAAAACCGAGGCAGACTAAATGTGAAAGAATGTTTCTCTACCAGTGCAAGGATGTTTTTTTTTTATCAACGTACAACTTGTTAGTGTTGCTTCAGCCTGCAATTTCACTCCACCAATCTGATAACAATTAGAAGCTGGTATTTCTGGTATAAATTGGTGTTTATACTTTACGATATCATCGAAACACTTTTCTCTGAATGTCTATCAGGCCATAAACACCAGATCTCACGAGCTGATTCTGGTGGTTGTGACTCAACCATTGGTGTTTAGCTGTTTAAACACAGAATCTGTCCGCTCACTCCATTTATGGATTCTGTGCCAGGCCTCGATGAGACCTGATCACGTTTGCCTTCCACAACATCACACCTAGTCCAGGGTTCAAGACCCCATTGAGTTTAATGGGAATTGTGGGGCCACAGATTAGCATAGAGGGAATATGTTAGTAACTCATTTAATTATTATGCGTGTGATTCCAGCTGTGATATGTTGCTGGAAATGCAGATCTACAGGACTTTGGTTAGACTGTGTTTGGAGTATTCACCCAGTTCTGGTCACAGGAAAGATGTGGCGGATTTGGAAAGGGCGCAGAGGAGGTTTACCAGAATGCTGCCTGGATTAGAGGGTTTCATCTAGATTTTTAGATTTAGAGATACAGTGCGAAAACAGGCCCTTCGGGCCACCCACACACAAAAGGTTAATACACAAAAGGACACAAAGTGCTGGAGTAAACCAGCAGGTCAGGCAGAATCTCAGGAGAACATGGATAGGTGATGTTTCGGGTCAGGACCCATCTTCAGACTGTTCCATTCTGCTGAGTTACTCCAACACTATGCGTCATTACACCTTAAAACAGGTGCCGATGCCGCCGGTCTGCAGCAGTGAGCCCTTCTCCACCCACCACACGTCTGGTGACACACGGCTGTTGTTGTGGTTCACGTTGTAGCCACTGGCCGCCGCTACCGACAGGACACACCTTCGGTCAACGTGGGGCTCCCTCCCCTCTCACCAGTTGCCGCTTCTTTCAGTTGGCCATCGCTCCCTCCACCACCACCGCCTCCTCCTCCTTCTCCCCGTAGCCCCTGACATCTTCCAAGGTGGAGTATATCAGCAACTCCAGAGGAGAAGGAGGATGAGGCGGGGGAGAGAGGAGAGAGAGGCCGAGTGGACAAAGTGACAGCTAACAGGAATAAGCGGCAGCTGGTGAGAGGGGAGGGAGCCCGCTGGTGACCGAAGGTGTGTCTTGACGGGGGCTACAACATAAGCCGCATCAACAGGAACATGACGGCTTCGGCAGCTGGTGAAGAAGGGCTCGATAGTGCACCTTGTTGGCCTCTGACCCCCCCCCACCACAGCCTCCTCCTCCTCCTCCTCCTTCTGTGTGTCGTCGACATACTCCATCTTGGAAGATGTTGGCGATTCTGGCGTCATCATCGTTGGAGGAGGGTGCAGTGCTGGTGCCCACAAAGTGACAGCAGATGCAGGAGGCGGCAGTGGACTGGGGAGTGGACAAAATGACGGCCAACAGACAGAAGCAGCAGCAGCCGGTGAGAGGCGAGGGAGCCCCATGTGACTGAGCGCGTCCTATTGGTTGTGGCAGCCTGAAGAAAGTGTGTCGGGCAGGGCTACAATGTGAGCCGCAACAATAGCCATGTCAGCTGGACGGTGTGGGCAACCGGGGCTGTAAGAGGCTGGGGAAATGGTGTGAGCCGAGGTCTGTCCACTATAACATGAAATCCGTTGTAAAGAGGTTTGTTAAAACAAGAGATTACTGCATTTTATGGCACAGACTGTTGTGTTTTCCGAAAGCTGGAAATTGTCGGAAATATATCTGACAACAATATCCCTTCCAATGTCATAACTGGTTTATCCTCAGATAATCAAATGGAATTATTGACCAAAGCACACTCTTAGTTCAATATATGTTTCAGTAAAAACTTACATTTTCAAAACTGTAAAATGGCTTTTGGTGAATTATAATTACTACTCTTTAACCAAGGACATGATCAAAGGTCAACTGATTGTAACATTCTGGTATACACCTGTTCAGCACTGCCTTCAACCACTGAAGGTCACCTCACCTACTGTCTCCTTTCTCTGTTCATTTATTTATTTACTTATTTATCTATTTATTAATTTCCCTATGTTCTCAAAATCTCTGTAAAGCGTCTTTGAGTATATGAAAAGCGCTATATAAATAAAATGTATTATTATTATTATTACATCCTGCAATCAGAAAACCGAGGCAGACTAAATGTGAAAGAATGTTTCTCTACCAGTGCAAGGATGTTATTTTTTTTAACGTACAACTTGTTAGTGTTGCTTCAGCCTGCAATTTCACTCCAGCAATCTGATAACAATTAGAAGCTGGTATTTCTGGTATAAATTGGTGTTTATACTTTACGATATCATCGAAACACTTTTCTCTGAATGTCTATCAGGCCATAAACACCAGATCTCACGAGCTGATTCTGGTGGTTGTGACTCAACCATTGGTGTTTAGCTGTTTAAACACAGAATCTGTCCGCTCACTCCATTTATGGATTCTGTGCCAGGCCTCTGAGACCTGATCATGTTTGCCTTCCACAACATCACACCTAGTCCAGGGTTCAAGACCCCATTGAGTTTAATGGGAATTGTGGGGCCACAGATTAGCATAGAGGGAATATGTTAGTAACTCATTTAATTATTATGCCTGTGATTCCAGCTGTGATATAGGGCATTCCAGAGGGCATAAGGTGAGAGGGGGGAAGTTTCATGGAGAAGTGGAGAGCAAATTTTATTACACTGAGAGTGGTGGGGGCCTGAAATGCACAGTCGGGAGTGGTGGTGGAGGCAAATATGATAGATACGAAAATGGTGTTTTAGAGGCGTTTGGATAGGCACATGGAAGTGCAGAGAATAAAGGGATATGGATCATGTACAGGCAGATGGGATCAGTTTAATATAGCATCACGTTCGGCACAAACATTGAAGTACCCATTCCTGTGCTGCACTGTTCTATATTCTAAACAACTGACTCAATATTACATTTAGTCTCTATTTAAATGAAATATTGTATTTACTATCCACAACACTTATTGAACCAATTTAAAGATGCAATGTTATTAATGCTGAATTAAGAAGAAGGAAGCCTGCTGGTTCCAACCAGTGCATGGGTTATTTTCCACATGAGCAGTGAATCTTTCCTGTTCTTATTTCTCTTTTCCATCAACTACCTGTGTACAGCTACCAGTCTGAAGCACACATCGTCCATCCATTCCCACCGCAGATTTACCAACTTAGTTTCGAGATGCAGATTGAAACAGGCTCTTCCACGACGACCATCAATCACCCATTTACACTAGTTCCACGTTATCCTATTTTCTCATCCACTACCTGCACATTAGGAACCATTTTACCAAGGCCAATTAACCTACAGACCCACATGTCTTTGGGAAGTGGAAGGAAGCCGGAGCACCCTGAGGAAACCCACGCTGTCACAGGGAGGATGTGCAGAGACATCACAGACAGCTCCCGAGGTCAGGGTCAAACCCGGGTCTCTGGCATTGTAAGGCAATAGCTCTACCAGCTGCCTGACCTGCTGAGTTACTCCAGCATTTTGTGTTTTGCTCAAAATTCCAGCATCACCTCTGTAACGTATGTGTCCCCCATCTAATATGTTGTTGAACTGTAGCATGGGCTCTGGTTTAACTATGAACTTCATCGATGCTTTTAAAATCTTGCATCTGTCATCATTAAATTGAGGTTTCCCGTACTCTTGCTTGTAACACCTTTATTTGAACATATATCTTTCTCCCCTATTTCTAATCTTTTTAAGTACCAGGAACAATTTCTTTATACTCATGCTTCATAAATTCCTAATTGTTGTCATCACTGTCAAATCAACCTGCTAGCCACAGTGTGTGAAGACATCCTAGTTAATCAAGTAATCATGTATTTTCATATACTCTCACAGCAGGCATCATCTTATTGAATTTCTGCTGTAGTTCCCAAATTGATCTTGTTATCCATACATGGCTTATGTGTGTCACTGCCTACCCATAACTGCAGGTTTGGTACAACAGAAAGGCTTGTAAGAACAATTAAAAGTCAATCCCATTACAGGGTGACAGATGTATCCGCTTGAAGTAACCATTTCGTTCCTTTAGAAAGGAGTTGAGGAGGAATTTCTTTAGTCAGAGGATGGTGAATCTGTGGAATTCTTTGCCACAGAAGGCTGTGGAGGCCGTTGGTGGATATATTTCAGGCAGAGATCGATAGATTCTTGATTAGTACAGGTGTCAGAGGTTATGGGGAGAAGGAAGGAGAGTGGGGTTAGGAGGGAGAGATAGATCAGCCATGACTCAATGGCGGAGTGGACGATGCACCGAATGGCCTAATTCTACTCCTATCCCTTATGACCTTACGACCTCATGATCTTCGTACACCAGGTGGACCTTTTAAATAATCTGCCTGTATCCTGCTTCTTATGTTAATTTGCTTATTCTGGCTTTGGCTTTGGAAAAGATTGTATATTGTCTCTAGTGTGTGGGATTGTGCTAGTGTGTGGGGATCGCTGGTTGGTGCAGGCTCAGGGTGGGCCGACGGGCACAGTTTCTGCGCTGTAATCTCTAAACTAAACTAAAAAGTCTTCATTAATAAATTTGCTTATCAATATTGAATCGGAGACATGGCTGGATAAATATGTCTGGCTGTGCAAAACACTGGTGTGCATTTCTGGTGGCTGCTCATTAGGAAGGATGTGATTAAGATGGAAAAGACAGGAATTATTTACAAGGATTCGAGGGTTTAAATTATCAGGAGAGTTTGGATAGTTCAGGTCTATTTTATCTCGACTGAAAAGAAAACTGGGAGATGACATGGTAGTTATATAAAACGATGAGAGGCATAGACATGGGAGATAGCTAGCGTCTGTTTCCAGTGGTAGTGCTGTGTAAAACCAAAAGGCATGGTTTTAAGATGAAAGGGAGGAGATTTAAAGGGTACATGTTTCATGTGAAGTGCAGTGATATCTGAAGTGAGCTGTCAGAGGAGGTGGTGAAGGTATGGGCAGTGATGTGCATCTACTGTTGAAATCAAACCACACATGTGCCTCATTGAATTTCCACAGTAGTGGGAGGTGACAGAAATGGTCAGTGGTGTGAAATGACCAGAAATGATAGTTGGTGTGTTTCATTTTCTGATAAATACTTCACATCCTCTCTAAAACCATTACTTTGCGCCTTCTACCTTGTTCAAGAGGGAGTTAGATTTGGCTCTTAGGGCTAAGGGAATCGAGGGATATGGGGGAAAAAGCCGGAACAGGGTACTGATTTTGGATGGTCAGCCGTGATCATATTGAATGGCAGTGCTGGCTCAAGGGGCCAAATGGCCTCCTCCTGCACCTATTTTCTATGTTTCGATGTTTCTTTTAGACATCCCCACCTCATGGATAGGATTCTTACTATCCATTATATTTATCCCCCTCTTGATTTAATATACCTCTACCAGGCCATCTCTCAGCTTCCCTTTAGGAAGGAGATGAGGAAGAATTTCTTTGGTCTGAGAGTGGCAAATCTGTGGAATTCTTTGCCTGTGGAGGCTAATTCAATGGATATTTTTAAGGCAGTGATGGATAGATTATTAATTGGTACGGTGTCACGGGTTATGGAGAGAAGGCAGGAGAATGGGGTTAAGAGGGAAAGGTAAATCAGCCATGATTGAATGGCGGAGTAGACTTGATGGGCCGAATGGCCAAATTCTGCTCCTATCACTTATGACCTTATGAGCTTCCTCTGATGTAGGGTAAACAATACTCATACTGAGTATTCAGTACTCATATCAGTCTGAAGAAGGGTCTCGACCCGAAACGTCACGCATTCCTTCTCTCCCGAGATGCTGCCTGACCTGCTGAGTTACTCCAGCATTTTGTGAATAAATACTCATAATATAAAGTATTTCCTTAAAACCAAAATGCACTAATCCAGGCAAAATCCTAGTGGATCCCACTGCAGTCTCTCCAACTTTGTAAGAATAAACTCAAGGGGTTAGAAATATAAATGTTTGGACTATTCTGGACACCATATTGACAAAAATATT